>NC_090307.1:55505359-55850359 GCF_039906515.1 Pseudorca crassidens | reverse complement strand
CCCTAGCCCGAACCCTAACCCTAACCCTTCCCCGAAGCCTGACCCTCACCCGTCCCCTAATCCTAACCTGTACGCTAACACTAACCCGCGCCCTCACAAGTACGCTCCCCCTAAAGCCTTGTCGTACCCTCACATGGACTCTAAACTGTCCCCGTCCGCTAACCCTAACCCTAGCCCGAACCCTAACCCTAACCCTTCCCCGAAGCCTGACCCTCACCTGTCCCCTAATTAAACCCGTACGCTAACACTAACCCGCGCCCTCACACGTAAGCTCCCAATAAGGCCTTGTCGTACACTCACCTAGACCCTAAACCGTACCCGTCCCCTAACCCTAACCCTAGCCCGAACCCTAACCTTAACACTTCCCCGAAGCCTGACCCTCACCTGTACCCTAATCCTAACCCGTACGCTAACACTAACCCGCGCCCTCACACGTACGCTCCCCCTAAAGCGTTGTCGTACCCTCACCTGGACCCTAAACCGTCCCCGTCCCCTAACCCTAACCCTACCCCAAACCCTAACCCTAACCCTTCCCCGATGCCTGACCCTCACCCGTCCCCTAATCCTAACCCGTACGCTAACACTAACCCGGCGCCCTCACACGTACGCTCCCCCTAAAGCGTTGTCTTACCCTCACCTGGACTCTAAACCGTCCCCGTCCCGTAACCCTAACCCTAGCCCGAACCCTAACCCTAACCCTTCCCCGAAGCCTGACCCTCACCCGTCCCCTAATCCTAACCCGTACGCTAACACTAACCCGCGCCCTCACACGTACGCTCCCCCTAAAGCGTTGTCGTACCCTCACCTGGACCCTAAACCGTCCCTGTCCCCTAACCCTAACCCTAGCCCGAACCCTAACCCTAACCCTTCCCCGAAGCCTGACCCTCACCCTTCCCCTAATCCTAACCCGTACGTTAACACTAACCCGCGCCCTCACATGTACGCTCCCCCTAAAGCGTTGTCGTACCCTCACCTGGACCCTAAACCGTCCCCGTCCCCTAACCCTAACCCTAGCCCGAACCCTAACCCTAACCCTTCCACGAAGCCTGACCCTCACCCGTCCCCTAATCCTAACCCGTACGCTAACACTAACCCACGCCCTTACACGTACGCTCCCCCTAAAGCGTTGTCGTACCCTCACCTGGACCTAAACCGTCCCCGTCCCCTAACCCTAACCCTAGCCCGAATCCTAACCCTAACACTTCCCAGAAGCCTGACCCTCACCCGTCCCCTAATCCTAACCCGTACGCTAAGACTAACCCGCGCCCTCACACGTACGCTCCCCTTAAAGCGTTGTCGTACCCTCACCTGGACCCTAAACCGTGCCCGTCCCCTAACCCTAACCGTAGCCCGAACCATAACCCTAACCCTTCCCCGAAGCCTGACCCTCACCCGTCCCTAATCCTAACCCGTACGCTAACACTAACCCGCGCCCTCACACGTACGCTCCCCCTAAAGCATTGTCGTACCCTCACCTGGACCCTAAACCGTCCCCGTCCCCTAACCCTAACCCTAGCCCGAACCCTTACCCTAAACCTTCCCCGAAGCCTGACCCTCACCCGTCCCCTAATCCTAACCCGTACGCTAACACTAACCCGTGCCCTCACACGTACGCTCCCCCTACATCCTTGTCGTACCCTCACCTGGACCCTAAACAGTCCCCGTTCCCTAACCCTAACCCTAGCCCGAACCCTAACCCTAACCCTTCCCCGAAACCTGACCCTCACCCGTCCCCTAATCCTAACCCGTACGCTAACACTAACCCACTCCCTCACACGTACGCTCCCCCTAAAGCGTTGTCGTACCCTCACCTGGACCCTAAACCGTCCCCGTCCCCTAACCCTAGCCCGAACCCTAACCTTAACACTTCCCCGAAGCCTGACCCTCACCCGTCCCCTAATCCTAACCCGTACGCTAACACTAACCCGCACCCTCACACGTACGCTCCCCCTAAAGCGTTGTAGTACCCTCACCTGGACCCTAAACCGTCCCCGTCCCCTCACCCTAACCCTACCCCGAACCCTAACCCTAACCCTTCCCCAATGCCTGACCCTCACCCGTCCCCTAATCCTAACCCGTACGCTAACACTAACCCGGCGCCCTCACACGTACGCTCCCCCTAAAGCGTTGTCGTACCCTCACCTGGACTCTAAACCGTCCCCGTCCCCTAACCCTAACCCTAGCCCGAACCCTAACCCTAACCCTTCCCTGAAGCGTGACCCTCACCCGTCCCCTAATCCTAACCCGTACGCTAACACTAACCCGCGCCCTCACACGTACGCTCCCCCTAAAGCGTTGTCGTAACCTCACCTGGACCCTAAACCGTCCCTGTCCCCTAACCCTAACCCTAGCCCGAACCCTAACCCTAACCCTTCCCCGAAGCCTGACCCTCACCCGTCCCCTAATCCTAACCAGTATGCTAACACTAACCCGCGCCCTCACACGTACGCACCCCCTAAAGCGTTGTCGTACCCTCACCTGGACCCTAAACCGTCCCCGTCCCCTAACCCTAACCCTAGCCCGAACCCTAACCTTAACACTTCCCCGAAGCCTGACCCTCACCCGTCCCCTAATCCTAACCCGTACGCTAACACTAACCCGCGCCCTCACACGTACGCTCCCCCTAAAGCGTTGTCGTACCCTCACCTGGACCCTAAACCGTCCCCGTCCCCTAACCCTAACCCTACCCCGAAACGTAACCCTAACCCTTCCCCGATGCCTGACCCTCACCCGTCCCCTAATCCTAACCCGTACGCTAACACTAACCCGGCGTCCTCACACGTACGCTCCCCCTAAAGCGTTGTCGTACCCTCACCTGGACTCTACACCGTCCCCGTCCCCTAATCCTAACCCTAGCCAGAACCCTAACCCTAACCCTTCCCCGAAGCCTGACCCTCACCCGTCCCCTAATCCTAACCCGTACGCTAACACTAACCCGCGCCCTCACACGTACGCTCCCCCTAAAGCCTTGTCGTACCCTCACCTGCACCCTAAACCGTCCCCATCCCCTAACCCTAACCCTAGCCCGAACCCTAACCCTAACCCTTCCCCGAAGCCTGACCCTCACCCGTCCCCTAATCCTAACCCGTACGCTAACACTAACCCGCGCCCTCACACGTAAGCACCCCCTAAAGCGTTGTCGTACCCTCACCTGGACACTAAACCGTCCCCGTCCCCTAACCCTAACACTTCCCCGATGCCTGACCCTCACCCATCCCCTAATCCTAACCCGAACGCTAACACTAACCCGCGCCCTCACACGTACGCTCCCCCTAAAGCCTTGTCGTACCCTCACCTGGACCCTAAACCGTCCCAGTGCCCTACACCCAACCCTAGCCCGAACCCTAACCTTAACCGTTCCCCGAAGCCTGACCCTCACCCGTCCCCTAATCCTAACGCGTACGCTAACACTAACCCGCGCCCTCACACGTACGCTCCCCCTAAAGCCTTGTCGTACCCTCACCTGGACCATAAACCGTCCCCATCCCCTAACCCTAACCCTACCCCGAACCCTAGCCCTAACCCTTCCCCGATGCCTGACCCTCACCCGTCCCCTAATCCTAACCAGTACGCTAACAATAATCCGCGCCCTCACACGTACGCTCCCCCTAAAGCGTTGTCGTACCCTCACCTGGACCCTAAACCATCCCCGTCCCCTAACCCTAACCCTAGCCCGAACCCTAACCCTAACACTTCCCCGAAGCCTGACCCTCACCCGTCCCCTAATCCTAAACCGTACGCTAACACTAACCCGCGCCCTCACACGTACGCTCCCTCTAAAGAGTTGTCGTACCCTCACATGGACCCTAAACCGTCCCCGTCCCCAAACCCTAACCCTAGCCCGAACCCTAACCCTAACCCTTCCCCGAAGCCTGACCCTCACCCGTCCCCTAATCCTAACCAGTACGCTAACACTAACCCGCGCCCTCACACGTACGCTCCCCCTAAAGCGTTGTCGTACCCTCACCTGGACCCTAAACCGTCCCCGTCCCCTAACCGTAACCCTAGCCCAAACCCTAACCCTAACCCTTCCCCGAAGCCTGACCCCCACCCGTCCCCTAATCCTAAACCGTACGCTAACACTAACCCGCGCCCTCACACGTACGCTCCCACTAAAGCGTTGTCGTCCCCTCACCTGGACCCTAAACCGTCCCCATCCCCTAACCCTAACCCTAGCACGAACCCTAACCCTAACACTTCCCCGAAGCCTGACCCTCACCCGTCCCCTAATCCTAACCCGTACGCTAACACTAACCCGCGCCCTCACACGTACGCTCCCCCTAAAGCGTTGTCGTACCCTCACCTGGACCCTAAACCGTCCCCGTTCCCTAACCCTAACCCTAGACCGAACCGTAACCCTAACCCTTCCCCGAAACCTGACACTCACCCGTTCCCTAATCCTAACCCGTACGCTAACACTAACCCAGGCCCTCACACGTACGCTCCCCCTAAAGCGTTGTCGTACCCTCACCTGGACCCTAAACCGTCCCCATCCCCTAACCTTAACCCTAGCACGAACCCTAACCTAATCCATCCCCGAAGCCTGACCCTCACTCGTCCCCTAATCCTAACCCGTACGCTAAGACGAACCCGCGCCCTCACACGTACGCTCCTCCTAAAGCGCTGTCGTACCCTCACCTGGACCCTAAACCGTCCCCGTCCCCTAACCCTAACCCTAGCCCAAACCCTAACCCTAACCCTTCCCCGAAGCCTGACCCCCACCCGTCCCCTAATCCTAAACCGTACGCTAACACTAACCCGCGCCCTCACACGTACGCTCCCACTAAAGCGTTGTCGTCCCCTCACCTGGACCCTAAACCGTCCCCATCCCCTAACCCTAACCCTAGCACGAACCCTAACCCTAACACTTCCCCGAAGCCTGACCCTCACCCGTCCCCTAATCCTA
This sequence comes from Pseudorca crassidens, assembly GCF_039906515.1. Lineage (NCBI taxonomy): Eukaryota > Metazoa > Chordata > Mammalia > Artiodactyla > Delphinidae > Pseudorca > Pseudorca crassidens. Next base: position 55,845,453 of record NC_090307.1, on the reverse strand, counting down.
ACCCGTACGCTAACACTAACCCGCGCCCTCACACGTACGCTCCCCCTAAAGCGTTGTCGTACCCTCACCTGGACCCTAAACCGTCCCCGTCCCCTAACCCTAGCCCGAACCCTAACCTTAACACTTCCCCGAAGCCTGACCCTCACCCGTCCCCTAATCCTAACCCGTACGCTAACACTAACCCGCACCCTCACACGTACGCTCCCCCTAAAGCGTTGTAGTACCCTCACCTGGACCCTAAACCGTCCCCGTCCCCTCACCCTAACCCTACCCCGAACCCTAACCCTAACCCTTCCCCAATGCCTGACCCTCACCCGTCCCCTAATCCTAACCCGTACGCTAACACTAACCCGGCGCCCTCACACGTACGCTCCCCCTAAAGCGTTGTCGTACCCTCACCTGGACTCTAAACCGTCCCCGTCCCCTAACCCTAACCCTAGCCCGAACCCTAAACCTAACCCTTCCCTGAAGCGTGACCCTCACCCGTCCCCTAATCCTAACCCGTACGCTAACACTAACCCGCGCCCTCACACGTACGCTCCCCCTAAAGCGTTGTCGTAACCTCACCTGGACCCTAAACCGTCCCTGTCCCCTAACCCTAACCCTAGCCCGAACCCTAACCCTAACCCTTCCCCGAAGCCTGACCCTCACCCGTCCCCTAATCCTAACCCGTACGTTAACACTAACCTGCGCCCTCACATGTACGCTCCCCCTAAAGCGTTGTCGTACCCTTACCTGGACCCTAAACCGTCCCCGTCCCCTAACCCTAACCCTAGCCCGAACCCTAACCCTAACCTTTCCACGAAGCCTGACACTCACCCGTCCCCTAATCCTAACCCGTACGCTAACACTAACCCGCGCCCTCACACGTACGCTCCCCCTAAAGCGTTGTCGTACCCTCACCTGGACCCTAAACCGTCCCCGTCCCCTAACCCTAACCCTAGTCCGAATCCTAACCCTAACACTTCCCAGAAGCCTGACCCTCACCCGTCCCCTAATCCTAACCCGTACGCTAACACTAACCCGCGACCTCACACGTACGCTCCCCTTAAAGCGTTGTCGTACCCTCACCTGGACCCAAAACCGTGCCCGTCCCCTAACCCTAACCCTAGCCCGAACCCTAACCCTAACCCTTCCCCGAAGCCTGACCCTCACCCGTCCCTAATCCTACCCCGTACGCTAACACTAACCCGCGCCCTCACACGTACGCTCCCCTTAAAGCGTTGTCGTACCCTCACGTGGACCCTAAACCGTCCCCGTCCCCTAGCCCTAACCCTAGCCCGAACCCTAACCCTAACCCTTCCCCGAAGCCTGACCCTCACCCGTCCCCTAATCCTAACCCGTACGCTAACACTAACCAGCGCCCTCACACGTACGCTCCCCCTAAAGCGTTGTCGTACCCTCACCTGGACCCTAAACCGTCCCCGTCCCCGTCCCCTAACCCTAGCCCGAACCCTAACCTTAACACTTCCCCGAAGCCTGAACATCACCCGTCCCCTAATCCTAACCCGTACGCTAACACTAACCTGCGCCCTCACACGTACGCTCCCCCTAAAGCATTGTCGTACACTCACCTGGACCCTAAACCGTCCCTGTCCCCTAACCCTAACCCTACCCCGAACCCTAGCCCTAACCCTTCCCCGATGCCTGACCCTCACCCGTCCCCTAATCCTAACCAGTACGATAACACTAATCCGCGCCCTCACACGTACGCTCCCACTAAAGCGTTGTCGTACCCTCACCTGGACCCTAAACCATCCCCGTCCCCTAACCCTAACCCTAGCCCGAACCCTAACCCTAACCCTTCCCCGAAGCCTGACCCTCACCCGTCCCCTAATCCTAACCCGTACGCTAACACTAACCAGCGCCCTCACACGTACGCTCCCCCTAAAGCGTTGTCGTACCCTCACCTGGACCCTAAACCGTCCCCGTCCCCTAACCCTAACCCTAGCCCGAACCCTAACCCTAACACTTCCCCAAAGCCTGACCCTCACACGTCCCCTAATCCTAACCCGTACGCTAACACTAACCAGCGCCCTCACACGTACGCTCCGCCTAAAGCGTTGTCGTACCCTCACCTGGACCCTAAACCGTCCCCGTCCCCTAACCCTAACCCTAGCCCGAACCCTAACCCTAACCCTTCCCCGAAGCCTGACCCTCACCCGTCCCCTAATCCTAACCAGTATGCTAACACTAACCCGCGCCCTCACACGTACGCACCCCCTAAAGCGTTGTCGTACCCTCACCTGGACCCTAAACCGTCCCCGTCCCCTAACCCTAACCCTAGCCCGAACCCTAACCTTAACACTTCCCCGAAGCCTGACCCTCACCCGTCCCCTAATCCTAACCCGTACGCTAACACTAACCCGCGCCCTCACACGTACGCTCCCCCTAAAGCGTTGTCGTACCCTCACCTGGACCCTAAACCGTCCCCGTCCCCTAACCCTAACCCTACCCCGAAACGTAACCCTAACCCTTCCCCGATGCCTGACCCTCACCCGTCCCCTAATCCTAACCCGTACGCTAACACTAACCCGGCGTCCTCACACGTACGCTCCCCCTAAAGCGTTGTCGTACCCTCACCTGGACTCTACACCGTCCCCGTCCCCTAATCCTAACCCTAGCCAGAACCCTAACCCTAACCCTTCCCCGAAGCCTGACCCTCACCCGTCCCCTAATCCTAACCCGTACGCTAACACTAACCCGCGCCCTCACACGTACGCTCCCCCTAAAGCCTTGTCGTACCCTCACCTGCACCCTAAACCGTCCCCATCCCCTAACCCTAACCCTAGCCCGAACCCTAACCCTAACCCTTCCCCGAAGCCTGACCCTCACCCGTCCCCTAATCCTAACCCGTACGCTAACACTAACCCGCGCCCTCACACGTAAGCACCCCCTAAAGCGTTGTCGTACCCTCACCTGGACACTAAACCGTCCCCGTCCCCTAACCCTAACACTTCCCCGATGCCTGACCCTCACCCATCCCCTAATCCTAACCCGAACGCTAACACTAACCCGCGCCCTCACACGTACGCTCCCCCTAAAGCCTTGTCGTACCCTCACCTGGACCCTAAACCGTCCCAGTGCCCTACACCCAACCCTAGCCCGAACCCTAACCTTAACCGTTCCCCGAAGCCTGACCCTCACCCGTCCCCTAATCCTAACGCGTACGCTAACACTAACCCGCGCCCTCACACGTACGCTCCCCCTAAAGCCTTGTCGTACCCTCACCTGGACCATAAACCGTCCCCATCCCCTAACCCTAACCCTACCCCGAACCCTAGCCCTAACCCTTCCCCGATGCCTGACCCTCACCCGTCCCCTAATCCTAACCAGTACGCTAACAATAATCCGCGCCCTCACACGTACGCTCCCCCTAAAGCGTTGTCGTACCCTCACCTGGACCCTAAACCATCCCCGTCCCCTAACCCTAACCCTAGCCCGAACCCTAACCCTAACACTTCCCCGAAGCCTGACCCTCACCCGTCCCCTAATCCTAAACCGTACGCTAACACTAACCCGCGCCCTCACACGTACGCTCCCTCTAAAGAGTTGTCGTACCCTCACATGGACCCTAAACCGTCCCCGTCCCCTAACCCTAACCCTAGCCCGAACCCTAACCCTAACCCTTCCCCGAAGCCTGACCCTCACCCGTCCCCTAATCCTAACCAGTACGCTAACACTAACCCGCGCCCTCACACGTACGCTCCCCCTAAAGCGTTGTCGTACCCTCACCTGGACCCTAAACCGTCCCCGTCCCCTAACCGTAACCCTAGCCCAAACCCTAACCCTAACCCTTCCCCGAAGCCTGACCCCCACCCGTCCCCTAATCCTAAACCGTACGCTAACACTAACCCGCGCCCTCACACGTACGCTCCCACTAAAGCGTTGTCGTCCCCTCACCTGGACCCTAAACCGTCCCCATCCCCTAACCCTAACCCTAGCACGAACCCTAACCCTAACACTTCCCCGAAGCCTGACCCTCACCCGTCCCCTAATCCTAACCCGTACGCTAACACTAACCCGCGCCCTCACACGTACGCTCCCCCTAAAGCGTTGTCGTACCCTCACCTGGACCCTAAACCGTCCCCGTTCCCTAACCCTAACCCTAGCCCGAACCGTAACCCTAACCCTTCCCCGAAACCTGACACTCACCCGTTCCCTAATCCTAACCCGTACGCTAACACTAACCCAGGCCCTCACACGTACGCTCCCCCTAAAGCGTTGTCGTACCCTCACCTGGACCCTAAACCGTCCCCATCCCCTAACCTTAACCCTAGCACGAACCCTAACCTAATCCATCCCCGAAGCCTGACCCTCACTCGTCCCCTAATCCTAACCCGTACGCTAAGACGAACCCGCGCCCTCACACGTACGCTCCTCCTAAAGCGCTGTCGTACCCTCACCTGGACCCTAAACCGTCCCCGTCCCCTAACCCTAACCCTAGCCCAAACCCTAACCCTAACCCTTCCCCGAAGCCTGACCCCCACCCGTCCCCTAATCCTAAACCGTACGCTAACACTAACCCGCGCCCTCACACGTACGCTCCCACTAAAGCATTGTCGTCCCCTCACCTGGACCCTAAACCGTCCCCATCCCCTAACCCTAACCCTAGCACGAACCCTAACCCTAACACTTCCCCGAAGCCTGACCCTCACCCGTCCCCTAATCCTAACCCGTACGCTAACACTAACCCGCTCCCTCACACGTACGCTCCCCCTAAAGCGTTGTCGTACCCTCACCTGGACCCTAAACCGTCCCCGTCCCCTAACCCTAAGCCTAGCCCGAACCCTAACCCTAACCATTCCCAGAAGGCTGACCCTCACCCGTCCCCTAATCCTAACCCGTACGCTAACACTAACCCGCGCCCTCACACGTACGCTCCCCCTAAAGCGTTGTCATACCCTCACATGGACCCTAAACCTTCCCCGTCCCCTAACCCTAACCCTAGCCCGAACCCTAACCCTAACCCTTCCCCGAAGCCTGACCCTCACCCGTCCCCTAATCCTAACCCGTACGCTAACACTAACCCGCGCCCTCACACGTACGCTCCCCCTAAAGCGTTGTCGTACCCTCACCTGGACCCTAAACCGTCCCCGTCCCCTAACCCTAACCCTAGCTCGAACCCTAACACTATCCCTTCCCCGAAGCCTGACCCTCACCCGTCCCCTAATCCTAACCCGTACGCTAACACTAACCCGCGCCCTCACACGTACGCTCCCCCTAAAGGCTTGTCGTACCCTCACGTGGACCCTAATCCGTCCCCGTCCCCTAACCCTAACCCTAGCCCGAACCCTAACCCTAACCCTTCCCCGAAGCCTGACCCTCACCCGTCCCCTAATCCTAACCCGTACGCTAACACTAACCCGCGCCCTCACACGTACGCTCCCTCTAAAGAGTTGTCGTACCCTCACATGGACCCTAAACCGTCCCCGTCCCCTAACCCTAACCCTAGCCCGAACCCTAACCCTAACCCTTCCCCGAAGCCTGACCCTTACCCGTCCCCTAATCCTAACCAGTACGCTAACACTAACCCGCGCCCTCACACGTACGCTCCCCCTAAAGCGTTGTCGTACCCTCACCTGGACCCTAAACCGTCCCCGTCCCCTAACCGTAACCCTAGCCCAAACCCTAACCCTAACCCTTCCCCGAAGCCTGACCCTCACCCGTCCCCTAATCCAACCCGTACGCTAACACTAACCCGCGCCCTCACACGTACGCTCCCCCTAAAGCGTTGTCGTACCCTCACCTGAACCCTAAACCGTCCCCGTCCCCTAACCCTAACCCTAGCCCGAACCCTAAACCTAACCCTTCCCAGAAGCCTGACCCTCACCCGTCCCCTAATCCTAAACCGTACGCTAACACTAACCCGCGCCCTCACACGTACGCTCCCCCTAAAGCGTTGTCGTCCCCTCACCTGGACCCTAAACCGTCCCCATCCCCTAACCCTAACCCTAGCACGAACCCTAACCCTAACCCTTCCCCGAAGCCTGACCCTCACCCCTCACCTAATCCTAACCCGTACGCTAACACTAACCCGCGCGCTCACACGTACGCTCCCCCTGAAGCGTTGTCGTACCGTCACCTGGACCCTAAACCGTCCCTGTTCCCTAACCCTAACCCTAGCCCGAACCGTAACCCTAACCCTTCCCCGAAACCTGACACTCACCCGTTCCCTAATTCTAACCCGTACGCTAACACTAACCCAGGCCCTCACACGTACGCTCCCCCTAAAGCGCTGTCGTACCCTCACCTGGACCCTAAACCGTCCCCATCCCCTAACCTTAACCCTAGCACGAACCCTAACCTAATCCATCCCCGAAGCCTGACCCTCACTCGTCCCCTAATCCTAACCCGTACGCTAACACTAACCCGCGCCCTCACACGTACGCTCCCCTTAAAGCGTTGTCGTACCCTCACCTGGACCCTAAACCGTCCCCGTCCCCTAACCCTAACCCTAGCCCGAACCCTAACCCTAACCCTTCCCAGAAGCCAGACCCTCACCCGTCCCCTAATCCTAACGCGTACGCTAACACTAACCCAGGCCCTCACACGTACGCTCCCCCTAAAGCGTTGTCGTACCCTCACCTGGACCCTAAACCGTCCCCGTCCCCTAACCCTAACCCTAGCCCGAACCCTAACCCTAACACTTCCCCGAAGCCTGACCCTCACCCGTCCCCTAATCCTAACACGTACGCTAACACTAACCCGGGCCCTCACACGTACGCTCCCCCTAAATCCTTGTCGTACCCTCACCTGGACCCTAAACCGTCCCCGTCCCCTAACCCTATCCCTAGCCCGAACCCTAACCCTAACCCTTCCCCGAAGCCTGACCCTCACCCGTCCCCTAATCCTAACCTGTACGCTAACACTAACCCGCGCCCTCACAAGTACGCTCCCCCTAAAGCCTTGTCGTACCCTCACATGGACTCTAAACTGTCCCCGTCCGCTAACCCTAACCCTAGCCCGAACCCTAACCCTAACCCTTCCCCGAAGCCTGACCCTCACCTGTCCCCTAATTAAACCCGTACGCTAACACTAACCCGCGCCCTCACACGTAAGCTCCCAATAAGGCCTTGTCGTACACTCACCTAGACCCTAAACCGTCCCCGTCCCCTAACCCTAACCCTAGCCCGAACCCTAACCATAACCCTTCCCCGAAGCCTGACCCTCACCCGTCCCCTAATCCTAACCCGTACGCTAACACTAACCCGCGCCCTCACACGTACGCGCCCCATAAAGCGTTGTCGTACCCTCACCTGGACCCTAAACCGTCCCCATCCCTAACAATAACCCTACCCCGAACCCTAACCCTAATCCTTCCCCGATGCCTGACCGTCACCCGTCCCCTAATCCTAACCCGTACGCTAACACTAACCCGGCGTCCTCACAAGTACGCTCCCCCTAAAGCGTTGTCGTACCCTCACCTGGACTCTAAACCGTCCCCGTCCCCTAACCCTAACCCTAGCCCGAACCCTAAACCTAACCCTTCCCCGAAGCGTGACCCTCACCCGTCCCCTAATCCTAACCCGTACGCTAACACTAACCCGCGCCCTCACACGTACGCTCCCCCTAAAGCGTTCTCGTACCCTCACCTGGACCCTAAACCGTCCCCGTGCCCTAACCCTAACCCTAGCCCGAACCCTAACCCTAACCCTTCCACGAAGCCTGACCCTCACCCGTCCCCTAATCCTAACCCGTACGCTAACACTAACCCGCGCCCTCACACGTACGCTCCCCCTAAAGCGTTGTCATACCCTCACCTGGACCCTAAACCGTCCCCGTCCCCTAACCCTAACCCTAGCCCGAACCCTAACCCTAACTCTTCCCCAAAGCCTGACCCTCACCCGTCCCCTAATCCTAACCCGTACGCTAACACTAATCCGCGCCCTCACACATACGCTCCCCCTAAAGCGTTGTCGTACCCTCACGTGGACCCTAAACCGTCTCCGTTCCCTAACCCGAACCCTAGCCCGAACCCTAACCCTAAAACTTCCCCGAAGCCTGGCCCTCACCCGTCCCCTAATCCTAACCCGTACGCTATCACTAACCCCCGCCCTCACACGTATGCTCCCCCTAAAGCGTTGTCGTACCCTCACCTGGACCCTAAACCGTCCCCGTCCCCTAACCCTAACCCTAGCCCGAACCCTAACCTTAACACTTCCCCGAAGCCTGAACGTCACCCGTCCCCTAATCCTAACCCGTACGCTAACACTAACCTGCGCCCTCACATGTACGCTCCCCCTAAAGCCTTGTCGTACCCTCACCTGGACCCTAAACCGTCCCTGTCCCCTAACCCTAACCCTACCCCGAACCCTAGCCCTAACCCTTCCCTGATGCCTGACCCTCACCCGTCCCCTAATCCTAACCAGTACGCTAACACTAACCCGCGCCCTCACACGTACGCTCCCCCTAAAGCGTTGTCGTACCCTCACCTGGACCCTAAACCGTCCCCGTCCCCTAACTGTAACCCTAGCCCAAACCCTAACCCTAACCCTTCCCCGAAGCCTGACCCTCACCCGTCCCCTAATCCAACCCGTACGCTAACACTAACCCGCGCCCTCACACGTACGCTCCCCCTAAAGCGTTGTCGTACCCTCACCTGAACCCTAAACCGTCCCCGTCCCCTAACCCTAACCCTAGCCCGAACCCTAAACCTAACCCTTCCCAGAAGCCTGACCCTCACCCGACCCCTAATTCTAAACCGTACGCTAACACTAACCCGCGCCCTCACACGTACGCTCCCCCTAAAGCGTTGTCGTCCCCTCACCTGGACCCTAAACCGTCCCCATCCCCTAACCCTAACCCTAGCACGAACCCTAACCCTAACCCTTCCCCGAAGCCTGACCCTCACCCCTCCCCTAATCCTAACCCGTACGCTAACACTAACCCGCGCGCTCACACGTACGCTCCCCCTAAAGCGTTGTCGTACCGTCACCTGGACCCTAAACCGTCCCTGTTCCCTAACCCTAACCCTTGCCCGAACCGTAACCCTAACCCTTCCCCGAAACCTGACACTCACCCGTTCCCTAATTCTAACCCGTACGCTAACACTAACCCAACCCCTCACACGTACGCTCCCCCTAAAGCGCTGTCGTACCCTCACCTGGACCCTAAACCGTCCCCATCCCCTAACCTTAACCCTAGCACGAACCCTAACCTAATCCATCCCCGAAGCCTGACCCTCACTCGTCCCCTAATCCTAACCCGTACGCTAACACTAACCCGCGCCCTCACACGTACGCTCCCCTTAAAGCGTTGTCGTACCCTCACCTGGACCCTAAACCGTCCCCGTCCCCTAAACTTAACCCTAGCCCGAACCCTAACCCTAACCCTTCCCAGAAGCCAGACCCTCACCCGTCCCCTAATCCTAACGCGTACGCTAACACTAACCCAGGCCCTCACACGTACGCTCCCCCTAAACTGTTGTCGTACCCTCACCTGGACCCTAAACCGTCCCAGTGCCCTAACCCTAACCCTAGCCAGAACCCTAACCCTAACCCTTCCCCGAAGCCTGACCCTCACCCGTCCCTTAATCCTAACCAGTACGCTAACACTAACCCGCGCCCTCACACGTACGCTCCCCCTAAAGCGTTGTCGTACCCTCACCTGGACCCTAAACCGTCCCCGTCCCCTAACCGTAACCCTAGCCCAAACCCTAACCCCAACCCTTCCCCGAAGCCTGACCCTCACCCGTCCCCTAATCCTAACCCGTACGCTAACACTAATCCGCGCCCTCACACGTACGCTCCCCCTAAAGCGTTGTCGTACCCTCACCTGGACCCTAAACCGTCCCCGTCCCCTAACCCTAACCCTAGCCCGAACCCTAACCCTAACCCTTCCCCGAAGCCTGACCCTCACCCGTCCCCTAATCCTAACCCGTACGCTAACACTAACCCGCGCCCTCACACGTACGCTCCCCCTAAAGCGTTGTCGTACCCTCACGTGGACCAGAAACCGTCCCCGTCCACTAACCCTAACCCTAGCCCGAACCCTAACCCTAACCCTTCCCCGAAGCCTGACCCTCACCCGTCCCCTAATCCTAACCCGTACGCTAACACTAACCCGCGCCCTCACACGTACGCTCCCCCTAAAGCGTTGTCGTACCCTCACCTGGCCTCTAAACCGTCCCCGTCACATAACCCTAACCCTAACTCGAACCCTAACCCTAACCCTTCCCCGAAGCCTGACCCTCACCCGTCCCCTAATCCTAACCCGTACGCTAACACTAACCCGCGCCCTCACACGTACGCTCCCCCTAAAGCGTTGTCGTACCCTCACCTGGACCCTAAACCGTCCCCGTCCCCTAACCCTAACCCTAGCCCGAACCCTAACCCTAACACTTCCCCGAAGCCTGACCCTCACCCGTCCCCTAATCCTAACACGTACGCTAACACTAACCCGGGCCCTCACACGTACGCTCCCCCTAAATCCTTGTCGTACCCTCACCTGGACCCTAAACCGTCCCCGTCTCCTAACCCAATCCCTAGCCCGAACCCTAACCCTAACCCTTCCCCGAAGCCTGACCCTCACCCGTCCCCTAATCCTAACCTGTACGCTAACACTAACCCGCGCCCTCACAAGTACGCTCCCCCTAAAGCCTTGTCGTACCCTCACATGGACTCTAAACTGTCCCCGTCCACTAACCCTAACCCTAGCCCGAACCCTAACCCTAACCCTTCCCCGAAGCCTGACCCTCACCTGTCCCCTAATTAAACCCGTACGCTAACACTAACCCGCGCCCTCACACGTAAGCTCCCAATAAGGCCTTGTCGTACACTCACCTAGACCCTAAACCGTACCCGTCCCCTAACCCTAACCCTAGCCCGAACCCTAACCCTAACCCTTCCCCGAAGCCTGACCCTCACCCTTCCCCTAATCGTAACCTGTACGCTAACACTAACCCGCGCCCTCACACGTACGCTCCCCGTAAAGCCTTCTCGTACCCTCACCTGGACCCTAAACCGTCCCCGTCCCCTAACCCTAACCCTAGCCCGAACCCTAACCCTAACACTTCCCCGAAGCCTGACCCTCACACGTCCCCTAATCCTAACCAGTACGCTAACACTAACCCGCGCCCTCACACGTACGCTCCCCCTAAAGCGTTGTCGTACCCTCACATGGACCCTAAACCGTCCCCGTCCCCTAACCCTAACCCTAGCCCGAACCCTAACCCTAACCCTTCCCCAAAGCCTGACCCTCACCCGTCCCCTAATCCTAACCCGTACGCTAACACTAACCCGCGCCCTCACACGTAAGCTCCCAATAAGGCCTTGTCGTACACTCACCTAGACCCTAAACCGTACCCGTCCCCTAACCCTAACCCTAGCCCGAACCCTAACCTTAACACTTCCCCGAAGCCTGACCCTCACCCGTCCCCTAATCCTAACCCGTACGCTAACACTAACCCGCGCCCTCACACGTACGCTCCCCCTAAAGCGTTGTCGTACCCTCACCTGGACCCTAAACCGTCCCCGTCACCTAACCCTAACCCTAGCCCGAACCCTTACCCTAAACCTTCCCCGAAGCCTGACCCTCACCCGTCCCCTAATCCTAACCCGTACGCTAACACTAACCCGCGCCCTCACACGTACGCTCCCCCTAAATCCTTGTTGTACCCTCACCTGGACCCTAAACAGTCCCCGTTCCCTAACCCTAACAATAGCCCGAACCCTAACCCTAACCCTTCCCCGAAACCTGACCCTCACCCGTCCCCTAATCCTAACCCGTACGCTAACACTAACCCACTCCCTCACACGTACGCTCCCCCTAAAGCGTTGTCGTACCCTCACGTGGCCCCTAATTCGTCCCCGTCCCCTAACCCTAACCCTAGCCCGAACCCTAACCCTAACCCTTCCCCGAAGCCTGACCCTCACCCGTCCCCTAATCCTAACCCGTACGCTAACACTAACCCGCGCCCTCACACGTACGCGCCCCCTAAAGCGTTGTCGTACCCTCACCTGGACCCTAACCCGTCCCCGTCCCCTAACCCTAACCCTAGCCCGAACCCTAACCTTAACACTTCCCCGAAGCCTGACCCTCACCCGTCCCTAATCCTAACCCGTACGCTAACACTAACCCGCGCCCTCACACGTACGCTCCCCCTAAAGCGTTGTCGTACCCTCACCCGGACCCTAAACCGTCCCCGTCCCCTAACCCTAACCCTACCCCGAACCCTAACCCTAATCCTTCCCCGATGCCTGATCCTCACCCGTCCCCTAATCCTAACCCGTACGCTAACACTAACCCGGCGCCCTCACACGTACGCTCCCCCTAAAGCGTTGTCGTACCCTCACCTGGACTCTAAACCGTCCCCGTCCCCTAACCCTAACCCTAGCCCGAACCCTAAACCTAACCCTTCCCCGAAGCGTGACCCTCACCCGTCCCCTAATCCTAACCCGTACGCTAACACTAACCCGCGCCCTCACACGTACGCTCCCCCTAAAGCATTGTCGTACCCTCACCTGGACCCTAAACCGTCCCTGTCCCCTAACCCTAACCCTAGCCCGAACCCTAACCCTAACCCTTCCCCGAAGCCTGACCCTCACCCTTCCCCTAATCCTAACCCGTACGTTAACACTAACCCGCGCCCTCACATGTACGCTCCCCCTAAAGCGTTGTCGTACCCTCACCTGGACCCTAAACCGTCCCCGTCCCCTAACCCTAACCCTAGCCAGAACCCTAACCCTAACCCTTCCCCGATGCCTGACCCTCACCCGTCCCCTAATCCTAACCCGTACGCTAACACTAACCCGCGCCCTCACACGTACGCTCCCCCTAAAGCGTTGTCGTACCCTCACCTGGACCCTAAACCGTCCCCGAACCCTAACCCTAACCCTAGCCCGAATCCTAACATTAACACTTCCCAGAAGCCTGACCGTCACCCGTCCCCTAATCCTAACCCGTACGCTAACACTAACCCGCGCCCTCACACGTACGCTCCCCTTAAAGCGTTGTCGTACCCTCACATGGACCCTAAACCGTCCCCGTCCCCTAACCCTAACCCTAGCCCGAACCATAACCCTAACCCTTTCCCGAAGCCTGACCCTCACCCGTCCCTAATCCTATCCCGTACGCTAACACTAACCCGCGCCCTCACACCTACGCTCCCCCTAAAGCATTGTCGTACCCTCACCTGGACCCTAAACCGTCCCCGTCCCCTAACCCTAACCCTACCCCGAACCCTTACCCTAAACCTTCCCCGAAGCATGACCCTCACCCGTCCCCTAATCCTAACCCGTACGCTAACACTAACCCGTGCCCTCACATGTACGCTCCCCCTAAATCCTTATCGTACCCTCACCTGGACCCTAAACAGTCCCCGTTGCCTAACCCTAACACTAGCCCGAACCCTAACCGTAACCCTTCCCCGAAACCTGACCCTCACCCGTCCCCTAATCCTAACCCGTACGCTAACACTAACCCACTCCCTCACACGTACGCTCCCCCTAAAGCGTTGTCGTACCCTCACGTGGCCCCTAATTCGTCCCCGTCCCCTAACCCTAACCCTAGCCCGAACCCTAACCCTAAACCTTCCCCGAAGCCTGACCCTCACCCGTCCCCTAATCCTAATCCGTACGCTAACACTAACCCGCGCCCTCACACGTACGCGCCCCCTAAAGCGTTGTCGTACCCTCACCTGGACCCTAAACCGTCCCCGTCCCCTAACCCTAACCCTAGCCCGAACCCTAACCTTAACACTTCCCCGAAGACTGACCCTCACCCGTCCCCAAGTCCTAACCCGTACGCTAACACTAACCCGCGCCCTCACACGTACGCTCCCCCTAAAGCGTTGTCGTACCCTCACCTGGACCCTAAACCGTCCCCGTCCCCTAACCCTAACCCTATCCCGAACCCTAACCCTAACCCTTCCCCGATGCCTGACCCTCACCCGTCCCCTAATCCTAACCCGTACGCTAACACTAACCCGGCGCCCTCACACGTACGCTCCCCCTAAAGCGTTGTCGTACCCTGACCTGGACTCTAAACCGTCCCCGTCCCCTAACCCTAACCCTAGCCCGAACCCTAAACCTAACCCTTCCCTGAAGCGTGACCCTCACCCGTCCCCTAATCCTAACCCGTACGCTAACACTAACCCGCGCCCTCACACGTACGCTCCCCCTAAAGCGTTGTCGTACCCTCACCTGGACCCTAAACCGTCCCTGTCCCCTAACCCTAACCCTAGCCCGAACCCTAACCCTAACCCTTCCCCGAAGCCTGACCCTCACCCTTCCCCTAATCCTAACCCGTACGTTAACACTAACCCGCGCCCTCACATGTACGCTCCCCCTAAAGCGTTGTCGTACCCTCACCTGGACCCTAAACCGTCCCCGGCCCCTAACCCTAACCCTAGCCCGAACCCTAACCTTAACACTTCCCCGAAGCCTGAACGTCACCCGTCGCCTAATCCTAACCCGTACGCTAACACTAACCGCGCCCTCACACGTACGCTCCCCCTAAAGCGTTGTCGTACCCTCACCTGGACCCTAAACCGTCCCCGTTCCCTAACCCTAACCCTAGCCCGAACCGTAACCCTAACCCTTCCCCGAAACCTGACACTCACCCGTTCCCTAATCCTAACCCGTACGCTAACACTAACCCAGGCTCTCACACGTACGCTCCCCCTAAAGCGTTGTCGTACCCTCACCTGGACCCTAAACCGTCCCCATCCCCTAACCTTAACCCTAGCACGCACCCTAACCTAATCCATCCCCGAAGCCTGACCCTCACTCGTCCCCTAATCCTAACCCTTACGCTAACACTAACCCGCGCCCTCACACGTACGCTCCCCTTAAAGCGTTGTCGTACCCTCACCTGGACCCTAAACCGTCCCCGTCCCCTAACCCTAACCCTAGCCCGAACCCTAAACTTAACAGTTCCCCGAAGCCTGACACTCACCCGTCCCCTAATCCTAACCCGTACGCTAACACTAACCCGCGCCCTCACACGTACGCTCCCCCTAAAGCGTTGTCGTACCCTCACCTGGACCCTAAACCGTCCCCGTCCCCTAACCCTAACCCTAGCCCGAACCCTAACCCTAACCCTTCCCCGAAGCCTGACCCTCACCCGTCCCCTAATCCTAACCCGAACGCTAACACTAACCCGCGCCCTCACACGTACGCTCCCCCTAAAGCGTTGTCGTACCCTCACCTGGACCCTAAACCGTCCCCGTCCCCTAACCCTAACCCTAGCTCGAACCCTAACACTATCCCTTCCCCGAAGCCTGACCCTCACCCGTCCCCTAATCCTAACCCGTACGCTAACACTAACCCGCGCCCTCACACGTACGCTCCCCCTAAAGCCTTGTCGTACCCTCACCTGGACCCTAAACCGTCCCCGTCCCCTAACCCTAACCCTAGCCCGAACCCTAACCCTAACCCTTCCCCGAAGCCTGACCCTCACCCGTCCCCTAATCCTAACCCGTACGCTAACACTAACCCGCGCCCTCACACGTACGCTCCCTCTAAAGAGTTGTCGTACCCTCACATGGACCCTAAACCGTCCCCGTCCCCTAACCCTAACCCTAGCCGGAACCCTAACCCTAACCCTTCCCCGAAGCCTGACCCTCACCCGTCCCCTAATCCTAACCAGTACGCTAACACTAACCCGCGCCCTCACACGTACGCTCCCCCTAAAGCGTTGTCGTACCCTCACCTGGACCCTAAACCGTCCCCGTCCCCTAACCGTAACCCTAGCCCAAACCCTAACCCTAACCCTTCCCCGAAGCCTGACCCTCACCCGTGCCCTAATCCAACCCGTACGCTAACACTAACCTGCGCCCTCACACGTACGCTCCCCCTAAAGCGTTGTCGTACCCTCACCTGGACCCTAAACCGTCCCCGTCCCCTAACCCTAACCCTAGCCCGAACCCTAACCCTAACCCTTCCCAGAAGCCTGACCCTCACCCGTCCCCTAATCCTAAACCGTACGCTAACACTAACCCGCGCCCTCACACGTACGCTCCCCCTAAAGCGTTGTCGTCCCCTCACCTGGACCCTAAACCGTCCCCATCCCCTAACCCTAACCCTAGCACGAACCCTAACCCTAACCCTTCCCCGAAACCTGACCCTCACCCCTCCCCTAATCCTAACCCGTACGCTAACACTAACCCGCGCGCTCACACGTACGCTCCCCCTAAAGCGTTGTCGTACCGTCACCTGGACCCTAAACCGTCCCCATCCCCTAACCCTAACCCTAGCACGAACCCTAACCCTAACCCTTCCCAGAAGCCAGACCCTCACCCGTCCCCTAATCCTAACCCGTACGCTAACACTAACCCAGGCCCTCACACGTACGCTCCCCCTAAAGTGTTGTCGTACCCTCACCTGGACCCGAAACCGTCCCAGTGCCCTAACCCTAACCCTAGCCAGAACCCTAACCCTAACCCTTCCCCGAAGCCTGACCCTCACCCGTCCCCTAATCCTAACCAGTACGCTAACACTAACCCGCGCCCTCACACGTACGCTCCCCCTAAAGCGTTGTCGTACCGTCACCTGGACCCTAAACCGTCCCCGTCCCCTAACCGTAACCCTAGCCCAAACCCTAACCCCAACCCTTCCCCAAAGCCTGACCCTCACCCGTCCCCTAATCCTAACCCGTACGCTAACACTAACCTGCGCCCACATACGTACGCTCCCCCTAAAGCGTTGTCGTACCCTCACCTGGACCCTAAACCGTCCCTGTCCCCTAACCCTAACCCTACCCCGAACCCTAGCCCTAACCCTTCCCCGATGCCTGACCCTCACCCGTCCCCTAATCCTAACCAGTACGCTAACACTAATCCGCGCCCTCACACGTACGCTCCCACTAAAGCGTTGTCGTACCCTCACCTGGACCCTAAACCATCCCCGTCCCCTAACCCTAACCCTAGACCGAACCCTAACCCTAACCCTTCCCTGAAGCCTGACCCTCACCCGTCCCCTAATCCTAAACCGTACGCTAACACTAACCCACGCCCTCACAAGTACGCTCCCCCTAAAGCCTTGTCGTACCCTCACCTGGACCCTAAACCGTCCCCGTCCCCTAACCCTAACCCTAGCCCGAACCCTAACCCTAACCCTTCCCCGAAGCCTGACCCTCACCCGTCCCCTAATCCTAACCCGTACGCTAACACTAACCCGCGCCCTCACATTTACGCTCCCCCTAAAGCGTTGTCGTACCCTCACCTGGACCCTAAACCGTCCCCTAACCCTAACCCTAACCCTAACTCGAACCCTAACCCTAACCCTTCCCCGAAGCCTGACCCTCACCCGTCCCCTAATCCTAACCCGTACGCTAACACTAACCCGCGCCCTCACACGTACGCTCCCCCTAAAGCATTGTCGAACCCACACCTGGAACCTAAACCGTCCCCGTCCCCTAACCGTAACCCTAGCCCGAACCCTAACACTAACACTTCCCAGAAGCCTGACCCTCACCCGTTCCCTAATCCTAACCCGAACGCTAACACTAACGCGCGCCCTCATACGTACGCTCCCCCTAAAGCGTTGTCGTACCCTCAGCTGGACCCTAAACCGTCCCCGTCACCTAACCCTAACCCTACCCCGAAACCTAACCCTAACCCTTCCCCGAAGCCTGACCCTCACCCGTCCCCTAACCCTAACCCGTACGCTAACACTAACCCGCGCCCTCACACGTACGCTCCCCCTAAAGCGTTGTCGTACCCTCACCTGGACCCTAAACCGTTCCCGTCCCCTAACCCTAACCCTAACTCGAACCCTAACCCTAACCCTTCCCCGAAGCCTGACCCTCACCCGTCCCCTTATCCTAACCCGTACGCTAACACTAACCCGCACCCTCACACGTACGCTCCCCCTAAAGCGTTGTCATACCCTCACATGGACCCTAAACCGTCCCCATCTCCTAACCATAACCCTAGCCCGAACCCTAACCCTAACCCTTCCCCGAAGCCTGACCCTCACCCGTCCCCTAATCCTAACCCGTACGCTAACACTAACCCGCGCCCTCACACGTACGCTCCCCCTAAAGCGTTGTCGTACCCTCACCTGGACCCTAAACCGTCCCCGTCTCCTAACCGTAACCCTAGCCCGAACCCTAACCCTAACCCTTCCCCGAAGCCTGACCCTCACCCGTCCCCTAATCCTAAACCGTACGCAAACAATAACCCGCGCCCTCACACGTACGTTCCCCCTAAAGCCTTGTCGTACCCTCACCTGGACGCTAAACCGTCCCAGTGCCCTAACCCAAACCCTAGCCTGAACACTAACCATAAAACTTCTCCGAAGCCTGACCCTCACCTGTCCCCTAATCCTAACCTGTACGCTAACACTAACCCGCGCCCTCACACGTATGCTCCCCCTAAAGCCTTGTCGTACCCTCACCTGGACCCTAAACCGTCCCCATCCCCTAACACTAACCCTAGCCCAAACCCTAACCCTAACCCTTCCCCAAAGCCTGACCCTCACCCGTACCCTAATCCTAACCCGTACGGTAACACTAACCCGCGTCCTCACACGTACGCTCCCCTTCAAGCGTTGTCGTACCCTCACCTGGACCCTAAACCGTCCCCGTACCCTAACCCTAACCCTAGCCCGAACCCTACCCCTAACCCTTCCCCGAAGCCTGGCCCTCTCCCGTCCCCTAATCCTAACCCGTACGCTAACACTAACCCGCGCCCTCACACGTACGCTCCCCCTAAAGCGTTGTCGAACCCTCACCTGGACCCTAAACCGTCCCCGTCCCCTAACCCTAACCCTAGCCCGAACCCTAACCTTAACAGTTCCCCGAAGCCTGACACTCACCCGTCCCCTAATCCTAACCCGTACGCTAACACTAACCCGCGCCCTCACACGTACGCTCCCCCTAAAGCCTTGTCGTACCCTCACCTGGACCCTAAACCGTCCCCGTCCCCTAACCCTAACCCTAGCCCGAACCCTAACCCTAACCCTTCCCCGAAGCCTGACCCTCACCCGTCCCCTAATCCTAACCCGTACGCTAACACTAACCCGCGCCCTCACACGTACGCTCCCTCTAAAGAGTTGTCGTACCCTCACATGGACCCTAAACCGTCCCCGTCCCCTAACCCTAACCCTAGCCGGAACCCTAACCCTAACCCTTCCCCGAAGCCTGACCCTCACCCGTCCCCTAATCCTAACCAGTACGCTAACACTAACCCGCGCCCTCACACGTACGCTCCCCCTAAAGCGTTGTCGTACCCTCACCTGGACCCTAAACCGTCCCCGTCCCCTAACCGTAACCCTAGCCCAAACCCTAACCCTAACCCTTCCCCGAAGCCTGACCCTCACCCGTGCCCTAATCCAACCCGTACGCTAACACTAACCCGCGCCCTCACACGTACGCTCCCCCTAAAGCGTTGTCGTACCCTCACCTGGACCCTAAACCGTCCCCGTCCCCTAACCCTAACCCTAGCCCGAACCCTAACCCTAACCCTTCCCAGAAGCCTGACCCTCACCCGTCCCCTAATCCTAAACCGTACGCTAACACTAACCCGCGCCCTCACACGTACGCTCCCCCTAAAGCGTTGTCGTCCCCTCACCTGGACCCTAAACCGTCCCCATCCCCTAACCCTAACCCTAGCACGAACCCTAACCCTAACCCTTCCCCGAAACCTGACCCTCACCCCTCCCCTAATCCTAACCCGTACGCTAACACTAACCCGCGCGCTCACACGTACGCTCCCCCTAAAGCGTTGTCGTACCGTCACCTGGACCCTAAACCGTCCCCATCCCCTAACCCTAACCCTAGCACGAACCCTAACCCTAACCCTTCCCAGAAGCCAGACCCTCACCCGTCCCCTAATCCTAACCCGTACGCTAACACTAACCCAGGCCCTCACACGTACGCTCCCCCTAAAGTGTTGTCGTACCCTCACCTGGAACCGAAACCGTCCCAGTGCCCTAACCCTAACCCTAGCCAGAACCCTAACCCTAACCCTTCCCCGAAGCCTGACCCTCACCCGTCCCCTAATCCTAACCAGTACGCTAACACTAACCCGCGCCCTCACACGTACGCTCCCCCTAAAGCGTTGTCGTACCCTCACCTGGACCCTAAACCGTCCCCGTCCCCTAACCGTAACCCTAGCCCAAACCCTAACCCCAACCCTTCCCCAAAGCCTGACCCTCACCCGTCCCCTAATCCTAACCCGTACGCTAACACTAACCTGCGCCCACATACGTACGCTCCCCCTAAAGCGTTGTCGTACCCTCACCTGGACCCTAAACCGTCCCTGTCCCCTAACCCTAACCCTACCCCGAACCCTAGCCCTAACCCTTCCCCGATGCCTGACCCTCACCCGTCCCCTAATCCTAACCAGTACGCTAACACTAATCCGCGCCCTCACACGTACGCTCCCACTAAAGCGTTGTCGTACCCTCACCTGGACCCTAAACCATCCCCGTCCCCTAACCCTAACCCTAGACCGAACCCTAACCCTAACCCTTCCCTGAAGCCTGACCCTCACCCGTCCCCTAATCCTAAACCGTACGCTAACACTAACCCACGCCCTCACAAGTACGCTCCCCCTAAAGCCTTGTCGTACCCTCACCTGGACCCTAAACCGTCCCCGTCCCCTAACCCTAACCCTAGCCCGAACCCTAACCCTAACCCTTCCCCGAAGCCTGACCCTCACCCGTCCCCTAATCCTAACCCGTACGCTAACACTAACCCGCGCCCTCACATTTACGCTCCCCCTAAAGCGTTGTCGTACCCTCACCTGGACCCTAAACCGTCCCCTAACCCTAACCCTAACCCTAACTCGAACCCTAACCCTAACCCTTCCCCGAAGCCTGACCCTCACCCGTCCCCTAATCCTAACCCGTACGCTAACACTAACCCGCGCCCTCACACGTACGCTCCCCCTAAAGCATTGTCGAACCCACACCTGGAACCTAAACCGTCCCCGTCCCCTAACCGTAACCCTAGCCCGAACCCTAACACTAACACTTCCCAGAAGCCTGACCCTCACCCGTTCCCTAATCCTAACCCGAACGCTAACACTAACCCGCGCCCTCATACGTACGCTCCCCCTAAAGCGTTGTCGTACCCTCAGCTGGACCCTAAACCGTCCCCGTCACCTAACCCTAACCCTACCCCGAAACCTAACCCTAACCCTTCCCCGAAGCCTGACCCTCACCCGTCCCCTAACCCTAACCCGTACGCTAACACTAACCCGCGCCCTCACACGTACGCTCCCCCTAAAGCGTTGTCGTACCCTCACCTGGACCCTAAACCGTTCCCGTCCCCTAACCCTAACCCTAACTCGAACCCTAACCCTAACCCTTCCCCGAAGCCTGACCCTCACCCGTCCCCTTATCCTAACCCGTACGCTAACACTAACCCGCACCCTCACACGTACGCTCCCCCTAAAGCGTTGTCATACCCTCACATGGACCCTAAACCGTCCCCATCTCCTAACCATAACCCTAGCCCGAACCCTAACCCTAACCCTTCCCCGAAGCCTGACCCTCACCCGTCCCCTAATCCTAACCCGTACGCTAACACTAACCCGCGCCCTCACACGTACGCTCCCCCTAAAGCGTTGTCGTACCCTCACCTGGACCCTAAACCGTCCCCGTCTCCTAACCGTAACCCTAGCCCGAACCCTAACCCTAACCCTTCCCCGAAGCCTGACCCTCACCCGTCCCCTAATCCTAAACCGTACGCAAACAATAACCCGCGCCCTCACACGTACGTTCCCCCTAAAGCCTTGTCGTACCCTCACCTGGACGCTAAACCGTCCCAGTGCCCTAACCCAAACCCTAGCCTGAACACTAACCATAAAACTTCTCCGAAGCCTGACCCTCACCTGTCCCCTAATCCTAACCTGTACGCTAACACTAACCCGCGCCCTCACACGTATGCTCCCCCTAAAGCCTTGTCGTACCCTCACCTGGACCCTAAACCGTCCCCATCCCCTAACACTAACCCTAGCCCAAACCCTAACCCTAACCCTTCCCCAAAGCCTGACCCTCACCCGTACCCTAATCCTAACCCGTACGGTAACACTAACCCGCGTCCTCACACGTACGCTCCCCTTCAAGCGTTGTCGTACCCTCACCTGGACCCTAAACCGTCCCCGTACCCTAACCCTAACCCTAGCCCGAACCCTACCCCTAACCCTTCCCCGAAGCCTGGCCCTCTCCCGTCCCCTAATCCTAACCCGTACGCTAACACTAACCCGCGCCCTCACACGTACGCTCCCCCTAAAGCGTTGTCGAACCCTCACCTGGACCCTAAACCGTCCCCGTCCCCTAACCCTAACCCTAGCCCGAACCCTAACCTTAACAGTTCCCCGAAGCCTGACACTCACCCGTCCCCTAATCCTAACCCGTACGCTAACACTAACCCGCGCCCTCACACGTACGCTCCCACTAAAGCGTTGTCGTACCCTCACCTGGACCCTAAACCGTCCCCGTCCCCTAACCCTAACCCTAGCCCGAACCCTAACCCTAACCCTTCCCCGAAGCCTGACCCTCACCCGTCCCCTAATCCTAACCCGAACGCTAACACTAACCCGCGCCCTCACACGTACGCTCCCCCTAAAGCGTTGTCGTACCCTCACCTGGACCCTAAACCGTCCCCGTCCCCTAACCCTAACCCTAACTCGAACCCTAACACTAACCCTTCCCCGAAGCCTGACCCTCACCCGTCCCCTAATCCTAACCCGTACGCTAAAACTAACCCACGCCCTCACACGTACGCTCCCCCTAAAGCCTTGTCGTACCCTCACCTGGACCCTAAACCGTCCCCGTCCTCTAACCCTAACCCTAGCCCGAACCCTAACCCTAACCCTTCCCCGAAGCCTGACCCTCACCCGTCCCCTAATCCTAACCCGTACGCTAACACTACCCCGCGCCCTCACACGTACGCTCCCTCTAAAGAGTTGTCGTACCCTCACATTGACCCTAAACCGTCCTCGTCCCCTAACCCTAACACTAACCCGAACCCTAACCCTAACCCTTCCCCGAAGCCTGACCCTCACCCGTCCCCTAATCCTAACCAGTACGCTAACACTAACCCGCGCCCTCACACGTACGCTCCCCCTAAAGCGTTGTCGTACCCTCACCTGGACCCTAAACCGTCCCCATCCCCTAACCGTAACCCTAGCACGAACCCTAACCCTAACCCTTCCCCGAAGCCTGACCCTCACCCCTCCCCTAATCCTAACCCGTACGCTAACACTAACCCGCGCGCTCACACGTACGCTCCCCCTAAAGCGTTGTCGTACCGTCACCTGGACCGTAAACCGTCCCCGTTCCCTAACCCTAACCCTAGCCCGAACCGTAACCCTAACCCTTCCCCGAAACCTGACACTCACCCGTTCCCTAATCCTAACCCGTACGCTAACACTAACCCAGGCCCTCACACGTACGCTCCCCCTAAAGCGTTGTCGTACCCTCACCTGGACCCTAAACCGTCCCCATCCCCTAACCTTAACCATAGCACGAACCCTAACCTAATCCATCCCCGAAGCCTGACCCTCACTCGTCCCCTAATCCTAACCCGTACGCTAACACTAACCCGCGCCCTCACACGTACGCTCCCCTTAAAGCGTTGTCGTACCCTCACCTGGACCCTAAACCGTCCCCGTCCCCTAAACCTAACCCTAGCCCGAACCCTAACCCTAACACTTCCCAGAAGCCAGACCCTAAACCGTCCCCTAATCCTAACCCGTACGCTAAAACTAACCCAGGCCCTCACACGTACGCTACCCCTAAAGTGTTGTCGTACCCTCACCTGGACCCTATACCGTCCCAGTGCCCTAACCCTAACCCTAGCCAGAACCCTAACCCTAACCCTTCCCCGAAGCCTGACCCTCACCCGTCCCCTAATCCTAACCCGTACGCTAACACTAACCCACGCGCTCACAAGTACGCTCCCCCTAAAGCCTTGTCGTACCCTCACCTGGACCCTAAACCGTCCCCGTCCCCTAACCCTAACCCTAACCCTTCCCCGAAGCCTGACCCTCACCCGTCCCCTAATCCTAACCCGTACGCTAACACTAACCTGCGCCCTCACATTTACGCTCCCCCTAAAGCGTTGTCGTACCCTCACCTGGACCCTAAACCGTCCCCGTCCCCTAACCCTAACCCTAACTCGAACCCTAACCCTAACCCTTCCCCGAAGCCTGACCCTCACCCGTCCCCTAATCCTAACCCGTACGCTAACACTAACCCGCGCCCTCACACGTACGCTCCCCCTAAAGCGTTGTCGTACCCTCACGTGGACCCTAAACCGTCCCCGTCCCCTCACCCTAACCCTAGCCCGAACC
The DNA here is from genome assembly GCF_039906515.1 of Pseudorca crassidens. Classification (NCBI taxonomy): domain Eukaryota; kingdom Metazoa; phylum Chordata; class Mammalia; order Artiodactyla; family Delphinidae; genus Pseudorca; species Pseudorca crassidens. The sequence goes on along the minus strand of NC_090307.1, from coordinate 55,821,203 downwards.
CTAACCCTAACCCTTCCCCGAAGCCTGACCCTCATCCGTCCCCTAATCCTAACCCGTACGCTAACACTAACCCGCGCCCTCACACGTAAGCTCCCCCTAAAGCGTTCTCGTACCCTCACCTGGACCCTAAACCGTCCCCGTCCCCTAACCCTAACCCTTGCCCGAACCCTAACCCTAACCCTTTCCCGAAGCCTGACCCTCACCCGTCCCCTAATCGTAACCCGTACGCTAACACTAACCCGCGCCCTCACACGTACGCTCCCCCTAAAGCGTTGTCGTACCCTCACCTGGACCCTAAACCGTCCCCATCCCGTAACCCTAACCCTAGCACGAACCCTAACCCTAACCCTTCCCCGAAGCCTGACCCTCACCCGTCCCCTAATCCTAACCCGTACGCTAACACTAACCCGCGCCCTCACACGTACGCTCCCCCTAAAGCGTTGTCGTACCCTCACCTGGACCCTAAACCGTCCCCGTCCCCTAACCCTAACCCTAGCCCGAACCCTAACCCTAACCCTTCCCCGAAGCCTGACCCTCACCCGTCCCCTAATCCTAACCCGAACGCTAACACTAACCCGCGCCCTCACACGAACGCTCCCCCTAAAGCGTTGTCGTACCCTCACCTGGACCCTAAACCATCCCCGTCCCCTAACCCTAACCCTAGCCCGAACCCTAACACTAACCCTTCCCCGAAGCCTGACCCTCACCCGTCCCCTAATCCTAACCCGTACGCTAACACTAACCCGCGCCCTCACACGTACGCTCCCTCTAAAGAGTTGTCGTACCCTCACATAGACCCTAAACCGTCCCCGTCCCCTAACCCTAACCCTAGCCCGAACCCTAAACCTAACCCTTCCCGGAAGCCTGACCTTCACCCGTCCCCTAATCCTAACCAGTACGCTAACACTAACCCGCGCCCTCACACGTACGCTCCCCCTAAAGCGTTGTCGTACCCTCACCTGGACCCTAAACCGTCCCCGTCCCCTAACCCTAACCCTAGCCTGAACCCTAACCCTAACCCTTCCCCGAAGACTGACCCTCACCCGTCCCCTAATCCTAACCTGTACGCTAACACTAACCCGCGCCCTCACACGTACGCTCCCCCTAAAGCGTTGTCGTACCCTCACCTGGACCCCAAACCGTTCCCGTCCCCTAACCCTAACCCTAGCCCGAACCCTAACCCTAACCCTTCCCCGAAGCCTGACCCGCACCCGTCCCCTAATCGTAACCCGTACGCTAACACTAACCCACACCCTCACACGTACGCTCCCCCTAAGGCGTTGTCGTACCCTCACCTGGACCCTAAACCGTCCCCGTCCCCTAACCATAACCCTAGCCCGAACCCTAACCCTAACCCTTCCCCGAAGCCTGACCCTCACCCGTCCCCTAATCCTAACCTGTACGCTAACACTAACCCACGCCCTCACACGTACGCTCCCCCTAAAGCCTTGTCGTACCCTCACCTGGACCCTAAATCGTCCCAGTGCCCTAACCCCAACCCTAGCCCGAACCCTAACCTTAACCGTTCCCCGAAGCCTGACCCTCACCCGTCCCCTAATCCTAACCCGTAGTCTAACACTAACCCGCGCCCTCACACGTACGCTCCCCCTAAAGCGTTGTCGTACCCTCACCTGGACCCTAAACCGTCCCCATCCCCTAACCCTAACCCTAGCACGAACCCTAACCCTAACCCTTCCCTGAAGCCTGACCCTCACCCGTCCCCTAATCCTAACCCGTACGCTAACACTAACCCGCGCCCTCACACGTACGCTCCCCCTAAAGCGTTGTCGTACCCTCACATGGACCCTAAACCGTCCCCGTCCCCTAACCCTAACCCTAGCACGAACCCTAACGCTAACCCTTCCCCGAAGCCTGGCCCTCACCCGTCCCCTAATCCTAACCCGTACGCTAACACTAACCCGCGCCCTCACACGTACGCTCCCCCTAAAGCCTTGTCGTACCCTCACCTGGACCCTAAACCGTCCCCGTCCCCTAACCCTAACCCTAGCCCGAACCCTAACCCTAACCCTTCCCCGAAGCCTGACCCTCACCCGTCCCCTAATCCTAACCCGAACGCTAACACTAACCCGCGCCCTCACACGTACGCTCCCCCTAAAGCGTTGTCGTACCCTCACCTGGACCCTAAACCATCCCCGTCCCCTAACCCTAACCCTAGCCCGAACCCTAACCTTAACCCTTCCCCGAAGCCTGACCCTCACCCGTCCCCTAATCCTAACCCGTACGCTAACACTAACCCGCGCCCTCACACGTACGCTCCCTCTAAAGAGTTGTCGTACCCTCACATAGACTCTAAACCGTCCCCGTCCCCTAACCCTAACCCTAGCCCGAACCCTAAACCTAACCCTTCCCGGAAGCCTGACCTTCACCCGTCCCCTAATCCTAACCAGTACGCTAACACTAACCCGCGCCCTCACACGTACGCTCCCCCTAAAGCGTTGTCGTACCCTCACCTGGACCCTAAACCGTCCCCGTCCCCTAACCCTAAACCTAGCCTGAACCCTAACCCTAACCCTTCCCCGAAGCCTGACCCTCACCCGTCCCCTAATCCTAACCCGTACGCTAACACTAACCCGCGCCCTCACACGTACGCTCCCCCTAAAGCGTTGTCGTACCCTCACCTGGACCCCAAACCATTCCCGTCCCCTAACCCTAACCCTAGCCCGAACCCTAACCCTAACTCTTCCCCGAAGTCTGACCCTCACCCGTCCCCTAATCCTAACCGGTACGCTAACACTAACCCGCACCCTCACACGTACGCTCCCCCTAAAGCGTTGTCGTACCCTCACCAGGACCCTAAACCGTCCCCGTCCCCTAACCATAACCCTAGCCCGAACCCTAACCCTAACCCTTCCCCGAAGCCTGACCCTCACCCGTCCCCTAATCCTAACCCGTACGCTAACACTAACCCGCGCCCTCACACGTACGCTCCCCCTAAAGCCTTGTCGTACCCTCACCTGGACCCTAAACCGTCCCAGTGCCCTAACCCCAACCCTAGCCCGAACCCTAACCTTAACCGTTCCCCGAAGCCTGACCCTCACCTGTCCCCTAATCCTAACCCGTAGTCTAACACTAACCCGCGCCCTCACACGTACGCTCCCCCTAAAGCGTTGTCGTACCCTCACCTGGACCCTAAACCGTCCCCGTCCCCTAACCCTAACCCTAGCCCGAACCCTAACCCTAACCCTTTCCCGAAGCCTGACCCTCACCCGTCCCCTAATCCTAACCCGTACGCTAACACTAACCCACGCCCTCACACGTACGCTCCCCCTAAAGCGTTGTCGTACCCTCACCTGGACCCTAAACCGTCCCCATCCCCTAAACCTAACCCTAGCACGAACCCTAACCCTAACCCTTCCCTGAAGCCTGACCCTCACCCGTCCCCTAATCCTAACCCGTACGCTAACACTAACCCGCGCCCTCACACGTACGCTCCCCCTAAAGCGTTGTCGTACCCTCAGATGGACCCTAAACCGTCCCCATCCCTTAAGCCTAACCCTAGCACGAACCCTAACCCTAACCCTTCCCCGAAGCCTGGCCCTCACCCGTCCCCTAATCCTAACCCGTACGCTAACACTAACCCGCGCCCTCACACGTACACTCCCCCTAAAGCGTTGTCGTACCCTCACCTGGACCCTAAACCGTCCCCGTCCCCTAACCCTAACCCTAGCCCGAACCCTAACCCTAACCCTTCCCCGAAGCCTGACCCTCACCCGTCCCCTAATCCTAACCCGAACGCTAACACTAACCCGCGCCCTCACACGTACGCTCCCCCTAAAGCGTTGTCGTACCCTCACCTGGACCCTAAACCATCCCCGTCCCCTAACCCTAACCCTAGCCCGAACCCTAACACTAACCCTTCCCCGAAGCCTGACCCTCACCCGTCCCCTAATCCTAACCCGTACGCTAACACTAACCCGCGCCCTCACACGTACGCTCCCTCTAAAGAGTTGTCGTACCCTCACATAGACTCTAAACCGTCCCCGTCCCCTAACCCTAACCCTAGCCCGAACCCTAAACCTAACCCTTCCCGGAAGCCTGACCTTCACCCGTCCCCTAATCCTAACCAGTACGCTAACACTAACCCGCGCCCTCACACGTACGCTCCCCCTAAAGCGTTGTCGTACCCTCACCTGGACCCTAAACCGTCCCCGTCCCCTAACCCTAAACCTAGCCTGAACCCTAACCCTAACCCTTCCCCTAAGCCTGACCCTCACCCGTCCCCTAATCCTAACCCGTACGCTAACACTAACCCGCGCCCTCACACGTACGCTCCCCCTAAAGCGTTGTCGTACCCTCACATGGACCCCAAACCATTCCCGTCCCCTAACCCTAACCCTAGCCCGAACCCTAACCCTAACTCTTCCCCGAAGCCTGACCCTCACCCGTCCCCTAATCCTAACCGGTACGCTAACACTAACCCGCACCCTCACACGTACGCTCCCCCTAAAGCGTTGTCGTACCCTCACCAGGACCCTAAACCGTCCCCGTCCCCTAACCATAACCCTAGCCCGAACCCTAACCCTAACCCTTCCCCGAAGCCTGACCCTCACCCGTCCCCTAATCCTAACCCGTACGCTAACACTAACCCGCGCCCTCACACGTACGCTCCCCCTAAAGCCTTGTCGTACCCTCACCTGGACCCTAAACCGTCCCAGTGCCCTAACCCCAACCCTAGCCCGAACCCTAACCTTAACCGTTCCCCGAAGCCTGACCCTCACCTGTCCCCTAATCCTAACCCGTAGTCTAACACTAACCCGCGCCCTCACACGTACGCTCCCCCTAAAGCTTTGTCGTACCCTCACCTGGACCCTAAACCGTCCCCATCCCCTAACTCTAACCCTAGCACGAACCCTAACCCTAACCCTTCCCTGAAGTCTGACCCTCACCCGTCCCCTAATCCTAACCCGTACGCTAACACTAACCCGCGCCCTCACACGTACGCTCCCCCTAAAGCGTTGTCGTACCCTCACATGGACCCTAAACCGTCCCCGTCCCCTAACCCTAACCCTAGCACGAACCCTAACCCTAAACCTTCCCCGAAGCCTGGCTCTCACCCGTCCCCTAATCCTAACCCGTACGCTAACACTAACCCGCGCCCTCACACGTACGCTCCCTCTAAAGCGTTGTCGTACCCTCACCTGGACCCTAAACCGTCCCCGTCCCCTAACCCTAACCCTAGCCCGAACCCTAACCCTAACCCTTCCCCGAAGTCTGACCCTCACCCGTCCCCTAATCCTAACCCGAACGCTAACACTAACCCGCGCCCTCACACGTACGCTCCCCCTAAAGCGTTGTCGTACCCTCACCTGGACCCTAAACCGTCCCCGTCCCCTAACCCTAACCCTAGCCCGAACCCTAACACTAACCCTTCCACGAAGCCTGACCCTCACCCGTCCCCTAATCCTAACCTGTACGCTAACACTAACCCGCGCCCTCACACGTACGCTCCCTCTAAAGAGTTGTCGTACCCTCACATGGACCCTAAACCGTCCCCGTCCCCTAACCCTAACCCTAGCCCGAACCCTAAACCTAACCCTTCCCCGAAGCCTGACCTTCACCCGTCCCCTAATCCTAACCAGTACGCTAACACTAACCCGTGCCCTCACACGTACGCTCCCCCTAAAGCGTTGTCGTACCCTCACCTGGACCCGAAACCGTCCCCGTCCCCTAACCCTAACCCTAGCCTGAACCCTAACCCTAACCCTTCCCCGAAGCCTGACCCTCACCCGTCCCCTAATCCTAACCCGTACGCTAACACTAACCCGCGCCCTCACACGTACGCTCCCCCTAAAGCGTTGTCGTACCCTCACCTGGACCCTAAACCATCCCAGTGCCCTAACACCAACCCTAGCCCGAACCCTAACCCTAACCCTTCCCAGAAGCCTGACCCTCACCCGTCCCCTAATCCTAACCCGTACGCTAACACTAACCCGCGCCCTCACACGTACGCTCCCCCTAAAGCGTTGTCGTACCCTCACCTGGACCCTAAACCGTCCCCGTCCCCTAACCCTAACCCTAGCCCGAACCCTACCCCTAACACTTCCCCGAAGCCTGACCCTCACCCGTCCCCTAATCCTAACCCGTACGCTAACACTAACCCTCGCCCTCACACGTACGCTCCCCCTAAAGCGCTGTCGTACCCTCACCTGGACCCTAAACCGTCCCCGTCCCCTAACCGTAACCCTAGCCCGAACCCTAACCCTACCCTTCCCCGAAGCCTGACCCTCACCCATCCCCTAATCCTAACCAGTACGCTAACACTAACCCGCGCCCTCACACGTACGCTCCCCCTAAAGCGTTGTCGTACCCTCACCTGGACCGTAAACCGTCCCAGTGTCCTAACCCTAACCCTAGCCCGAACCCTAACCCTAAACCTTCCCTGAAGCCTGACCCTCACCCGTCCCCTAATACTAACCCGTACACTAACACTAACCCGCGCCCTCACACGTACGCTCCCCCAAAGCGTTGTCGTACCCTCACCTGGACCCTCAACCGTCCCCGTCCCCTAACCCTAACCCTAGCCCGAACCCTAACCCGAACCCTTCCCCAAAGCCTGACACTCACTCGTCCCCTAATCCTAACCCGTACGCTAACACTAACCCGCGCCCTCACACGTACGCTCCCCCTAAAGCCTTGTCGTACCCTCACCTGGACCCTAAACCGTCCCAGTGCCCTAACCCCAACCCTAGCCCGAACCCTAACCTTAACCGTTCCCCGAAGCCTGACCCTCACCTGTCCCCTAATCCTAACCCGTAGTCTAACACTAACCCGCGCCCTCACACGTACGCTCCCCCTAAAGCGTTGTCGTACCCTCACCTGGACCCTAAACCGTCCCCGTCCCCTAACCCTAACCCTAGCCCGAACCCTAACCCTAACCCTTTCCCGAAGCCTGACCCTCACCCGTCCCCTAATCCTAACCCGTACGCTAACACTAACCCACGCCCTCACACGTACGCTCCCCCTAAAGCGTTGTCGTACCCTCACCTGGACCCTAAACCGTCCCCATCCCCTAAACCTAACCCTAGCACGAACCCTAACCCTAACCCTTCCCTGAAGCCTGACCCTCACCCGTCCCCTAATCCTAACCCGTACGCTAACACTAACCCGCGCCCTCACACGTACGCTCCCCCTAAAGCATTGTCGTACCCTCAGATGGACCCTAAACCGTCCCCATCCCCTAAGCCTAACCCTAGCACGAACCCTAACCCTAACCCTTCCCCGAAGCCTGGCCCTCACCCGTCCCCTAATCCTAACCCGTACGCTAACACTAACCCGCGCCCTCACACGTACACTCCCCCTAAAGCGTTGTCGTACCCTCACCTGGACCCTAAACCGTCCCCGTCCCCTAACCCTAACCCTAGCCCGAACCCTAACCCTAACCCTTCCCCGAAGCCTGACCCTCACCCGTCCCCTAATCCTAACCCGAACGCTAACACTAACCCGCGCCCTCACACGTACGCTCCCCCTAAAGCGTTGTCGTACCCTCACCTGGACCCTAAACCATCCCCGTCCCCTAACCCTAACCCTAGCCCGAACCCTAACACTAACCCTTCCCCGAAGCCTGACCCTCACCCGTCCCCTAATCCTAACCCGTACGCTAACACTAACCCGCGCCCTCACACGTACGCTCCCTCTAAAGAGTTGTCGTACCCTCACATAGACTCTAAACCGTCCCCGTCCCCTAACCCTAACCCTAGCCCGAACCCTAAACCTAACCCTTCCCGGAAGCCTGACCTTCACCCGTCCCCTAATCCTAACCAGTACGCTAACACTAACCCGCGCCCTCACACGTACGCTCCCCCTAAAGCGTTGTCGTACCCTCACCTGGACCCTAAACCGTCCCCGTCCCCTAACCCTAAACCTAGCCTGAACCCTAACCCTAACCCTTCCCCTAAGCCTGACCCTCACCCGTCCCCTAATCCTAACCCGTACGCTAACACTAACCCGCGCCCTCACACGTACGCTCCCCCTAAAGCGTTGTCGTACCCTCACATGGACCCCAAACCATTCCCGTCCCCTAACCCTAACCCTAGCCCGAACCCTAACCCTAACTCTTCCCCGAAGCCTGACCCTCACCCGTCCCCTAATCCTAACCGGTACGCTAACACTAACCCGCACCCTCACACGTACGCTCCCCCTAAAGCGTTGTCGTACCCTCACCAGGACCCTAAACCGTCCCCGTCCCCTAACCATAACCCTAGCCCGAACCCTAACCCTAACCCTTCCCCGAAGCCTGACCCTCACCCGTCCCCTAATCCTAACCCGTACGCTAACACTAACCCGCGCCCTCACACGTACGCTCCCCCTAAAGCCTTGTCGTACCCTCACCTGGACCCTAAACCGTCCCAGTGCCCTAACCCCAACCCTAGCCCGAACCCTAACCTTAACCGTTCCCCGAAGCCTGACCCTCACCTGTCCCCTAATCCTAACCCGTAGTCTAACACTAACCCGCACCCTCACACGTACGCTCCCCCTAAAGCGTTGTCGTACCCTCACCAGGACCCTAAACCGTCCCCGTCCCCTAACCCTAACCCTAGCCCGAACCCTAACCCTAACCCTTCCCCGAAGTCTGACCCTCACCCGTCCCCTAATCCTAACCCGAACGCTAACACTAACCCGCGCCCTCACACGTACGCTCCCCCTAAAGCGTTGTCGTACCCTCACCTGGACCCTAAACCGTCCCCGTCCCCTAACCCTAACCCTAGCCCGAACCCTAACACTAACCCTTCCACGAAGCCTGACCCTCACCCGTCCCCTAATCCTAACCTGTACGCTAACACTAACCCGCGCCCTCACACGTACGCTCCCTCTAAAGAGTTGTCGTACCCTCACATGGACCCTAAACCGTCCCCGTCCCCTAACCCTAACCCTAGCCCGAACCCTAAACCTAACCCTTCCCCGAAGCCTGACCTTCACCCGTCCCCTAATCCTAACCAGTACGCTAACACTAACCCGTGCCCTCACACGTACGCTCCCCCTAAAGCGTTGTCGTACCCTCACCTGGACCCGAAACCGTCCCCGTCCCCTAACCCTAACCCTAGCCTGAACCCTAACCCTAACCCTTCCCCGAAGCCTGACCCTCACCCGTCCCCTAATCCTAACCCGTACGCTAACACTAACCCGCGCCCTCACACGTACGCTCCCCCTAAAGCGTTGTCGTACCCTCACCTGGACCCTAAACCATCCCAGTGCCCTAACACCAACCCTAGCCCGAACCCTAACCCTAACACTTCCCAGAAGCCTGACCCTCACCCGTCCCCTAATCCTAACCCGTACGCTAACACTAACCCGCGCCCTCACACGTACGCTCCCCCTAAAGCGTTGTCGTACCCTCACCTGGACCCTAAACCGTCCCCGTCCCCTAACCCTAACCCTAGCCCGAACCCTACCCCTAACACTTCCCCGAAGCCTGACCCTCACCCGTCCCCTAATCCTAACCCGTACGCTAACACTAACCCTAGCCCTCACACGTACGCTCCCCCTAAAGCGCTGTCGTACCCTCACCTGGACCCTAAACCGTCCCCGTCCCCTAACCGTAACCCTAGCCCGAACCCTAACCCTACCCTTCCCCGAAGCCTGACCCTCACCCATCCCCTAATCCTAACCAGTACGCTAACACTAACCCGCGCCCTCACACGTACGCTCCCCCTAAAGCGTTGTCGTACCCTCACCTGGACCGTAAACCGTCCCAGTGTCCTAACCCTAACCCTAGCCCGAACCCTAACCCTAAACCTTCCCTGAAGCCTGACCCTCACCCGTCCCCTAATACTAACCCGTACACTAACACTAACCCGCGCCCTCACACGTACGCTCCCCCAAAGCGTTGTCGTACCCTCACCTGGACCCTCAACCGTCCCCGTCCCCTAACCCTAACCCTAGCCCGAACCCTAACCCGAACCCTTCCCCAAAGCCTGACACTCACTCGTCCCCTAATCCTAACCCGTACGCTAACACTAACCCGCGCCCTCACACGTACGCTCCCCCTAAAGCCTTGTCGTACCCTCACCTGGACCCTAAACCGTCCCAGTGCCCTAACCCCAACCCTAGCCCGAACCCTAACCTTAACCGTTCCCCGAAGCCTGACCCTCACCTGTCCCCTAATCCTAACCCGTAGTCTAACACTAACCCGCGCCCTCACACGTACGCTCCCCCTAAAGCGTTGTCGTACCCTCACCTGGACCCTAAACCGTCCCCGTCCCCTAACCCTAACCCTAGCCCGAACCCTAACCCTAACCCTTTCCCGAAGCCTGACCCTCACCCGTCCCCTAATCCTAACCCGTACGCTAACACTAACCCACGCCCTCACACGTACGCTCCCCCTAAAGCGTTGTCGTACCCTCACCTGGACCCTAAACCGTCCCCATCCCCTAAACCTAACCCTAGCACGAACCCTAACCCTAACCCTTCCCTGAAGCCTGACCCTCACCCGTCCCCTAATCCTAACCCGTACGCTAACACTAACCCGCGCCCTCACACGTACGCTCCCCCTAAAGCGTTGTCGTACCCTCAGATGGACCCTAAACCGTCCCCATCCCCTAAGCCTAACCCTAGCACGAACCCTAACCCTAACCCTTCCCCGAAGCCTGGCCCTCACCCGTCCCCTAATCCTAACCCGTACGCTAACACTAACCCGCGCCCTCACACGTACACTCCCCCTAAAGCGTTGTCGTACCCTCACCTGGACCCTAAACCGTCCCCGTCCCCTAACCCTAACCCTAGCCCGAACCCTAACCCTAACCCTTCCCCGAAGCCTGACCCTCACCCGTCCCCTAATCCTAACCCGAACGCTAACACTAACCCGCGCCCTCACACGTACGCTCCCCCTAAAGCGTTGTCGTACCCTCACCTGGACCCTAAACCGTCCCCATCCCCTAACCCTAACCCTAGCCCGAACCCTAACCCTAACCCTTCCCCGAAGCCTGACCCTCACCCGTCCCCTAATCCTAACCCGTACGCTAACACTAACCCACGCCCTCACACGTAAGCTTCCCCTAAAGCGTTGTCGTACCCTCACCTGGACCCTAAACCGTCCCCGTCCCCTAACCCTAACCCTAGCCCGAACCCTAACCCTAACCCTTTCCCGAAGCCTGACTCTCACCCGTCCCCTAATCCTAACCCGTAGTCTAACACTAACCCGCGCCCTCACACGTACGCTCCCACTAAAGCGTTGTCGTACCCTCACCTGGACCCTAAACCGTTCCCGTCCCCTAACCCTAACCCTAGCCCGAACCCTAACCCTAACCCTTCCCCGAAGCCTGACCCTCACCCGTCCCCTAATCCTAACCCGTACGCTAACACTAACCCGCACCCTCACACGTACGCTCCCCCTAAAGCCTTGTCGTACCCTCACCTGGACCCTAAACCGTCCCCGTCCCCTAACCCTAACCCTACACCGAACCCTAGCCCTAAACCTTCCCCAATGCCTGACCCTCACCCGTACCCTAATCCTAACCCGTACGCTAACACTAACCCGCGCCCTCACACGTACGCTCCCCCTAAAGCCTTGTCGTACCCTCACCTGGACCCTAAACCGTCCCCGTCCCCTAACCCTAACCCTAGCCCGAACCCTAACCCTAACCCTTCCCCGAAGCCTGACCCTAACCCGTCCCCTAATCCTAACCCGTACGCTAACACTAACCCGCGCCCTCATACGTACGCTCCCCCTAAAGCGTTGTCGTACCGTCACCTGGACCCTAAACCGTCCCCGTCCCCTAACCCTAACCCTAGCCCGAACCCTAACCCTAACACTTCCCCAAAGCCTGACCCTCACACGTCCCCTAATCCTAACCCGTACGCTAACACTAACCAGCGCCCTCACACGTACGCTCCCCCTAAAGCGTTGTCGTACCCTCACCTGGACCCTAAACCGTCCCCGTCCCCTAACCCTAACCCTAGCCCGAACCCTAACCCTAACACTTCCCCGAAGCCTGACACTCACCCGTCCCCTAATCCTAACCCGTACGCTAACACTAACCCACACCCTCACACGTACGCTCCCCCTAAAGCGTTGTCGTACCCTCACCTGGACCCTAAACCGTCCCCGTCCCCTAACCCTAACCCTAGCCCGAACCCTAACCCTAACCCTTCCCCGAAGCCTGACACTCACCCTTCCCCTAATCCTAACCCGTACGCTAACACTAACCCGCACCCTCACACGTACGCTCCCCCTAAAGCGTTGTCGTACCCTCACCTGGACCCTAAACCGTCCCCGTCCCCTCACCCTAACCCTAGCCCGAACCCTAACCCTAACACGTCCCCGAAGCCTGACCCTCACCCGTCCCCTAATCCTAACCCGTACGCTAACACTAACCCGCGCCCTCACACGTAAGCTCCCCCTAAAGCATTGTCGTACCCTCACCTGGAACCTAAACCGCCCCCGTCCCCTAACCCTAACCCTAAACCGAACCCTAACCCTAACCCTTCCCCGAAGCCTGACCCTCACCCGTCCCCTAATCCTATCCCGTACGCTAACACTAACCCGCGCCCTCACACGTACGCTCCCCCTAAAGCGTTGTCGTTCCCTCACCTGGACCCTAAACCGTCCCCATCCCCTAACCCTAACCCTAGCACGAACCCTAACCCTAACCCTTCCCTGAAGCCTGACCCTCACCCGTCCCCTAATCCTAACCCGTACGCTAACACTAACCCGCGCCCTCACACGTACGCACCCCCTAAAGCGTTGTCGTACCCTCACATGGACCCTAAACCGTCCCCGTCCCCTAACCCTAACCCTAGCACGAACCCTAACCCTAACCCTTCCCCGAAGCCTGACCCTCACCCGTCCCTAATCCTAACCCGTACGCTAACACTAACCGCGCCCTCACACGTACGCTCCCCCTAAAGCCTTGTCGTACCCTCACCTGGACCCTAAACCGTCCCCGTCCCCTAACCCTAACCCTAGCCCGAACCCTAACCCTAACCCTTCCCCGAAGCCTGACCCACACCCGTCCCCTAATCCTAACACGAACGCTAACACTAACCCGCGCCCTCACACGTACGCTCCCCCTAAAGTGTTGTCGTACACTCACCTGGACCCTAAACCATCCCCGTCCCCTAACCCTAACCATAGCCCGAACCCTAACACTAACCCTTCCCCGAAGCCTGACCCTCACCCGTCCCTAATCCTAACCCGTACGCTAACACTAACTCGCGCCCTCACACGTACGCTCCCCCTAAAGCGTTGTCGTACCCTCACCTGGACCCTAAACCGTCCCCGTACCCTAACCCTAACCCTAGCCCGAACCCTAACCCTAACACTTCCCCGAAGCCTGACCCTCACCCGTCCCCTAATCCTAACCCGTACGCTAACACTACACCGCGCCCTCACACGTACGCTCCCCCTAAAGCCTTGTCGTACCCTCACCTGGACCCTAAACCGTCCCAGTGCCCTAACCCCAACCCTAGCCCGAACCCTAACCTTAACCCTTCCCCGAAGCCTGACCCTCACCCGTCCCCTAATCCTAACCTGTACGCTAACACTAACCCGCGCCCTCACAAGTACGCTCCCCCTAAAGCCTTGTCGTACCCTCACATGGACTCTAAACTGTCCCCGGCCGCTAACCCTGACCCTAGCCCGAACCCTAACCCTAACCCTTCCTCGAAGCCTGACCCTCACCCGTCCCCTAATCCTAACCTGTACGCTAACACTAACCCGCGCCCTCACAAGTACGCTCCCTCTAAAGCCTTGTCGTACCCTCACCTGGACCCTAAACCGTCCCCGTCCCCTAAACCTAACCCTAGCCCGAACACTAACCCTAACCCTTCCCCGAAGCCTGACCCTCACCCGTCCCCTAATCCTAACCCGTACGCTAACACTAACCCACGCCCTCACACGTACGCTCCCCCTAAAAGCGTTGTCGTACCCTCACCTGGACCCTAAACCGTCCCCGTCCCCTAACCCTAACCCTAGCCCGAACACTAACCCTAACCCTTCCCCAAAGCGTGACCCTCACCCGTCCCCTAATCCTAACACGTACGCTAACGCTAACCCGCGCCCTCACACGTACGCTCCCCCTAAAGCGTTGTCGTACCCTCACCTGGACTCTAATCCGTCCCCGTCCCCTAACCCTAACTCTAGCGCGAACCCTAACCCTCACGCTTCCCCGAAGCCTGACCCTCACCCGTCCCCTAATCCTAACCCGTACGCTAACACTAACCCGCGCCCTCACACGTACGCTCCCCCTAAAGCCTTGTCGTACCCTCACCTGGACCCTAAACCGTCCCCGTCCCCTCACCCTAACCCTAGCCCGAACCCTAACCCTAACCCTTCCCCGAAGCCTGACCCTCACCCGTCCCCTAATCCTAACCCGTACGCTAACACTAACCCGCACCCTCACATGTACGCTCCCCCTAAAGCGTTGTCGTACCCTCACCTGGACCGTAACCCGTCCCCATCCCCTAACCCTAACCCTAGCCCGAACCCTAACCCTAACCCTTCCCAGAAGCCTGACCCTCACCCGTCCCCTAATCCTAACCCGTACGCTAACACTAACCCGCGCCCTCAAACGTACGCTACCCCTAAAGCGTTGTCGTACCCTCACCTGGACCCTAAACCGTCCCCGTCCCCTAACCCTAACCCTAACTCGAACCCTAACCCTAACCCTTCCCAGAAGCCTGACCCTCACCCGTCCCCTAATCCTAACCAGTATGCTAACACTAACCCGCGCCCTCACACGTACGCTCCCTCTAAAGCGTTGTCGTACCCTCACCTGGACCCTAAACCGTCCCCGTCCCCTAACCCTAACCCTAGCCCGAACCCTAACCCTAACCCTTCCCCGAAGCCTGACCCTCACCTGTCCCCTAATTAAACCCGTACGCTAACACTAACCCGCGCCCTCACACGTAAGCTCCCACTAAGGCCTTGTCGTACACTCACCTGGACCCTAAACCGTCCCCGTCCCCTAACCCTAACCCTAGCCCGAACCCTAACCCTAACCCTTCCCCGAAGCCTGACCCTCACCCGTCCCCTAATCCTAACCTGTACGCTAACACTAACCCGCGCCCTCACAAGTACGCTCCCCCTAAAGCCTTGTCGTACCCTCACATGGACTCTAAACTGTCCCCGTCCGCTAACCCTGACCCTAGCCCGAACCCTAACCCTAACCCTTCCTCGAAGCCTGACCCTCACCCGTCCCCTAATCCTAACCTGTACGCTAACACTAACCCGCGCGCTCACACGTACGCTCCCCCTAAAGCGTTGTCGTACCCTCACCTGGACTCTAAACCGTCCCCGTCCCCTAACCCTAACTCTAGCGCGAACCCTAACCCTCACGCTTCCCCGAAGCCTGACCCTCACCCGTCCCCTAATCCTAACCCGTACGCTAACACTAACCCGCGCCCTCACACGTACGCTCCCCCTTAAGCCTTGTCGTACCCTCACCTGGACCCTAAACCGTCCCCGTACCCTAACCCTAACCCTAGCCCGAACCCTAAGCCTAACCCTTCCCCGAAGCCTGACCCTCACCCGTCCCCTAATCCTAACCCGTACGCTAACACTAACCTGCGCCCTCACACGTACGCTCCCCCTAAAGCGTTGTCGTACCCTCACCTGGACCCTAAACCGTCCCCGTCCCCTAACCCTAACCCTAGCCCGAACCCTAACTCTACCCCTTCCCCAAAGCCTGACCCTCACCCATCCCCTAATCCTAACCCGTACGCTAACACTAACCCGCGCCCTCACACGTACGCTCCCCCTAAAGTGTTGTCGTACCCTCACCTGGACCCTAAACCGTCCCTGTCCCCTAACCCTAACCCTAGCCCGAACCCTAACCCTAACCCTTCCCCGAAGCCTGACCCTCACCCGTCCCCTAATCCTAACCCGTACGCTAACACTAACCCGCGCCCTCACATGTACGCTCCCCCTAAAGCGTTGTCGTACCCTCACCTGGACCCTAAAGCATCCCCGTTCCCTAACCCTAACCCTAGCCCGAACCCTAACCCTAACCCTTCCCCGAAGCCTGACCCTCACCCGTCCCCTAATCCTAACCCGTACGCTAACACGAACCCGCTCCCTCACACGTACGCTCCCCCTAAAGCGGTGTCGTACCCTCACCTGGACCCTAAACCGTCCCCGTCCCCTAACCGTAACCCTAGCCCGAACCCTAACACTAACCCTTCCCAGAAGCCTGACCCTCACCCGTCCCCTAATCCTAACCCGTACGCTAACACTAACCCGCGCCCTCACACGTACGCTCCCCCTAAAGCGTTGTCGTACCCTCACCTGGACCCTAACCGTCCCCGTCCCCTAAACGTAACCCTAGCCCGAACCCTAACACTAACCCTTCCCAGAAGCCTGACCCTCACCCGTTCCCAAATCCTAACCCGTACTCTAACACTAACCCGCGCCCTCACACGTACGCTCCCCCTAAAGCGTTGTCGTACCCTCAGCTGGACCCTAAACCGTCCCCGTCACCTAACCCTAACCCTAGCCCGAAACCTAACCCTAACCCTTCCCCGAAGCCTGACCCTCACCCGTCCCCTAATCCTAACCCGTACGCTAACACTAACCCGCGCCCTCACACGTACGCTCCCCCTAAAGCGTTGTCGTACCCTCACCTGGACCCTAAACCGTCCCCGTCCCCTAACCCTAACCCTAACTCGAACCCTAACCCTAACACTTCCCCGAAGCCTGACCCTCACCCGTCCCCTAATCCTAACCCGTACGCTAACACTAACCCGCGCCCTCACACGTACGCTCCCCCTAAAGCGTTGTCGTACCCTCACCTGGACCCTAAACCGTCCCCGTCCCCTAACCCTAACCCTAGCCCGAACCCTAACCCTAACCATTCCCAGAAGGCTGACCCTCACCCGTCCCCTAATCCTAACCCGTACGCTAACACTATCCCGCGCCCTCACACGTACGCTCCCCCTAAAGCCTTGTCATACCCTCACATGGACCCTAAACTGTCCCCGTCCCTAACCCTAACCCTAGCCGGAACCCTAACTCTAACCCTTCCCCGAAGCCTGACCCTAACCCGTCCCCTAATCCTAACCCGTACGCTAACACTAACCCGCGCCCTCGCACGTACGCTCCCCCTAAAGCGTTGTTGTACCCTCACCTGGACCCTAAACCGTCCCCGTCCCCTAACCCTAACCCTACCCCGAACCCTAACCCTAACCCTTCCCCGAAGCCTGACCCTCACCCGTCCCCTAATCCTAACATGTACGCTAACACTAATCCGCGCCCTCACACGTACGCTCCCCCTAAAGCGTTGTCGTACCCTCACCTGGACCCTAAACCGTCCCCGTCCCCTAACCCTAACCCTAGCCCGAACCCTAAGCCTAACACTTCCCCGAAGCCTGACCCTCACCCGTCCCCTAATCCTAACCCGTACGCTAACACTAACCTGCGCCCTCACACGTACGCTCCCCCTAAAGCGTTGTCGTACCCTCACCTGGCCCCTAAACAGTCCCTGTCCCCTAACCCTAACCCTAGCCCGAACCCTAACTCTACCCCTTCCCCGAAGCCTGACCCTCACCCGTCCCCTAATCCTAACCCGTACGCTAACACTAACCCGCGCCCTCTCACGTACGCTCCCCCTAAAGCGTTGTCGTACCCTCACCTGGACCCTAAACCGTCCCTGTCCCCTAACCCTAACCCTAGCCCGAACCCTAACCCTAACCCTTCCCCGAAGCCTGACACTCACCCGTCCCCTAATCCTAACCCGTACGCTAACACTAACCCGCGCCCTCACATGTACGCGCCCCCTAAAGCATTGTCGTACCCTCACCTGGACCCTAAACCATCCCCGTCCCCTAACCCTAACCCTAGCCCGAACCCTAACCCTAACCCTTCCCCGAAGCCTGACCCTCACCCGTCCCCTAATCCTAACCCGTACGCTAACACTAACCCGCTCCCTCACACGTACGCTCCCCCTAAAGCTTTGTCGTACCCTCACCTGGACCCTAAACCGTCCCCGTCCCCTAACCGTAACCCTAGCCCGAACCCTAACACTAACCCTTCCCAGAAGCCTGACCCTCACCCGTCCCCTAATCCTAACCCGTACGCTAACACTAACCCGCGCCCTCACACGTACGCTCCCCCTAAAGCGTTGTCGTACCCTCACCTGGACCCTCAACCGTCCCCGTCCCCTAACCGTAACCCTAGCCCGAACCCTAACACTAACCCTTCCCAGAAGCCTGACCCTCACCCGTTCCCAAATCCTAACCCGTACGCTAACACTAACCCGCGCCCTCACACGTATGCTCCCCCTAAAGCGTTGTCGTACCCTCACCTGGACCCTAAACCGTCCCCGTCCCCTAACCCTAACCCTAACTCGAACCCTAACCCTAACACTTCTCCGAAGCCTGACCCTCACCCGTCCCCTAATCCTAACCCGTACGCTAACACTAACCCGCGCCCTCACACGTACGCTCCCCCTAAAGCGTTGTCGTACCCTCACCTGGACCCTAAACCGTCCCCGTCCCCTAACCCTAACCCTAGCCCGAACCCTAACCCTAACCATTCCCAGAAGGCTGACCCTCACCCGTCCCCTAATCCTAACCCGTACGCTAACACTAACCCACGCCCTCACACGTACGCTCCCCCTAAAGCCTTGTCATACCCTCACTTGGACCCTAAACCGTCCCCGTCCCCTAACCCTAAACCTAGCCCGAACCCTAACTCTAACCCTTCCCCGAAGCCTGACCCTCACCCGTCCCCTAATCCTAACCCGTACGCTAACACTAACCCGCGCCCTCGCACGTACGCTCCCCCTAAAGCGTTGTCGTACCCTCACCAGGACCCTAAACCGTCCCCGTCCCCTAACCCTAACCCTACCCCGAACCCTAACCCTAACCCTTCCCCGAAGCCTGACCCTCACCCGTCCCCTAATCCTAACATGTACGCTAACACTAATCCGCGCCCTCACACGTACGCTCCCCGTAAAGCCTTGTCGTACCCTCACCTGGACCCTAAACCGTCCCCGTCCCCTAACCCTAACCCTAGCCCGAACCCTAAGCCTAACACTTCCCCGAAGCCTGACCCTCACCCGTCCCCTAATCCTAACCCGTACGCTAACACTAACCCGCGCCCTCACACGTACGCTCCCCCTAAAGCGTTGTCGTACCCTCACCTGGACCCTAAACCGTCCCCGTCCCCTAACCCTAACCCTAGCCCGAACCCTAACTCTAACCCTTCCCCGAAGCCTGACCCTCACCCGTCCCCTAATCCTAACCCGTACGCTAACACTAACCCGCGCCCTCACACGTACGCTCCCCCTAAAGCGTTGTCGTACCCTCACCTGGACCCTAAACCGTCCCTGTCCCCTAACCCTAACCCTAGCCCGAACCCTAACCCTAACCCTTCCCCGAAGCCTGACCCTCACCCGTCCCCTAATCCTAACCCGTACGCTAACACTAACCCGCGCCCTCACATGTACGCTCCCCCTAAAGCGTTGTACCCTCACCTGGACCCTAAACCGTCCCCGTCCCCTAACCCTAACCCTAGCCCGAACCCTAACCCTAACCCTTCCCCGAAGCCTGACCCTCACCCGTCCCCTAATCCTAACCCGTACGCTAACACTAAGCCGCGCCCACACACGTACGCTCCCCCTAAAGCGTTGTCGTACCCTCACCTGGACCCTAAACCGTCCCCGTCCCCTAACCGTAACCCTAGCCCGAACCCTAACACTAACCCTTCCCAGAAGCCTGACCCTCACCCGTCCCCTAATCCTAACCCGTACGCTAACAGTAACCCGCGCCCTCACACGTACGCTCCCCCTAAAGCGTTGTCGTACCCTCACCTGGACCCTAAACCATCCCCGTCCCCTAACCGTAACCCTAGCCCGAACCCTAACACTAACCCTTCCCAGAAGCCTGACCCTCACCCGTTCCCAAATCCTAACCCGTACGCTAACACTAACCCGCGCCCTCACACGTACGCTCCCCCTAAAGCGTTGTCGTACCCTCAGCTGGACCCTAAACCGTCCCCGTCACCTAACCCTAACCCTAACTCGAACCCTAACCCTAACACTTCTCCGAAGCCTGACCCTCACCCGTCCCCTAATCCTAACCCGTACGCTAACACTAACCCGCGCCCTCACACGTACGCTCCCCCTAAAGCCTTGTCGTACCCTCACCTGGACCCTAAACCGTCCCCGTCCCCTAACCCTAACCCTAGCCCGAACCCTAACCCTAACCATTCCCAGAAGGCTGACCCTCACCCGTCCCCTAATCCTAACCCGTACGCTAACACTAACCCGCGCCCTCACACGTACGCTCCCCCTAAAGCCTTGTCGTACCCTCACCTGGACTCTAAACCGTCCCCGTCCCGTAACCCTAACCCTAGCCCGAACCCTAACTATAACCCTTCCCCGATGCCTGACCCTCACCCGTCCCCTAATCCTAACCCGTACGCTAACACTAACCCGCGCCCTCACACGTACGCTCCCCCTAAAGCGTTGTCGTACCCTCACCTGGACCCTAAACCGTCCCTGTCCCCTAACCCTAACCCTAGCCCGAACCCTAACCCTAACCCTTCCCCGAAGCCTGACCCTCACCCGTCCCCTAATCCTAACCCGTACGCTAACACTAACCCGCGCCCTCACATGTACGCTCCCCCTAAAGCGTTGTCGTACCCTTACCTGGACCCTAAACCGTCCCCGTCCCCTAACCCTAACCCTAGCCCGAACCCTAACCCTAACCCTTCCCCGAAGCCTGAGCCTCACCTGTCCCCTAATCCTAACCCGTACGCTAACACTAACCCGCTCCCTCACATGTACGCTCCCCCTAAAGCCTTGTCGTACCCTCACCTGGACCCTAAACCGTCCCCGTCCCCTAACCGTAACCCTAGCCCAAACCCTAACACTAACCCTTCCCAGAAGCCTGACCCTCACCCGTCCCCTAATCCTAACCCGTACGCTAACACTAACCCGCGCCCTCACACGTACGCTCCCCCTAAAGCGTTGTCGTACCCTCACCTGGACGCTAAACCGTCCCCGTCCCCTAACCGTAACCCTAGCCCGAACCCTAACACTAACCCTTCCCAGAAGCCTGACCCTCACCCGTTCCCAAATCCTAACCCGTACGCTAACACTAACCCGCGCCCTCACACGTACGCTCCCCCTAAAGCGTTGTCGTACCCTCACCTGGACCCTAAACCGTCCCCGTCCCCTAACCCTAACCCTAGCCCGAACCCTAACCCTAACCATTCCCAGAAGGCTGACCCTCACCCGTCCCCTAATCCTAACCCGTACGCTAACACTAACCCGCGCCCTCACACGTACGCTCCCCCTAAAGCCTTGTCATACCCTCACATGGACCCTAAACCGTCCCCGTCCCCTAACCCTAACCCTAGCCCGAACCCTAACTCTAACCCTTCCCCGAAGCCTGACCCTCACCCGTCCCCTAATCCTAACCCGTACGCTAACACTAACCCGCGCCCTCGCACGTACGCTCCCCCTAAAGCGTTGTCGTACCCTCACCTGGGCCCTAAACCGTCCCCGTCCCCTAACCCTAACCCTACCCCGAACCCTAACCCTAACCCTTCCCCGAAGCCTGACCCTCACCCGTCCCCTAATCCTAACAGGTACGCTAACACTAATCCGCGCCCTCACACGTACGCTCCCCCTAAAGCGTTGTCGTACCCTCACCTGGACCCTAAACCGTCCCCGTCCCCTAACCCTAACCCTACCCGAACCGTAAGCCTAACACTTCCCCGAAGCCTGACCCTCACCCGTCCCCTAATCCTAACCCGTACGCTAACACTAACCTGCGCCCTCACACGTACGCTCCCCCTAAAGCGTTGTCGTACCCTCACCTGGCCCCAAAACAGTCCCCGTCCCCTATCCCTAACCCTAGCCCGAACCCTAACTCTACCCCTTCCCCGAAGCCTGACCCTCACCCGTCCCCTAATCCTAACCCGTACGCTAACACTAACCCGCGCCCTCACACGTACGCTCCCCCTAAAGCCTTGTCGTACCCTCACCTGGACCCTAAACCGTCCCCGTCCCCTAACCCTAACCCTAGCCCGAACCCTAACCCTAACCATTCCCAGAAGGCTGACCCTCACCCGTCCCCTAATCCTAACCCGTACGCTAACACTAACCCGCGCCCTCACACGTACGCTCCCCCTAAAGCCTTGTCGTACCCTCACCTGGACTCTAAACCGTCCCCGTCCCGTAACGCTAACCCTAGCCCGAACCCTAACTCTAACCCTTCCCCGAAGCCTGACCCTCACCCGTCCCCTAATCCTGACCCGTACGCTAACACTAACCTGTGCCCTCACACGTACGCTCCCCCTAAAGCGTTGTCGTACCCTCACCTGGACCCTAAACCGTCCCCATCCCCTAACCCTAACCCTAGCCCGAACCCTAACTCTACCCCTTCCCCGAAGCCTGACCCTCACCCGTCCCCTAATCCTAACCCGTACGCTAACACTAACCCGCGCCCTCACACGTACGCTCCCCCTAAAGCGTTGTCGTACCCTCACCTGGACCCTAAACCGTCCCCGTCCCCTAACCCTAACGCTAGCCCGAACCCTAACCCTAACCCTTCCCCGAAGCCTGACCCTCACCCGTCCCCTAATCCTAACCCGTACGCTAACAGTAACCCGCGCCCTCACACGTACGCTCCCCCTAAAGCCTTGTCGTACCCTCACCTGGACCCTAAACCGTCCCAGTGCCCTAACCCCAACCCTAGCCCGAACCCTAACCTTAACCCTTCCCCGAAGCCTGACCCTCACCCGTCCACTAATCCTAACCCGTACGCTAACACTAACCCGCGCCCTCACACGTACGCTCCCCCTAAAGCGTTGTCGTACCCTCACCTGGACCCTAAACCGTCCCCGTCCCCTAACCCTAACCCTAACTCGAACCCTAACCCTAACCCTTCCCAGAAGCCTGACGCTCACCCGTCCCCTAATCCTAACCCGTACGCTAACAGTAACCCGCGCCCTCACACGTACGCTCCCCCTAAAGCCTTGTCGTACCCTCACCTGGACCCTAAACCGTCCCAGTGCCCTAACCCCAACCCTAGCCCGAACCCTAACCTTAACCCTTCCCCGAAGCCTGACCCTCACCCGTCCACTAATCCTAACCCGTACGCTAACACTAACCCGCGCCCTCACATGTACGCTCCCCCTAAAGCGTTGTCGGACCCTCACCGGGACCCTAAACCGTCCCCGTCCCCTAACCCTAACCCTACTCCGAACCCTAGCCCTAACCCTTCCCCGATGCCTGACCCTCACCCGTCCACTAATCCTAACCCGTACGCTAACACTAACCCGCGCCCTCACACGTACGCTCCCCCTAAAGCCTTCTCGTACACTCACCTGGACCCTAAACCGTCCCCGTCCCCTAACCCTAACCCTACCCCGAACCCTAGCCCTAACACTTCCCCGATGCCTGACCCTCACCCGTCCCCTAATCCTAACCAGTACGCTAACACTAATCCGCGCCCTCACACGTACGCTCCCCCTAAAGCGTTGTCGTACCCTCACCTGGAACCTAAACTATCCCCGTCCCCTAACCCTAACCTAGCCCGAACCCTAACCCTAACCCTTCCCCGAAGCCTGACCCTCACCCGTCCCCTAATCCTAACCCGTACGTTAACACTAACCCGCACCCTCACACGTACGCTCCCCCTAAAGCGTTGTCGTACCCTCACCTGGACCCTAAACCGTCCCCGTCCCCTAACCGTAACCCTAGCCCGAACCCTAACCCTAACACTTCCCCGAAGCCTGACCCTCACCCGTCCCCTAATCCTAACCCGTACGCTAACACTAACCCGCGCCCTCACACGTACGCTCCCCCTAAAGCCTTGTCGTACCCTCACCTGGACCCTAAACCGTCCCAGTGCCCTAACCCCAACCCTAGCCCGAACCCTAACCTTAACAGTTCCCCGAAGCCTGACCCTCACCCGTCCCCTAATCCTAACCCGTACACTACCACTAACCCGCGCCCTCACACGTACGCTCCCCCTGAAGCCTTGTCGTACCCTCACCTGGACCCTAAACCGTCCCCTAACACTAACCCTAACCCTACACCGAACCCTAGCCCTAACCCTTCCCCAATGCCTTACCCTCACCCGTCCCCTAATCCTAACCAGTACGCTAACACTAATCCGCGCCCTCACACGTACGCTCCCCCTAAAGCGTTGTCGTACCCTCACCTGGACCCTAAACCGTCCCCGTCCCCTAACCCTAACCCTAGCCCGAACCCTAACCATAACCCTTCCCCGAAGCCTGACCCTCACCCGTCCCCTAATCCTAAACCGTACGCTAACACTGACCCGCGCCCTCACACGTACGCTCCCCCTAAAGCGTTATCGTACCCTCACGTGGACCCTAAACCGTCCCCGTCCCCTCACCCTAACCCTAGCCCGAACCCTAACCCTAACTCTTCCCCAAAGCCTGACCCTCACCCGTCCCCTAATCCTAACCCGTACACTAACACTAACCCGCGCCCTCACACGTAAGCTCCCCCTAAAGCGTTGTCGTACCCTCACCTGGACCCTAAACCGTCCCCATCCCCTAACCCTAACCCTAGCCCGCACCCTAACCCTAACCATTTCCCGAAGCCTGACCCTCACCCGTCCCCTAATCCTAACCCGTACGCTAACACTAACCCGCGCCCTCACACGACGCTCCCCCTAAAGCATTGTCGTACACTCACCTGGACCCTAAACCGTCCACATCCCCTAACGCTAACCCTAGCACGAACCCTAACCCTAACCCTTCCCTGAAGCCTGACCCTCACCCGTCCCCTAATCCTAACCCGTACGCTAACACTAACCCGCGCCATCACACGTACGCTCCCCCTAAAGCCTTGTCGTACCCTCACCTGGACCCTAAACCGTCCCAGTGCCCTAACCACAACCCTAGCCCGAACCCTAACCTTAACAGTTCCCCGAAGCCTGACCCTCATACGTCCCCTAATCCTAACCAGTACGCTAACACTAATCCGCGCCCTCACACGTACGCTCCCCCTAAAGCGTTGTCGTACCCTCACCTGGACCCTAAACCGTCCTCGTCCCCTAACCCTAACCCTAGCCCGAACCCTAACCCTAACGCTTCCCCAAAGCCTGACCCTCACCCGTCCCCTAATCCTAACCCGTACGCTAACACTAACCCGCGCCCTCACACGTACGCTCCCCCTAAAGCCTTGTCGTACCCTCACCTGGACCCTAAACCGTCCCCGTCCCCTAACCCTAACCCTAACCAGAACCCTAGCCCTACCCCTTCCCCAATGCCTGACCCTCACCCGTCCCCTAATCCTAACCCATACGCTAACACTAACCCGCACCCTCACACGTACGCTCCCCCTAAAGCGTTGTCGTACCCTCACCTGGACCCTAAACCGTCCCCGTCCCCTAACCATAACCCTAGCCCGAACACTAACCCTAACCCTTCCCCGAAGCCTGTCCCTCACCCGTCCCCTAATCCTAACCCGTACGCTAACACTAACCCGCGCCCTCACACGTACGCTCCCCCTAAAGCCTTGTCGTACCCTCACCTGGACCCTAAACCGTCCCAGTGCCCTAACCCCAACCCTAGCCCGAACCCTAACCTTAACCGTTCCCCGAAGCCTGACCCTCACCCGTCCACTAATCCTAACCCGTACGCTAACACTAACCCGCGCCCTCACACGTACGCTCCCCCTAAAGCCTTGTCGTACCCTCACCTGGACCCTAAACCGTCCCCGTCCCCTAACCCTAACCCTACCCCGAACCCTAGCCCTAACCCTTCCCCGATGCCTGACACTCACCCGTCCCCTAATCCTAACCCGTACGCTAACACTAACCCGCGCCCTCACACGTACGCTCCCCCTAAAGCCTTGTCATACCCTCACCTGGACCCTAAACCGTCCCCGTCCCCTAACCCTAACCCTACCCCGAACCCTAGCCCTAACCCTTCCCCGATGCCTGACCCTCACCCGTCCCCTAATCCTAACCAGTACGCTAACACTAATCCGCGCCCTCACACGTACGCTCCCCCTAAAGCGTTGTCGTACCCTCACCTGGACCCTAAACCGTCCCCGTCCCCTAACCCTAACCCTAGCCCGAACCCTAACCCTAACCCTTCCCCGAAGCCTGACCCTCACCCGTCCCCTAATCCTAACCCGTACGCTAACACTAACCCGCACCCTCACACGTACGCTCCCCCTAAAGCATTGTAGTACCCTCACCTGGACCCTAAACCGTCCCCGTCCCCTAACCGTAACCCTAGCCCGAACCCTAACCCTAACACTTCCCCGAAGCCTGACCCTCACCCGTCCCCTAATCCTAACCCGTACGCTAACAGTAACCCGCGCCCTCACACGTACGCTCCCCCTAAAGCCTTGTCGTACCCTCACCTGGACCCTAAACCGTCCCAGTGCCCTAACCCCAACCCTAGCCCGAACCCTAACCTTAACAGTTCCCCGAAGCCTGACCCTCACCCGTCCCCTAATCCTAACCCGTACGCTAACACTAACCCGCGCCCTCACACGTACGCTCCCCCTAAAGCCTTGTCGTACCCTCACCTGGACCCTAAACCATCCCCGTCCCCTAACCCTAAACCTACCCCGAACCCTAGCCCTAACACTTCCCCGATGCCTGACTCTCACCCGTCCCCTAATCCTAACCAGTACGCTAACACCAATCCGCGCCCTCACACGTACGCTCCCCCTAAAGCGTTGTCGTACCCTCACCTGGACCCTAAACCATCCCCGTCCCCTAACCCTAACCCTAGCCCGAACCCTAACCCTAACGCTTCCCCAAAGCCTGACCCTCACCCGTCCCCTAATCCTAACCCGTACGCAAACACTAACCCGCGCCCTCACACGTACGCTCCCCCTAAAGCCTTTTCGTACCCTCACCTGGACCCTAAACCGTCCCCGTCCCCTAACCCTAACCCTACCCCGAACCCTAGCCCTAACCCTTCCCCAATGCCTGACCCTCACCCGTCCCCTAATCCTAACCAGTATGCTAACACTAATCCGCGCCCTCACACGTACGCTCCCCCTAAAGCATTGTTGTACCCTCACCTGGACCCTAAACCGTCCCCGTCCCCTAACCCTAACCCTAGCCCGAACCCTAACCCTAACCCTTCCCCGAAGTCTGACCCTCACCCGTCCCCTAATCCTAACCCGTACGCTAACACTAACCCGCGCCCTCACACGTACGCTCCCCCTAAAGCGTTGTCGTACCCTCACCTGGACCCTAAACCGTCCCCATCCCCTAACCCTAACCCTAGCCCGAACCCTAACCCTAACACTTCCCCAAAGCCTGACCCTCACACGTCCCAGAATCCTAACCCGTACGCTAACACTAACCAGCGCCCTCACACGTACGCTCCCCTAAAGCGTTGTTGTACCCTCACCTGGACCCTAAACCGTCCCCGTCCCCTAACCCTAACCCTAGCCCGAACCCTAACCCTAACCCTTCCCCGAAGCCTGACCCTCACCCGTCCCCTAATCCTAACCAGTATGCTAACACTAACCCGCGCCCTCACACGTACGCTCCCCCTAAAGCGTTGTCGTACCCTCACCTGGACCCTAAACCGTCCCCGTCCCCTAACCCTAACCCTAGCACGAACCCTAACCCTAACCCTTCCCCAAAGCCTGACCCTCACACGTCCCCTAATCCTAACCCGTACGCTAACATTAACCCGCGCCCTCACACGTACGCTCCCCGTAAAGCGTTGTCGTACCCTCACCTGGACCCTAAACCGTCCCCGTCCCCTAACCCTAACCCTAGCCCGAACCCTAACCCTAACACTTCCCCGAAGCCTGACCCTCACCCGTCCCCTAATCCTAACACGTACGCTAACACTAACCCACGCCCTCACACGTACGCTCCCCCTAAAGCCTTGTCGTACCCTCACATGGACTCTAAACTGTCCCCGTCCGCTAACCCTAACCCTAGCCCGAACCCTAACCCTAACCCTTCCCCGAAGCCTGACCCTCACGCGTCCCCTAATCCTAACCTGTACGCTAACACTAACCCACGCCCTCACAAGTACGCTCCCCCTAAAACCTTGTCGTACCCTCACCTGGACCCTAAACCGTCCCCGTCCCCTAAACCTAACCCTAGCCCGAACCCTAACCCTAACCCTTCCCCGAAGCCTGACCCTCACCCGTCCCCTAATCCTAACCAGTACGCTAACACTAACCCGCGCCCTCACACGTACGCTCCCCCTAAAGCGTTGTCGTACCCTCACCTGGACCCTAAACCGTCCCCGTCCCCTAACCCTAACCCTAGCCCGAACGCTAACCCTAACACTTCCCCAAAGCCTGACCCTCACCCGTCCCCTAAACCTAACCCGTACGCTAACACTAACCCGTGCCCTCACACGTACGCTCCCCCTAAAGCGTTGTCGTACCCTCACCTGGACCCTAAACCGTCCCCGTCCCCTAACCCTAACCCTAGCCCGAACCCTTACCCTAAACCTTCCCCGAAGCCTGACCCTCACCCGTCCCCTAATCCTAACTCGTACGCTAACACTAACCCGCGCCCTCACACGTACGCTCCCCCTAAATCCTTGTCGTACCCTCACCTGGACCATAAACCGTCCCCGTTCCCTAACCCTAACCCTAGCCCGAACCCTAACCCTAACCCTTCCCCGAAACCTGACCCTCATCCGTCCCCTAATCCTAACCCGTACGCTAACACTAACCCACTCCCTCACACGTACGCTCCCCCTAAAGCGTTGTCGTACCGTCACGTGGCCCCTAATTCGTCCCCGTCCCCTAACACTAACCCTAGCCCGAACCCTAACCCTAACCTTTCCCCGAAGCCTGACCCTCACCCGTCCCCTAATCCTAACCCGAACGCTAACACTAACCCGCGCCCTCACACGTACGCTCCCCCTAAAGCGTTGTCGTACCCTCACCTGGACCCTAAACCGTCCCCGTCCCCTAACGCTAACCCTAGCCCGAACCCTAACCCTAACCCTTCTCCGAAGCCTGACCCTCACCCGTCCCCTAATCCTAACCCGAACGCTAACACTAACCCGCGCCCTCACACGTACGATCCCCCTAAAGCGTTGTCGTACCCTCACCTGGACCCTAAACCATCCCCGTCCCCTAACCCTAACCCTAGCCCGAACCCTAACACTAACCCTTCCCCGAAGCCTGACCCTCACCCGTCCCCTAATCCTAACCCGTACGCTAACACTAACCCGCGCCCTCACACGTACGCTCCCTCTAAAGAGTTGTCGTACCCTCACATGGAACCTAAACCGTCCCCGTCCCCTAACCCTAACCCTAGCCCGAACCCTAAACCTAACCCTTCCCCGAAGCCTGACCTTCACCCGTCCCCTAATCCTAACCAGTACGCTAACACTAACCCGCGCCCTCACACGTACGCTCCCCCTGAAGCGTTGTCGTACCCTCACCTGGACCCGAAACCGTCCCCGTCCCCGAACCCTAACCCTAGCCTGAACCCTAACCCTAAACCTTCCCCGAAGCCTGACCCTCACCCGTCCCATAATCCTAACCCGTACGTTAACACTAACCCGCGCCCTCACACGTACGCTCCCCCTAAAGCGTTGTCGTACCCTCACCTGGACCCTAAACCGTTCCCGTCCCCTAACCCTAACCCTAGCCCGAACCCTAACCCTAACCTTTCTCCGAAGCCTGACCCTCACCCGTCCCTTAATCCTAACCCGTACGCTAACACTAACCCGCACCCTCACACGTACGCTCCCCCTAAAGTGTTGTCGTACCCTCACCTGGACCCTAAACCGTCCCCGTGCCCTAACCATAACCCTAGCCCGAACCCTAACCCTAACCCTTCCCCGAAGCCTGACCCTCACCCGTCCCCTATTCCTAACCCGTACGCTAACACTAACCCGCGCCCTCACACGTACGCTCCCCCTAAAGCGTTGTCGTACCCTCACCTGCACCCTAAACCGTTCCAGTGCCCTAACCCCAACCCTAGCCCGAACCCTAACCTTAACCGTTCCCCGAAGCCTGACCCTCACCCGTCCCCTAATCCTAACCCGTACGCTAACACTAACCCGCGCCCTCACACGTACGCTCCCCCTAAAGCCTTGTCGAACCCTCACCTGGACCCTAAACCGTCCCCGTCCCCTAACCCTAACCCTACCCCGAACCCTACCCCTAACCCTTCCCCGATGCCTGACCCTCACCCGTCCCCTAATCCTAACCCGTACGCTAACACTAACCCGCGCCCTCACACGTACGCTCCCCCTAAAGCCTTGTCGTACCCTCACCTGGACCCTAAACCGTCCCCGTTCCCTAACCCTAACCCTACCCCGAACCCTAGCCCTAACCCTTCCCCGATGCCTGACTCTCACCCGTCCCCTAATCCTAACCAGTACGCTAACACTAATACGCGCCCTCACACGTACGCTCCCCCTAAAGCGTTGTCGTACCCTCACCTGGACCCTAAACCGTCCCCGTCCCCTAACCCTAACCCTAGCCCGAACCCTAACCCTAACCCTTCCCCGAAGCCTGACCCTCACCCGTCCCCTAATCCTAACCCGTACGCTAACACTAACCCGCACACTCACACGTACGCTCCCCCTAAAGCGTTGTCGTACCCTCACCTGGACCCTAAACCGTCCCCATCCCCTAAACGTAACCCTAGCCCGAACCCTAACCCTAACCCTTCCCCGAAGCCTGACCCTCACCCGTCCCCTAATCCTAACCCGTACGCTAACACTAACCCG
This sequence comes from Pseudorca crassidens, assembly GCF_039906515.1. Lineage (NCBI taxonomy): Eukaryota > Metazoa > Chordata > Mammalia > Artiodactyla > Delphinidae > Pseudorca > Pseudorca crassidens. Next base: position 55,790,569 of record NC_090307.1, on the reverse strand, counting down.
CGCCCTCACACGTACGCTCCCCCTAAAGCCTTGTCGTACCCTCACCTGGACCCTAAACCGTCCCCGTCCCCTAACCCTAACCCTACCCCGAACCCTAGCCCTAACCCTTCCCCGAAGCCTGACCCTCACCCGTCCCCTAATCCTAACCCGTACGCTAACACTAATCCGCGCCCTCACACGTACGCTCCCCCTAAAGCGTTGTCGTAACCTCACCTGGACCCTAAACCGTCCCCGTCCCCTAACCCTAACCCTAGCCCGAACCCTAACCCTAACCCTTCCCCGAAGCCTGACCCTCACCCGTCCCCTAATCCTAACCCGTACGCTAACACTAACCCGCGCCCTCACAGTACGCTCCCCCTAAAGCGTTGTCGTACCCTCACCTGGACCCTAAACCGTCCCCGTCCCCTCACCCTAACCCTAGCCCGAACCCTAACCCTAACCCTTCCCCGAAGCCTGACCCTCACCCGTCCCCTAATTAAACCCGTACGCTAACACTAACCCGCGCCCTCACACGTAAGCTCCCACTAAGGCCTTGTCGTACACTCACCTGGACCCTAAACCGTCCCAATGCCCTAACCATAACCCTAGCCCGAACCCTAACCCTAACCCTTCCCCGAAGCCTGACCCTCACCCGTCCCCTATTCCTAACCTGTACGCTAACACTAACCTGCGCCCTCACAAGTACGCTCCCCCTAAAGCCTTGTCGTACCCTCACATGGACTCTAAACTGTCCACATCCGCTAACCCTAACCCTAGCCCGAAACCTAACCCTAACCCTTCCCCGAAGCCTGACCCTCACCCGTCCCCTAATCCTAACCTGTACGCTAACACTAACCTGCGCCCTCACAAGTACGCTCCCTCTAATGCCTTGTCGTACCCTCACCTGGACCCTAAACCGTCCCCGTCCCCTAAACCTAACCCTAGCCCGAACCCTAACCCTAACCCTTCCCCGAAGCCTGACCCTCACCCGTCCCCTAATCCTAACCTGTACGCTAACACTAACCCGCGCCCTCACACGTACGCTCCCCCTAAAGCATTGTCGTACCCTCACCTGGACCCTAAACCGTCCCCGTCCCCTAACCCTAACCCTAGCCCGAACCCTAACCCTAACCCTTCCCCAAAGCCTGACCCTCACCCGTCCCCTAATCCTAACCCGTACGCTAACACTAAACCGTGCCCTCACACGTACACTCCCCCTAAAGCGTTGTCGTACCCTCACCTGGACCCTAAACCGTCCCCGTCCCCTAACCCTAACCCTAGCCCGAACCCTTACCCTAAACCTTCCCCGAAGCCTGACCCTCACCCGTCCCCTAATCCTAACCCGTACGCTAACACTAACCCGCGCCCTCACACGTACGCTCCCCCTAAAGCCTTGTCGTACCCTCACCTGGACCCTAAACCGTCCCCGTCCCCTAACCCTAACCCTACCCCGAACCCTAGCCCTAACCCTTCCCCGAAGCCTGACCCTCACCCGTCCCCTAATCCTAACCCGTACGCTAACACTAATCCGCGCCCTCACACGTACGCTCCCCCTAAAGCGTTGTCGTAACCTCACCTGGACCCTAAACCGTCCCCGTCCCCTAACCCTAACCCTAGCCCGAACCCTAACCCTAACCCTTCCCCGAAGCCTGACCCTCACCCGTCCCCTAATCCTAACCCGTACGCTAACACTAACCCGCGCCCTCACAGTACGCTCCCCCTAAAGCGTTGTCGTACCCTCACCTGGACCCTAAACCGTCCCCGTCCCCTCAACCTAACCCTAGCCCGAACCCTAACCCTAACCCTTCCCCGAAGCCTGACCCTCACCCGTCCCCTAATTAAACCCGTACGCTAACACTAACCCGCGCCCTCACACGTAAGCTCCCACTAAGGCCTTGTCGTACACTCACCTGGACCCTAAACCGTCCCCGTCCCCTAACCCTAACCCTAGCCCGAACCCTAACCCTAACCCTTCCCCGAAGCCTGACCCTCACCCGTCCCCTATTCCTAACCTGTACGCTAACACTAACCTGCGCCCTCACAAGTACGCTCCCCCTAAAGCCTTGTCGTACCCTCACATGGACTCTAAACTGTCCACATCCGCTAACCCTAACCCTAGCCCGAAACCTAACCCTAACCCTTCCCCGAAGCCTGACCCTCACCCGTCCCCTAATCCTAACCTGTACGCTAACACTAACCTGCGCCCTCACAAGTACGCTCCCTCTAATGCCTTGTCGTACCCTCACCTGGACCCTAAACCGTCCCCGTCCCCTAAACCTAACCCTAGCCCGAACCCTAACCCTAACCCTTCCCCGAAGCCTGACCCTCACCCGTCCCCTAATCCTAACCTGTACGCTAACACTAACCCGCGCCCTCACACGTACGCTCCCCCTAAAGCATTGTCGTACCCTCACCTGGACCCTAAACCGTCCCCGTCCCCTAACCCTAACCCTAGCCCGAACCCTAACCCTAACCCTTCCCCAAAGCCTGACCCTCACCCGTCCCCTAATCCTAACCCGTACGCTAACACTAAACCGTGCCCTCACACGTACACTCCCCCTAAAGCGTTGTCGTACCCTCACCTGGACCCTAAACCGTCCCCGTCCCCTAACCCTAACCCTAGCCCGAACCCTTACCCTAAACCTTCCCCGAAGCCTGACCCTCACCCGTCCCCTAATCCTAACCCGTACGCTAACACTAACCCGCGCCCTCACACGTACGCTCCCCCTAAATCCTTGTCGTACCCTGACCTGGACCATAAACCGTCCCCGTTCCCTAACCCTAACCCTAGCCCGAACCCTAACCCTAACCCTTCCCCGAAACCTGACCCTCACCCGTCCCCTAATCCTAACCCGTACGCTAACACTAACCCACTCCCTCACACGTACGCTCCCCCTAAAGCGTTGTCGTACCGTCACGTGGCCCCTAATTCGTCCCCGTCCCCTAACCCTAACCCTAGCCCGAACCCTAACCCTAACCCTTCCCCGAAGCCTGACCCTCACCCGTCCTCTAATCCTAACCCGTACGCTAACACTAACCCGCGCCCTCACACGTACGCTCCCCCTAAAGAGTTGTCGTACCCTCACCTGGACCCTAAACCGTCCCCGTCCCCTAACCCTAACCCTAGCCCGAACCCTAACCCTAACCCTTCCCCGAAGCCTGACCCTCACCCGTCCCCTAATCCTAACCCGAACGCTAACACTAACCCGCGCCCTCACACGTACGCTCCCCCTAAAGCGTTGTCGTACCCTCACCTGGACCCTAAACCATCCCCGTCCCCTAACCCTAACCCTAGCCCGAACCCTAACACTAACACTTCCCCGAAGCCTGACCCTCACCCGTCCCCTAATCCTAACCCGTACGCTAACACTAACCCGCGCCCTCACATGTACGCTCCCCCTAAAGCGTTGTCGTACCCTCACCTGGACCCTAACCCGTCCCCATCCCCTAACCCTAACCCTAGCCCGAACCCTAACCCTAACCCTTCCCAGAAGCCTGACCCTCAGCCGTCCCCTAATCCTAACCCGTACGCTAACACTAACCCGCGCCCTCACACGTACGCTACCCCTAAAGCGTTGTCGTACCCTCACCTGGACCCTAAACCGTCCCCGTCCCCTAACCCTAACCCTAACTCGAACACTAACCCTAACCCTTCCCAGAAGCCTGACCCTCACCCGTCCCCTAATCCTAACCCGTACGCTAACACTAACCCGCGCCCTCACACGTACGCTCCCCCTAAAGCGTTGTCGTACCCTCACCTGGACCCTAAACCGTCCCCGTCCCCTAACCCTAACCCTAGCCCGAACCCTAACCCTAACACTTCCCCGAAGCCTGACCCTCACCTGTCCCCTAATCCTAACACGTACGCTAACACTAACCCGCGCCCTCACACGTACGCTCCCCCTAAAGCCTTGTCGTACCCTCACCTGGACTCTAAACCGTCCCCATCCCCTAACCCTAACCCTAGCCCGAACCCGAACCCTAACCCTTCCCCGAAGCCTGACCCTCACCCGTCCCCTAATCCTAACCTGTACGCTAACACTAACCCGCGCCCTCACAAGTACGCTCCCCCTAAAGCCTTGTCGTACCCTCACATGGACTCTAAACTGTCCCCGTCCGCTAACCCTGACCCTAGCCCGAACCCTAACCCTAACCCTTCCTCGAAGCCTGACCCTCACCCGTCCCCTAATCCTAACCTGTATGCTAACACTAACCCGCGCCCTCACAAGAACGCTCCCTCTAAAGCCTTCTCGTACCCTCACCTGGAACCTAAACTGTCCCCGTCCCCTAAACCTAACCCTAGCCCGAACACTAACCCTAACCCTTCCCCGAAGCCTGACCCTCACCCGTCCCCTAATCCTAACCCGTACGCTAACACTAACCTGCGCCCTCACACGTACGCTCCCCCTAAAGCGTTGTCGTACCCTCACCTGGACCCTAAACCGTTCCTGTCCCCTAACCCTAACCCTAGCCCGAACCCTAACCCTATCCCTTCCCCAAAGCGTGACCCTCACCCGTCCCCTAATCCTAACACGTACGCTAACGCTAACCCGCGCCCTCACACGTACGCTCCCCCTAAAGCGATGTCGTACCCTCACCTGGACTCTAAACCGTCCCCGTCCCTTAACCCTAACTCTAGCGCGTACCCTAACCCTAACGCTTCCCCGAAGCCTGACCCTCACCCGTCCCCTAATCCTAACCCGTACGCTAACACTAACCCGCGCCCTCACACGTACCCTCCCCCTAAAGCCTTGTCGTACCCTCACCTGGACCCTAAACCGTCCCCGTCCCCTAACCCTAACCCTAGCCCGAACTCTAACCCTAACCCTTCCCCGAAGCCTGACACTCACCCGTCCTCTAATCCTAACCCGTACGCTAACACTAACCAGCGCCCTCACACGTACGCTCCCCCTAAAGCCTTGTCGTACCCTCACCTGGACCCTAAACCGTCCCCGTCCCCTCACCCTAACCCTAGCCCGAACCCTAAGCCTAACCCTTCCCCGAAGCCTGACCCTCACCCGTCCCCTAATCCTAACCCGTACTCTAACACTAACCTGCGCCCTCACACGTACGCTCCCCCTACAGCGTTGTCATACCCTCACCTGGACCCTAAACCGTCCCCGTCCCCTAAGCCTAACCCTAGCCCGAAACCTAACCCTAAACCTTCCCCGAAGCCTGACCCTCACCCGTCCCCTAATCCTAACCCGTACGCTAACACTAACCCACTCCCTCACACGTACGCTCCCCCTAAAGCGTTGTCGTACCCTCACCTGGACCCTAAACCGTCCCCGTCCCCTAACCGTAACCCTAGCCCGAACCCTAACACTAACCCTTCCCAGAAGCCTGACCCTCACCCGTCCCCTAATCCTAACCCGTACGCTAACACTAACCCGCGCCCTCACACGTACGCTCCCCCTAAAGCGTTGTCGTACCCTCACCTGGACCCTAAACCGTCCCCGTCCCCTAACCGTAACCCTAGCCCGAACCCTAACACTAACCCTTCCCAGAAGCCTGACCCTCACCCGTTCCCAAATCCTAACCCGTACGCTACCACTAACCCGCGCCCTCACACGTACGTCCCCCTAAAGCGTTGTCGTACCCTCAGCTGGACCCTAAACCGTCCCCGTCACCTAACCCTAACCCTAGCCCGAAACCTAACCCTAACCCTTCCCCGAAGCCTGACCCTCACCCGTCCCCTAATCCTAACCCGTACGCTAACACTAACCCGCGCCCTCACACGTACGCTCCCCCTAAAGCGTTGTCGTACCCTCACCTGGACCCTAAACAGTCCCCGTCCCCTAACCCTAACCCTAACTCGAACCATAACCCTAACACTTCCCCGAAGCCTGACCCTCACCCGTCCCCTAATCCTAACCCGTACGCTAACACTAACCCGCGCCCTCACACGTACGCTCCCCCTAAAGCCTTGTCGTACCCTCACCTGGACCCTAAACCGTCCCCGTCCCCTAACCCTAACCCTAGCCCGAACCCTAAGCCTAACCCTTCCCCGAAGCCTGACCCTCACCCGTACCCTAATCCTAACCCGTACGCTAACACTAACCTGCGCCCTCACACGTACGCTCCCCCTAAAGCGTTGTCGTACCCTCACCTGGACCCTAAACCGTCCCCGTCCCCTAACCCTAACCCTAGCCCGAACCCTAACTCTACCCCTTCCCCGAAGCCTGACCCTCACCCGTCCCCTAATCCTAACCCGTACGCTAACACTAACCCGCACCCTCACACGTACGCTCCCCCTAAAGCGTTTTCGTACCCTCACCTGGACCCTAAACCGTCCCTGTCCCCTAACCCTAACCCTAGCCCGAACCCTAACCCTAACCCTTCCCCGAAGCCTGACCCTCACCCGTCCCCTAATCCTAACCCGTACGCTAACACTAACCCGCGCCCTCACATGTACGCTCCCCCTAAAGCGTTGTCGTACCCTCACCTGGACCCTAAACCGTCCCCGTCCCCTAACCCTAACAATAGCCCGAACCCTAACCCTAACCCTTCCCCGAAGCCTGACCCTCACCCGTCCCCTAATCCTAACCCGTACGCTAACACTAACCCGCTCCCTCACACGTACGCTCCCCCTAAAGCGTTGTCGTACCCTCACCTGGACCCTAAACCGCACCCGTCCCCTAACCGTAACCCTAGCCCAAACCCTAACATTAACCCTTCCCAGAAGCCTGACCCTCACCCGTCCCCTAATCCTAACCCGTACGCTAACACTAACCCGCGCCCTCACACGTACGCTCCCCCTAAAGCGTTGTCGTACCCTCACCTGGACCCTAAACCGTCCCCGTCCCCTAACCCTAACCCTAACTCGAAACCTAACCCTAACACTTCCCCGAAGCCTGACCCTCACCCGTCCCCTAATCCTAAACCGTACGCTAACACTAACCCGCGCCCTCACACGTACGCTCCCCCTAAAGCGTTGTCGTACCCTCACCTGGACCCTAAACCGTCCCCGTCCCCTAACCCTAACCCTAGCCCGAACCCTAACCCTAACCATTCCCAGAAGGCTGACCCTCACCCGTCCCCTAATCCTAACCCGTACGCTAACACTAACCCACGCCCTCACACGTACGCTCCCCCTAAAGCCTTGTCATACCCTCACATGGACCCTAAACCGTCCCCGTCCCCTAACCCTAACCCTAGCCCGAACCCTAACTCTAACCCTTCCCCGAAGCCTGACCCTCACCCGTCCCCTAATCCTAACCCGTACGCTAACACTAACCCGCGCCCTCGCACGTACGCTCCCCCTAAAGCGTTGTCGTACCCTCACCTGGACCCTAAACCGTCCCCGTCCCCTAACCCTAACCCTACCCCGAACCCTAACCCTAACCCTTCCCCGAAGCCTGACCCTCACCCGTCCCCTAATCCTAACATGTACGCTAACACTAATCCACGCCCTCACACATACGCTCCCCCTAAAGCCTTGTCGTACCCTCACCTGGACCCTAAACCGTCCCCGTCCCCTAAACCTAACCCTAGCCCGAACCCTAAGCCTAACACTTCCCCGAAGCCTGACCCTCACCCGTCCCCTAATCCTAACCCGTACGCTAACACTAACCTGCGCCCTCACACGTACGCTCCCCCTAAAGCGTTGTCGTACCCTCACCTGGACCCTAAACCGTCCTCGTCCCCTAACCCTAACCCTAGCCCGAACACTAACTCTAACCCTTCCCCGAAGCCTGACCCTCACCCGTCCCCTAATCCTAACCCGTACGCTAACACTAACCCGCGCCCTCACACGTACGCTCCCCCTAAAGCGTTGTCGTACCCTCACCTGGACCCTAAACCGTCCCTGTCCCCTAACCCTAACCCTAGCCCGAACCCTAACCCTAACACTTCCCCGAAGCCTGACCCTCACCCATCCCCTAATCCTAACCCGTACTCTAACACTAACCCGCGCCCTCACAAGTACACTCCCCCTAAAGCATTGTCGTACCCTCACCTGGACCCTAAACCGTCCCCTAACCCTAACCCTAACTCTAGCCCGAATCCTAACCTTAACACTTCCCCGAGGCCTGACCCTCACCCGTCCCCTAATCCTAACCCGTACGCTAACACTAACCCGCGCCCTCACACGTACGCTCCCCCTAAAGCGTTCTCGTACCCTCAGATGGACCCTAAACGGTCCCCATCCCCTAAGCCTAACCCTAGCACGAACCCTAACCCTAACCCTTCCCCGAAGCCTGGCCCTCACCCGTCCCCTAATCCTAACCCGTACGCTAACACTAACCCGCGCCCTCACACGTACACTCCCCCTAAAGCGTTGTCGTACCCTCACCTGGACCCTAAACCGTCCCCGTCCCCTAACCCTAACCCTAGCCCGAACCCTAACCCTAACCCTTCCCCGAAGCCTGACCCTCACCCGTCCCCTAATCCTAACCCGAACGCTAACACTAACCCGCGCCCTCACACGTACGCTCCCCCTAAAGCGTTGTCGTACCCTCACCTGGACCCTAAACCATCCCCGTCCCCTAACCCTAACCCTAGCCCGAACCCTAACACTAACCCTTCCCCGAAGCCTGACCCTCACCCGTCCCCTAATCCTAACCCGTACGCTAACACTAACCCGCGCCCTCACACGTACGCTCCCTCTAAAGAGTTGTCGTACCCTCACATAGACTCTAAACCGTCCCCGTCCCCTAACCCTAACCCTAGCCCGAACCCTAAACCTAACCCTTCCCGGAAGCCTGACCTTCACCCGTCCCCTAATCCTAACCAGTACGCTAACACTAACCCGCGCCCTCACACGTACGCTCCCCCTAAAGCGTTGTCGTACCCTCACCTGGACCCTAAACCGTCCCCGTCCCCTAACCCTAAACCTAGCCTGAACCCTAACCCTAACCCTTCCCCGAAGCCTGACCCTCACCCGTCCCCTAATCCTAACCCGTACGCTAACACTAACCCGCGCCCTCACACGTACGCTCCCCCTAAAGCGTTGTCGTACCCTCACCTGGACCCCAAACCATTCCCGTCCCCTAACCCTAACCCTAGCCCGAACCCTAACCCTAACCCTTCCCCGAAGCCTGACCCTCACCCGTCCCCTAATCCTAACCGGTACGCTAACACTAACCCGCACCCTCACACGTACGCTCCCCCTAAAGCGTTGTCGTACCCTCACCAGGACCCTAAACCGTCCCCGTCCCCTAACCATAACCCTAGCCCGAACCCTAACCCTAACCCTTCCCCGAAGCCTGACCCTCACCCGTCCCCTAATCCTAACATGTACGCTAACACTAATCCGCGCCCTCAGACGTACGCTCCCCCTAAAGCGTTGTCGTACCCTCACCTGGACCCTAAACCGTCCCCGTGCCCTAACCCTAACCCTAGCCCGAACCCTAAACCTAACCCTTCCCCGAAGCCTGACCCTCACCCGTCCCCTAATCCTAACCCGTACGCTAACACTAACCCGTGCCCTCACACGTACACTCCCCCTAAAGTGTTGTCGTACCCTCACGTGGACCCTAAACCGTCCCCGTCCCCTCACCCTAACCCTAGCCCGAACCCTAACCCTAACCCTTCCCCGAAGCCTGACCCTCACCCGTCCCCTAATCCTAACCCGTACGCTAACACTAACCCGCGCCCTCACACGTACGCTCCCCCTAAAGCGTTGTCGTACCCTCACCTGGACCCTAAACCGTCCCCGTCCCCTAACCCTAACCCTAGCCCGAACCCTAACCCTAACCCTTTCCCGAAGCCTGACCCTCACCCGTCCCCTAATCCTAACCCGTACGCTAACACTAACCCACGCCCTCACACGTACGCTCCCCCTAAAGCGTTGTCGTACCCTCACCTGGACCCTAAACCGTCCCCATCCCCTAACCCTAACCCTAGCACGAACCCTAACCCTAACCCTTCCCTGAAGCCTGACCCTCACCCGTCCCCTAATCCTAACCCGTACGCTAACACTAACCCGCGCCCTCACACGTACGCTCCCCCTAAAGCGTTGTCGTACCCTCAGATGGACCCTAAACCGTCCCCATCCCCTAAGCCTAACCCTAGCACGAACCCTAACCCTAACCCTTCCCCGAAGCCTGGCCCTCACCCGTCCCCTAATCCTAACCCGTACGCTAACACTAACCCGCGCCCTCACACGTACACTCCCCCTAAAGCGTTGTCGTACCCTCACCTGGACCCTAAACCGTCCCCGTCCCCTAACCCTAACCCTAGCCCGAACCCTAACCCTAACCCTTCCCCGAAGCCTGACCCTCACCCGTCCCCTAATCCTAACCCGAACGCTAACACTAACCCGCGCCCTCACACGTACGCTCCCCCTAAAGCGTTGTCGTACCCTCACCTGGACCCTAAACCATCCCCGTCCCCTAACCCTAACCCTAGCCCGAACCCTAACACTAACCCTTCCCCGAAGCCTGACCCTCACCCGTCCCCTAATCCTAACCCGTACGCTAACACTAACCCGCGCCCTCACACGTACGCTCCCTCTAAAGAGTTGTCGTACCCTCACATAGACTCTAAACCGTCCCCGTCCCCTAACCCTAACCCTAGCCCGAACCCTAAACCTAACCCTTCCCGGAAGCCTGACCTTCACCCGTCCCCTAATCCTAACCAGTACGCTAACACTAACCCGCGCCCTCACACGTACGCTCCCCCTAAAGCGTTGTCGTACCCTCACCTGGACCCTAAACCGTCCCCGTCCCCTAACCCTAAACCTAGCCTGAACCCTAACCCTAACCCTTCCCCGAAGCCTGACCCTCACCCGTCCCCTAATCCTAACCCGTACGCTAACACTAACCCGCGCCCTCACACGTACGCTCCCCCTAAAGCGTTGTCGTACCCTCACCTGGACCCCAAACCATTCCCGTCCCCTAACCCTAACCCTAGCCCGAACCGTAACCCTAACCCTTCCCCGAAGCCTGACCCTCACCCGTCCCCTAATCCTAACCGGTACGCTAACACTAACCCGCACCCTCACACGTACGCTCCCCCTAAAGCGTTGTCGTACCCTCACCAGGACCCTAAACCGTCCCCGTCCCCTAACCATAACCCTAGCCCGAACCCTAACCCTAACCCTTCCCCGAAGCCTGACCCTCACCCGTCCCCTAATCCTAACATGTACGCTAACACTAATCCGCGCCCTCACACGTACGCTCCCCCTAAAGCGTTGTCGTACCCTCACCTGGACCCTAAACCGTCCCCGTCCCCTAACCCTAACCCTACCCGAACCGTAAGCCTAACACTTCCCCGAAGCCTGACCCTCACCCGTCCCCTAATCCTAACCCGTACGCTAACACTAACCCGCGCCCTCACACGTACGCTCCCCCTAAAGCGTTGTCGTACCCTCACCTGGCCCCTAAACAGTCCCCGTCCCCTATCCCTAACCCTAGCCCGAACCCTAACTCTAACCCTTCCCCGAAGCCTGACCCTCACCCGTCCCCTAATCCTAACCCGTACGCTAACACTAACCCGCTCCCTCACACGTACGCTCCACCTAAAGCGTTGTCGTACCCTCACCTGGACCCTAAACCGTCCCCGTCCCCTAACCGTAACCCTAGCCCGAACCCTAACACTAACCCTTCCCAGAAGCCTGACCCTCACCCGTCCCCTAATCCTAACCCGTACGCTAACAGTAACCCGCGCCCTCACACGTACGCTCCCCCTAAAGCGTTGTCGTACCCTCACCTGGACCCTAAACCATCCCCGTCCCCTAACCGTAACCCTAGCCTGAACCCTAACACTAACCCTTCCCAGAAGCCTGACCCTCACCCGTTCCCAAATCCTAACCCGTACGCTAACACTAACCCGCGCCCTCACACTTACGCTCCCCCTAAAGCGTTGTCGTACCCTCACCTGGACCCTAAACCGTCCCCGTCACCTAACCCTAACCCTAACTCGAACCCTAACCCTAACACTTCTCCGAAGCCTGACCCTCACCCGTCCCCTAATCCTAACCCGTACGCTAACACTAACCCGCGCCCTCACACGTACGCTCCCCCTAAAGCCTTGTCGTACCCTCACCTGGACCCTAAACCGTCCCCGTCCCGTAACCCTAACCCTAGCTCGAACCCTAACTCTAACCCTTCCCCGAAGACTGACCCTCACCCGTCCCCTAATCCTAACCCGTACGCTAACACTAACCTGCGCCCTCACACGTACGCTCCCCCTAAAGCGTTGTCGTACCCTCACCTGGACCCTAAACCGTCCCCATCCCCTAACCCTAACCCTAGCCCGAACCCTAACTCTACCCCTTCCCCGAAGCCTGACCCTCACCCGTCCCCTAATCCTAACCCGTACGCTAACACTAACCCGCGCCCTCACACGTACGCTCCCCCTAAAGCGTTGTCGTACCCTCACCTGGACCCTAAACCGTCCCTGTCCCCTAACCCTAACCCTAGCCCGAACCCTAACCCTAACCCTTCCCCGAAGCCTGACCCTCACCCGTCCCCTAATCCTAACCCGTACGCTAACACTAACCCGCGCCCTCACATGTACGCTCCCCCTAAAGCGTTGTCGTACCCTTACCTGGACCCTAAACCATCCCCGTCCCCTAACCCTAACCCTAGCCCGAACCCTAACCCTAACACTTCCCCGAAGCCTGAGCCTCACCTGTCCCCTAATCCTAACCCGTACGCTAACACTAACCCGCTCCCTCACACGTACGCTCCCCCTAAAGCCTTGTCGTACCCTCACCTGGACCCTAAACCGTCCCCGTCCCCTAACCGTAACCCTAGCCCAAACCCTAACACTAACCCTTCCCAGAAGCCTGACCCTCACCCGTCCCCTAATCCTAACCCGTACGCTAACACTAACCCACGCCCTCACACGTACGCTCCCCCTAAAGCGTTGTCGTACCCTCAGCTGGACCCTAAACCGTCCCCGTCACCTAACCCTAACCCTAGCCCGAAACCTAACACTAACCCTTCCCCGAAGCCTGGCCCTCACCCGTCCCCTAATCCTAACCCGTACGCTAACACTAACCCGCGCCCTCACACGTACGCTCCCCCTAAAGCGTTGTCGTACCCTCACCTGGACCCTAAACCGTCCCCGTCCCCTAACCCTAACCCTAACTCGAACCCTAACCCTAACACTTCCCCGAAGCCTGACCCTCACCCGTCCCCTAATCCTAACCCGTACGCTAACACTAACCCGCGCCCTCGCACGTACGCTCCCCCTAAAGCGTTGTCGTACCCTCACCTGGACCCTAAACCGTCCCCGTCCCCTAACCCTAACCCTACCCCGAACCCTAACCCTAACCCTTCCCCGAAGCGTGACCCTCACCCGTCCCCTAATCCTAACATGTAGGCTAACACTAATCCGCGCCCTCACACGTACGCTCCCCCTAAAGCATTGTCGTACCCTCAGCTGGACCCTAAACCGTCCCCGTCCCCTAAGCCTAACCCTAGCCCGAAACCTAACCCTAAAGCTTCCCCGAAGCCTGACCCTCACCCGTCCCCTAATCCTAACCCGTACGCTAACACTAACCCGCGCCCTCACACGTACGCTCCCCCTAAAGCGTTGTCGTACCCTCACCTGGACCCTAAACCGTCCCCGTCCCCTAACCCTAACCCTAGCCCGAAACCTAACCCTAAACCTTCCCCGAAGCCTGACCCTCACCCGTCCCCTAATCCTAACCCGTACGCTAACACTAACCTGCGCCCTCACACGTACGCTCCCCCTAAAGCGTTGTCGTACCCTCACCTGGACCCTAAACCGTCCCCGTCCCCTAACCGTAACCCTAGCCCGAACCCTAACACTAACCCTTCCCAGAAGCCTGACCCTCACCCGTTCCCAAATCCTAACCCGTACGCTAACACTAACCCGCACCCTCATACATACGCTCCCCCTAAAGCGTTGTCGTACCCTCAGCTGGACCCTAAACCGTCCCCGTCACCTAACCCTAACCCTAGCCCGAAACCTAACCCTAACCCTTCCCCGAAGCCTGACCCTCACCCGTCCCCTAATCCTAACATGTACGCTAACACTAATCCGCGCCCTCAGACGTACGCTCCCCCTAAAGCGTTGTCGTACCCTCACCTGGACCCTAAACCGTCCCCGTGCCCTAACCCTAACCCTAGCCCGAACCCTAAACCTAACCCTTCCCCGAAGCCTGACCCTCACCCGTCCCCTAATCCTAACCCGTACGCTAACACTAACCCGTGCCCTCACACGTACACTCCCCCTAAAGTGTTGTCGTACCCTCACGTGGACCCTAAACCGTCCCCGTCCCCTCACCCTAACCCTAGCCCGAACCCTAACCCTAACCCTTCCCCGAAGCCTGACCCTCACCCGTCCCCTAATCCTAACCCGTACGCTAACACTAACCCGCGCCCTCACACGTACGCTCCCCCTAAAGCGTTGTCGTACCCTCACCTGGACCCTAAACCGTCCCCGTCCCCTAACCCTAACCCTAGCCCGAACCCTAACCCTAACCCTTTCCCGAAGCCTGACCCTCACCCGTCCCCTAATCCTAACCCGTACGCTAACACTAACCCACGCCCTCACACGTACGCTCCCCCTAAAGCGTTGTCGTACCCTCACCTGGACCCTAAACCGTCCCCATCCCCTAACCCTAACCCTAGCACGAACCCTAACCCTAACCCTTCCCTGAAGCCTGACCCTCACCCGTCCCCTAATCCTAACCCGTACGCTAACACTAACCCGCGCCCTCACACGTACGCTCCCCCTAAAGCGTTGTCGTACCCTCAGATGGACCCTAAACCGTCCCCATCCCCTAAGCCTAACCCTAGCACGAACCCTAACCCTAACCCTTCCCCGAAGCCTGGCCCTCACCCGTCCCCTAATCCTAACCCGTACGCTAACACTAACCCGCGCCCTCACACGTACACTCCCCCTAAAGCGTTGTCGTACCCTCACCTGGACCCTAAACCGTCCCCGTCCCCTAACCCTAACCCTAGCCCGAACCCTAACCCTAACCCTTCCCCGAAGCCTGACCCTCACCCGTCCCCTAATCCTAACCCGAACGCTAACACTAACCCGCGCCCTCACACGTACGCTCCCCCTAAAGCGTTGTCGTACCCTCACCTGGACCCTAAACCATCCCCGTCCCCTAACCCTAACCCTAGCCCGAACCCTAACACTAACCCTTCCCCGAAGCCTGACCCTCACCCGTCCCCTAATCCTAACCCGTACGCTAACACTAACCCGCGCCCTCACACGTACGCTCCCTCTAAAGAGTTGTCGTACCCTCACATAGACTCTAAACCGTCCCCGTCCCCTAACCCTAACCCTAGCACGAACCCTAAACCTAACCCTTCCCGGAAGCCTGACCTTCACCCGTCCCCTAATCCTAACCAGTACGCTAACACTAACCCGCGCCCTCACACGTACGCTCCCCCTAAAGCGTTGTCGTACCCTCACCTGGACCCTAAACCGTCCCCGTCCCCTAACCCTAAACCTAGCCTGAACCCTAACCCTAACCCTTCCCCGAAGCCTGACCCTCACCCGTCCCCTAATCCTAACCCGTACGCTAACACTAACCCGCGCCCTCACACGTACGCTCCCCCTAAAGCGTTGTCGTACCCTCACCTGGACCCCAAACCATTCCCGTCCCCTAACCCTAACCCTAGCCCGAACCGTAACCCTAACCCTTCCCCGAAGCCTGACCCTCACCCGTCCCCTAATCCTAACCGGTACGCTAACACTAACCCGCACCCTCACACGTACGCTCCCCCTAAAGCGTTGTCGTACCCTCACCAGGACCCTAAACCGTCCCCGTCCCCTAACCATAACCCTAGCCCGAACCCTAACCCTAACCCTTCCCCGAAGCCTGACCCTCACCCGTCCCCTAATCCTAACATGTACGCTAACACTAATCCGCGCCCTCACACGTACGCTCCCCCTAAAGCGTTGTCGTACCCTCACCTGGACCCTAAACCGTCCCCGTCCCCTAACCCTAACCCTACCCGAACCGTAAGCCTAACACTTCCCCGAAGCCTGACCCTCACCCGTCCCCTAATCCTAACCCGTACGCTAACACTAACCCGCGCCCTCACACGTACGCTCCCCCTAAAGCGTTGTCGTACCCTCACCTGGCCCCTAAACAGTCCCCGTCCCCTATCCCTAACCCTAGCCCGAACCCTAACTCTACCCCTTCCCCGAAGCCTGACCCTCACCCGTTCCCTAATCCTAACCCGTACGCTAACACTAACCCGCGCCCTCACACGTACGCTCCCCCTAAAGCGTTGTCGTACCCTCACCTGGACCCTAAACCGTCCCTGTCCCCTAACCCTAACCCTAGCCCGAACCCTAACCCTAACCCTTCCCCGAAGCCTGACCCTCACCCGTCCCCTAATCCTAACCCGTACGCTAACACTAACCCGCTCCCTCACACGTACGCTCCACCTAAAGCGTTGTCGTACCCTCACCTGGACCCTAAACCGTCCCCGTCCCCTAACCGTAACCCTAGCCCGAACCCTAACACTAACCCTTCCCAGAAGCCTGACCCTCACCCGTCCCCTAATCCTAACCCGTACGCTAACAGTAACCCGCGCCCTCACACGTACGCTCCCCCTAAAGCGTTGTCGTACCCTCACCTGGACCCTAAACCATCCCCGTCCCCTAACCGTAACCCTAGCCCGAACCCTAACACTAACCCTTCCCAGAAGCCTGACCCTCACCCGTTCCCAAATCCTAACCCGTACGCTAACACTAACCCGCGCCCTCACACTTACGCTCCCCCTAAAGCGTTGTCGTACCCTCAGCTGGACCCTAAACCGTCCCCGTCACCTAACCCTAACCCTAGCCCGAAACCTAACCCTAACCCTTCCCCGAAGCCTGACCCTCACCCGTCCCCTAATCCTAAACCGTACGCTAACACTAACCCGCGCCCTCACACGTACGCTCCCCCTAAAGCGTTGTCGTACCCTCACCTGGACCCTAAACCGTCCCCGTCCCCTAACCCTAACCCTAACTCGAACCCTAACCCTAACACTTCCCCGAAGCCTGACCCTCACCCGTCCCCTAATCCTAACCCGTACGCTAACACTAACCCGCGCCCTCACACGTACGCTACCCCTAAAGCATTGTCGTACCCTCACCTGGACCCTAAACCGTCCCCGTCCCCTAACCCTAACCATAGCCCGAACCCTAACCCTAACAATTCCCAGAAGGCTGATCCTCACCCGTCCCCTAATCCTAACCCGTACGCTAACACTAACCCGCGCCCTCACACGTACGCTCCCCCTAAAGCCTTGTCATACCCTCACATGGACCCTAAACCGTCCCCGTCCCCTAACCCTAACCCTAGCCCGAACCCTAACCCTAACCCTTCCCCGAAGCCTGACCCTCACCCGTCCCCTAATCCTAACCCGTACGCTAACACTAACCCGCGCCCTCGCACGTACGCTCCCCCTAAAGCGTTGTCGTACCCTCACCTGGACCCTAAACCGTCCCCGTCCCCTAACCCTAACCCTACCCCGAACCCTAACCCTAACCCTTCCCCGAAGCCTGACCCTCACCCGTCCCCTAATCCTAACCAGTACGCTAACACTAATCCGCGCCCTCACACGTACGCTCCCCCTAAAGCCTTGTCGTACCCTCACCTGGACCCTAAACTGTCCCCGTCCCCAAACCCTAACCCTAGCCCGAACCCTAAGCCTAACACTTCCCCGAAGCCTGACCCTCACCCGTCCCCTAATCCTAACCCGTACGCTAACACTAACCTGCGCCCTCACACGTACGCTCCCCCTAAAGCGTTGTCATACCCTCACCTGGACCCTAAACCGTCCCCGTCCCCTAACCCTAACCCTAGCCCGAACCCTAACCCTAACCCTTCCCCGAAGCCTGACCCTCACCCGTCCCCTAATCCTAACCCGTACGCTAACACTAACCCGCGCCCTCACATGTACGCTCCCCCTAAAGCGTTGTCGTACCCTCACGTGGACCCTAAACCGTCCCCGTCCCCTAACCCTAACGCTAGCCCGAACGCTAACACTAACCCTTCCCCGAAGCCTGACCCTCACCCGTCCCCTAATCCTAACCCGTACGATAACACTAACCCGCGCCCTCACACGTATGCTCCCTCTAAAGAGTTGTCGTACCCTCACATAGACCCTAAACCGTCCCCGTCCCCTAACCATAACCCTAGCCCGAACCCTAACCCTAACGCTTCCCCGAAGCCTGACCCTCACCCGTCCCCTAATCCTAACCCGTACGCTACCACTAACCCGCGCCCTCACACGTACGCTCCCCCTAAAGCCTTGTCGTACCCTCACCTGGACCCTAAACCGTCCCCTAACCCTAACCCTAACCCTACACCGAACCCTAGCCCTAACCCTTCCCCAATGCCTGACCCTCACCCGTCCCCTAATCCTAACCAGTACGCTAACACTAATCCGCGCCCTCACACGTACGCTCCCCCTAAAGCGTTGTCGTACCCTCACCTGGACCCTAAACCGTCCCCGTCCCCTAACCCTAACCCTAGCCCGAACCCTAACCCTAACCCTTCCCCGAAGCCTGACCCTCACCCGTCCCCTAATCCTAAACTGTACGCTAACACTAACCCGCGCCCTCACACGTACGCTCCCCCTAAAGCGTTGTCGTACCCTCACGTGGACCCTAAACCGTCCCCGTCCCCTCACCCTAACCCTAGCCCGAACCCTAACCCTAACTCTTCCCCGAAGCCTGACCCTCACCCGTCCCCTAATCCTAACCCGTACACTAACACTAACCCGCGCCCTCACACGTAAGCTCCCCCTAAAGCGTTGTCGTACCCTCACCTGGACCCTAAACCGTCCCCATCCCCTAACCCTAATCCTAGCCCGAACCCTAACCCTAACACTTCCCCAAAGCCTGACCCTCACCCGTCCCCTAATCCTAACCCGTACGCTAACACTAACCCGCGCCCTCACACGTACGCTCCCCCTAAAGCCTTGTCGTACCCTCACCTGGACCCTAAACCGTCCCAGTGCCCTAACCCCAACCCTAGCCCGAACCCTAACCTTAACAGTTCCCCGAAGCCTGACCCTCACCCGTCCCCTAATCCTAA
Source organism: Pseudorca crassidens (assembly GCF_039906515.1). Taxonomy (NCBI): domain Eukaryota; kingdom Metazoa; phylum Chordata; class Mammalia; order Artiodactyla; family Delphinidae; genus Pseudorca; species Pseudorca crassidens. The sequence goes on along the minus strand of NC_090307.1, from coordinate 55,771,614 downwards.
CCCGTACACTACCACTAACCCGCGCCCTCACATGTACGCTCCCCCTGAAGCCTTGTCGTACCCTCACCTGGACCCTAAACCGTCCCCTAACCCTAACCCTAACCCTACACCGAACCCTAGCCCTAACCCTTCCCCAATGCCTTACCCTCACCCGTCCCCTAATCCTAACCAGTACGCTAACACTAATCCACGCCCTCACACGTACGCTCCCCCTAAAGCGTTGTCGTACCCTCACCTGGACCCTAAACCGTCCCCGTCCCCTAACCCTAACCCTAGCCCGAACCCTAACCATAACCCTTCCCCGAAGCCTGACCCTCACCCGTCCCCTAATCCTAAACCGTACGCTAACACTGACCCGCGCCCTCACACGTACGCTCCCCCTAAAGCGTTGTCGTACCCTCACGTGGACCCTAAACCGTCCCCGTCCCCTCACCCTAACCCTAGCCCGAACCCTAACCCTAACTCTTCCCCGAAGCCTGACCCTCACCCGTCCCCTAATCCTAACCCATACGTTAACACTAACTCGCACCCTCACACGTACGCTCCCCCTAAAGCGTTGTCGTACCCTCACCTGGACCCTAAACCGTCCCCGTCCCCTAACCGTAACCCTAGCCCGAACCCTAACCCTAACACTTCCCCGAAGCCTGACCCTCACCCGTCCCCTAATGCTAACCCGTACGCTAACACTAACCCACGCCCTCACACGTACGCTCCCCCTAAAGCCTTGTCGTACCCTCACCTGGACCCTAAACCGTCCCAGTGCCCTAACCACAACCCTAGCCCGAACCCTAACCTTAACAGTTCCCCGAAGCCTGACCCTCACCCGTCCCCTAATCCTAACCAGTACGCTAACACTAATCCGCGCCCTCACACGTACGCTCCCCCTAAAGCGTTGTCGTACCCTCACCTGGACCCTAAACCGTCCTCGTCCCCTAACCCTAACCCTAGCCCGAACCCTAACCCTAACGCTTCCCCAAAGCCTGACCCTCACCCGTCCCCTAATCCTAACCCGTACGCTAACACTAACCCGCGCCCTCACACGTACGCTCCCCCTAAAGCCTTGTCGTACCCTCACCTGGACCCTAAACCGTCCCCGTCCCCTAACCCTAACCCTAACCCGAACCCTAGCCCTAACCCTTCCCCAATGCCTGACCCTCACCCGTCCCCTAATCCTAACCCATACGCTAACACTAACCCGCACCCTCACACGTACGCTCCCCCTAAAGCGTTGTCGTACCCTCACCTGGACCCTAAACCGTCCCCGTCCCCTAACCATAACCCTAGCCCGAACCCTAACCCTAACCCTTCCCCGAAGCCTGTCCCTCACCCGTCCCCTAATCCTAACCCGTACGCTAACACTAACCCGCGCCCTCACACGTACGCTCCCCCTAAAGCCTTGTCGTACCCTCACCTGGACCCTAAACCGTCCCAGTGCCCTAACCCCAACCCTAGCCCGAACCCTAACCTTAACCGTTCCCCGAAGCCTGACCCTCACCCGTCCACTAATCCTAAACCGTACGCTAACACTAACCCGCGCCCTCACACGTACGCTCCCCCTAAAGCCTTGTCGTACCCTCACCTGGACCCTAAACCGTCCCCGTCCCCTAACCCTAACCCTACCCCGAACCCTAGCCCTAACCCTTCCCCGATGCCTGACCCTCACCCGTCCCCTAATCCTAACCCGTACGCTAACACTAACCAGCGCCCTCACACGTACGCTCCCCCTAAAGCCTTGTCATACCCTCACCTGGACCCTAAACCGTCCCCGTCCCCTAACCCTAACCCTACCCCGAACCCTAGCCCTAACCCTTCCCCGATGCCTGACCCTCACCCGTCCCCTAATCCTAACCAGTACGCTAACACTAATCCGCGCCCTCACACGTACGCTCCCCCTAAAGCGTTGTCGTACCCTCACCTGGACCCTAAACCGTCCCCGTCCCCTAACCCTAACCCTAGCCCGAACCCTAACCCTAACCCTTCCCCGAAGCCTGACCCTCACCCGTCCCCTAATCGTAACCCGTACGCTAACACTAACCCGCACCCTCACACGTACGCTCCCCCTAAAGCATTGTCGTACCCTCACCTGGACCCTAAACCGTCCCCGTCCCCTAACCGTAACCCTAGCCCGAACACTAACCCTAACACTTCCCCGAAGCCTGACCCTCACCCGTCCCCTAATCCTAACCCGTACGCTAACAGTAACCCGCGCCCTCACACGTACGCTCCCCCTAAAGCCTTGTCGTACCCTCACCTGGACCCTAAACCGTCCCAGTGCCCTAACCCCAACCCTAGCCCGAACCCTAACCTTAACAGTTCCCCGAAGCCTGACCCTCACTCGTCCCCTAATCCTAACCCGTACGCTAACACTAACCCGCGCCCTCACACGTACGCTCCCCCTAAAGCCTTGTCGTACCCTCACCTGGACCCTAAACCGTCCCCGTCCCCTAACCCTAACCCTACCCCGAACCCTAGCCCTAACACTTCCCCGATGCCTGACCCTCACCCGTCCCCTAATCCTAACCAGTACGCTAACACTAATCCGCGCCCTCACACGTACGCTCCCCCTAAAGCGTTGTCGTACCCTCACCTGGACCCTAAACCATCCCCGTCCCCTAACCCTAACCCTAGCCCGAACCCTAACCCTAACGCTTCCCCAAAGCCTGACCCTCACCCGTCCCCTAATCCTAACCCGTACGCAAACACTAACCCGCGCCCTCACACGTACGCTCCCCCTAAAGCCTTTTCGTACCCTCACCTGGACCCTAAACCGTCCCCGTCCCCTAACCCTAACCCTAGTCCGAACCCTAGCCCTAACCCTTCCCCAATGCCTGACCCTCACCCGTCCCCTAATCCTAACCCGTACGCTAACACTAACCCGCGCCCTCACACGTACGCTCCCCCTAAAGCGTTGTCGTACCCTCACCTGGACCCTAAACCATCCCCGTCCCCTAACCCTAACCCTAGCCCGAACCCTAACCCTAACACTTCCCCAAAGCCTGACCCTCACACGTCCCATAATCCTAACCCGTACGCTAACACTAACCAGCGCCCTCACACGTACGCTCCCCCTAAAGCGTTGTTGTACCCTCACCTGGACCCTAAACCGTCCCCGTCCCCTAACCCTAACCCTAGCCCGAACCCTAACCCTAACCCTTCCCCGAAGCCTGACCCTCACCCGTCCCCTAATCCTAACCAGTATGCTAACACTAACCCGCGCCCTCACACGTACGCTCCCCCTAAAGCGTTGTCGTACCCTCACCTGGACCCTAAACCGTCCCCGTCCCCTAACCCTAACCCTACCCCGAACGCCAACCCTAACACTTCCCCAAAGCCTGACCCTCACCCGTCCCCTAAACCTAACCCGTACGCTAACACTAACCCGTGCCCTCACACGTACGCTCCCCCTAAAGCGTTGTCGTACCCTCACCTGGACCCTAAACCGTCCCCGTCCCCTAACCCTAACCCTAGCCCGAACCCTTACCCTAATCCTTCCCCGAAGCCTGACCCTCACCCGTCCCCTAATCCTAACCCGTACGCTAACACTAACCCGCGCCCTCACACGTACGCTCCGCCTAAATCCTTGTCGTACCCTCACCTGGACCCTAAACCGTCCCCGTTCCCTAACCCTAACCCTAGCCCGAACCCTAACCCTAACACTTCCCCGAAACCTGACCCTCACCCGTCCCCTAATCCTAACCCGTACGCTAACACTAACCCACTCCCTCACACGTACGCTCCCCCTAAAGCGTTGTCGTACCCTCACCTGGACCCTAAACCGTCCCAGTCCCCTAACACTAACCCTAGCCCGAACCCTAACCCTAACCCTTCCCCGAAGCCTGACCCTCACCCGTCCCCTAATCCTAACCCGAACGCTAACACTAACCCTCGCCCTCACACGTACGCTCCCCCTAAAGCGTTGTCGTACCCTCACCTGGACCCTAAACCGTCCCCGTCCCCTAACGCTAACCCTAGCCCGAACCCTAACCCTAACCCTTCTCCGAAGCCTGACCCTCACCCGTCCCCTAATCCTAACCCGAACGCTAACACTAACCCGCGCCCTCACACGTACGCTCCCCCTAAAGCGTTGTCGTACCCTCACCTGGACCCTAAACCATCCCCGTCCCCTAACCCTAACCCTAGCCCGAACCCTAACACTAACCCTTCCCCGAAGCCTGACCCTCACCCGTCCCCTAATCCTAACCCGTACGCTAACACTAACCCGCGCCCTCACACGTACGCTCCCTCTGAAGAGTTGTCGTACCCTCACATGGACCCTAAACCGTCCCCGTCCCCTAACCCTAACCCTAGCCCGAACCCTAAACCTAACCCTTCCCCGAAGCCTGACCTTCACCCGTCCCCTAATCCTAACCAGTACGCTAACACTAACCCGCGCCCTCACACGTACGCTCCCCCTGAAGCGTTGTCGTACCCTCACCTGGACCCTAAACCGTCCCCGTCCCCTCACCCTAACCCTAGCCCGAACCCTAACCCTAACCCTTCCACGAAGCCTGACCCTCACCCGTCCCCTAATTAAACCCGTACGCTAACACTAACCCGCGCCCTCACACGAAAGCTCCCACTAAGGCCTTGTCGTACACTCACCTGGACCCTAAACCGTCCCCGTCCCCTAACCCTAACCCTAGCCCGAACCCTAACCCTAACACTTCCCCGAAGCCTGACCCTCACCCGTCCCCTATTCCTAACCTGTACGCTAACACTAACACGCGCCCTCACAAGTACGCTCCCCCTAAAGCCTTGTCGTACCCTCACATGGACTCTAAACTGTCCACATCCGCTAACCCTAACCCTAGCCCGAACCCTAACCCTAACCCTTCCCCGAAGCCTGACCCTCACCCGTCCCCTAATCCTAACCTGTACGCTAACACTAACCTGCGCCCTCACAAGTACGATCCCTCTAAAGCCTTGTCGTACCCTCACCTGGACCCTAAACCGTCCCCGTCCCCTAAACCTAACCCTAGCCAGAACCCTAACCCTAACCCTTCCCCGAAGCCTGACCCTCACCCGTCCCCTAATCCTAACCTGTACGCTAACACTAACCCGCGCCCTCACACGTACGCTCCCCCTAAAGCATTGTCGTACCCTCACCTGGACCCTAAACCGTCCCCGTCCCCTAACCCTAACCCTAGCCCGAACCCTAACCCTAACCCTTCCCCAAAGCCTGACCCTCACCCGTCCCCTAATCCTAACCCGTACGCTAACACTAACCCGTGCCCTCACACGTACGCTCCCCCTAAAGCGTTGTCGTACCCTCACCTGGACCCTAAACCGTCCCCGTCCCCTAACCCTAACCCTAGCCCGAACCCTTACCCTAAACCTTCCCCGAAGCCTGACCCTCACCCGTCCCCTAATCCTAACCCGTACGCTAACACTAACCCGCGCCCTCACACGTACGCTCCCCCTAAATCCTTGTCGTACCCTGACCTGGACCATAAACCGTCCCCGTTCCCTAACCCTAACCCTAGCCCGAACCCTAACCCTAACCCTTCCCCGAAACCTGACCCTCACCCGTCCCCTAATCCTAACCCGTACGCTAACACTAACCCACTCCCTCACACGTACGCTCCCCCTAAAGCGTTGTCGTACCGTCACGTGGCCCCTAATTCGTCCCCGTCCCCTAACCCTAACCCTAGCCCGAACCCTAACCCTAACCCTTCCCCGAAACCTGACCCTCAAACGTCCTCTAATCCTAACCCATACGCTAACACTAACACGCGCCCTCACACGTACGCTCCCCCTAAAGCGTTGTCGTACCCTCACCTGGACCCTAAACCATCCCCGTCCCCTAAACCTAACCCTAGCCCGAACCCTAACACTAACCCTTCCCCGAAGCCTGACCCTCACCCGTCCCCTAATCCTAACCCGTACGCTAACACTAACCCGCACCCTCACACGTACGCTCCCTCTAAAGAGTTGTCGTACCCTCACATGGACCCTAAACCGTCCCCGTCCCCTAACCCTAACCCTAGCCCGAACCCTAAACCTAACCCTTCCCCGAAGCCTGACCTTAACCGTCCCCTAATCCTAACCAGTACGCTAACACTAACCCGCGCCCTCACACGTACACTCCCCCTAAAGCCTTGTCGTACCCTCACCTGGACCCTAAACCGTCCCTGTCCCCTAACCCTAACCCTACCCCGAACCCTAGCCCTAACCCTTCCCCGATGCGTGACCCTCACCCATCCCCTAATCCTAACCCGTACGCTAACACTAACCCGCGCCCTCACACGTACGCTCCCCCTAAAGCCTTGTCGTACCCTCACCTGGACCCTAAACCGTCCCCGTCCCCTAACCCTAACCCTAGCCCGAACCCTAACCCTAACCCTTCCCCGAAGTCTGACCCTCACCCGTCCCCTAATCCTAACCCGTACGCTAACACTAACCCGCACCCTCACACGTACGCTCCCCCTAAAGCGTTGTCGTACCCTCACCTGGACCCTAAACCGTCCCCATCCCCTAACTGTAACCCTAGCCCGAACCCTAACCCTAACCCTTCCCCGAAGCCTGACCCTCACCCGTCCCCTAATCCTAACCCGTACGCTAACACTAACCCGTGCCCTCACACATACGCTCCCCCTAAAGCCTTGTCGTACCCTCACCTGGACCCTAAACCGTCCCAGTGCCCTAACCCCAACCCTAGCCCGAACCCTAACCTTAACCGTTCCCCGAAGCCTGACCCTCACCCGTCCCCTAATCCTAACCCGTACGCTAACACTAACCCGCACCCTCACACGTACGCTCCCCCTAAAGCCTTGTCGTACCCTCATCTGGACCCTAAACCGTCCCCGTCCCCTAACCCTAACCCTACCCCGAACCCTAGCCCTAACCCTTCCCCGATGCCTGACCCTCACCCGTCCCCTAATCGTAACCAGTACGCTAACACTAATCCGCGCCCTCACACGTACGCTCCCCCTAAAGCGTTGTCGTACCCTCACCTGGACCCTAAACCATCCCCGTCCCCTAACCCTAACCCTAGCCCGAACCCTAACCCTAACGCTTCCCCGAAGCCTAACCCTCACCCGTCCCCTAATCCTAACACGTACGCTAACACTAACCCGCGCCCTCACACGTACGCTCCCCCTAAAGCCTTGTCCTACCCTCACCTGGACCCTAAACCGTCCCCGTCCCATAACCCTAACCCTACCCCGAACCCTAGCCCTAACCCTTCCCCAATGCCTGACCCTCACCCGTCCCCTAATCCTAACCAGTACGCTAACACTAACCCGCGCCCTGACATGTACGCTCCCCCTAAAGCGTTGTCGTACCCTCACCTGGACCCTAAACCGTCCCCGTCCCCTAACCCTAACCCTAGCCCGAACCCTAACCCTAACCCTTCCCCGAAGCCTGACCCTCACCCGTCCCCTAATCCTAACCCGTACGCTAACACTAACCCGCGCCCTCACACATACGCTCCCCCTAAAGCGTTGTCGTACCCTCACCTGGACCCTAAACCGTCCCCGTCCCCTCACCCTAACCCTAGCCCGAACCCTAACCCTAACCCTTCCCCGAAGGCTGACCCTCACCCGTCCCCTAATCCTAACCCGTACGCTAACACTAACCCGCGCCCTCACATGTACGCTCCCCCTAAAGCGTTGTCGTACCCTCACATGGACCCTAAACCGTCCCCGTCCCCTAACCCTAACCCTAGCCCGAACCCTAAACCTAACCCTTCCCGGAAGCCTGACCTTCACCCGTCCCCTAATCCTAACCAGTACGCTAACACTAACCCGCGCCCTCACACGTACGCTCCCCCTGAAGCGTTGTCGTACCCTCACCTGGACCCGAAACCGTCCCCGTCCCCTAACCCTAACCCTAGCCTGAACCCTAACCCTAAACCTTCCCCGAAGCCTGACCCTCACCCGTCCCATAATCCTAACCCGTACGCTAACACTAACCCGCGCCCTCACACGTACGCTCCCCCTAAAGCGTTGTCGTACCCTCACCTGGACCCTAAACCGTTCCCGTCCCCTAACCCTAACCCTAGCCCGAACCCTAACCCTAACCTTTCTCCGAAGCCTGACCCTCACCCGTCCCCTAATCCTAACCCGTACGCTAACACTAACCCGCACCCTCACACGTACGCTCCCCCTAAAGTGTTGTCGTACCCTCACCTGGACCCTAAACCGTCCCCGTGCCCTAACCATAACCCTAGCCCGAACCCTAACCCTAACCCTTCCCCGAAGCCTGACCCTCACCCGTCCCCTATTCCTAACCCGTACGCTAACACTAACCCGCGCCCTCACACGTACGCTCCCCCTAAAGCCTTGTCGTACCCTCACCTGGACCCTAAACCGTTCCAGTGCCCTAACCCCAACCCTAGCCCGAACCCTAACCTTAACCGTTCCCCGAAGCCTGACCCTCACCCGTCCCCTAATCCTAACCCGTACGCTAACACTAACCCGCGCCCTCACACGTACGCTCCCCCTAAAGCCTTGTCGTACCCTCACCTGGACCCTAAACCGTCCCCGTCCCCTAACCCTAACCCTACCCCGAACCCTACCCCTAACCCTTCCCCGATGCCTGACCCTCACCCGTCCCCTAATCCTAACCCGTACGCTAACACTAACCCGCGCCCTCACACGTACGCTCCCCCTAAAGCCTTGTCGTACCCTCACCTGGACCCTAAACCGTCCCCGTTCCCTAACCCTAACCCTACCCCGAACCCTAGCCCTAACCCTTCCCCGATGCCTGACCCTCACCCGTCCCCTAATCCTAACCAGTACGCTAACACTAATCCGCGCCCTCACACGTACGCTCTCCCTAAAGCGTTGTCGTACCCTCACCTGGACCCTAAACCGTCCCCGTCCCCTAACCCTAACCCTAGCCCGAACCCTAACCCTAACCCTTCCCCGAAGCCTGACCCTCACCCGTCCCCTAATCCTAACCTGTACGCTAACACTAACCCGCACACTCACACGTACGCTCCCCCTAAAGCGTTGTCGTACCCTCACCTGGACCCTAAACCGTCCCCATCCCCTAACCGTAACCCTAGCCCGAACCCTAACCCTAACCCTTCCCCGAAGCCTGACCCTCACCCGTCCCCTAATCCTAACCCGTACGCTAACACTAACCCGCGCCCTCACACGTACGCTCCCCCTAAAGCCTTGTCGTACCCTCACCTGGACCCTAAACCGTCCCCGTCCCCTAACCCTAACCCTACCCCGAACCCTAGCCCTAACCCTTCCCCGAAGCCTGACCCTCACCCGTCCCCTAATACTAACCCGTACGCTAACACTAATCCGCGCCCTCACACGTACGCTCCCCCTAAAGCGTTGTCGTACCCTCACCTGGACCCTAAACCGTCCCCGTCCCCTAGCCCTAACCCTAGCCCGAACCCTAACCCTAACCCTTCCCCGAAGCCTGACCCTCACCCGTCCCCTAATCCTAACCCGTACGCTAACACTAACCCGCGCCCTCACAGTACGCTCCCCCTAAAGCGTTGTCGTACCCTCACCTGGACCCTAAACCGTCCCCGTCCCCTCACCCTAACCCTAGCCCGAACCCTAACCCTAACCCTTCCCCGAAGCCTGACCCTCACCCGTCCCCTAATTAAACCCGTACGCTAACACTAACCCGCGCCCTCACACGAAAGCTCCCACTAAGGCCTTGTCGTACACTCACCTGGACCCTAAACCGTCCCCGTCCCCTAACCCTAACCCTAGCCCGAACCCTAACCCTAACCCTTCCCCGAAGCCTGACCCTCACCCGTCCCCTATTCCTAACCTGTACGCTAACACTAACCCGCGCCCTCACAAGTACGCTCCCCCTAAAGCCTTGTCGTACCCTCACATGGACTCTAAACTGTCCACATCCGCTAACCCTAACCCTAGCCCGAACCCTAACCCTAACCCTTCCCCGAAGCCTGACCCTCACCCGTCCCCTAATCCTAACCTGTACGCTAACACTAACCTGCGCCCTCACAAGTACGCTCCCTCTAAAGCCTTGTCGTACCCTCACCTGGACCCTAAACCGTCCCCGTCCCCTAAACCTAACCCTAGCCCGAACCCTAACCCTAACCCTTCCCCGAAGCCTGACCCTCACCCGTCCCCTAATCCTAACCTGTACGCTAACACTAACCCACGCCCTCACACGTACGCTCCCCCTAAAGCATTGTCGTACCCTCACCTGGACCCTAAACCGTCCCCGTCCCCTAACCCTAACCCTAGCCCGAACCCTAACCCTAACCCTTCCCCAAAGCCTGACCCTCACCCGTCCCCTAATCCTAACCCGTACGCTAACACTAACCCGTGCCCTCACACGTACGCTCCCCCTAAAGCGTTGTCGTACCCTCACCTGGACCCTAAACCGTCCCCGTCCCCTAACCCTAACCCTAGCCCGAACCCTTACCCTAAACCTTCCCCGAAGCCTGACCCTCACCCGTCCCCTAATCCTAACCCGTACGGTAACACTAACCCGCGCCCTCACACGTACGCTCCCCCTAAATCCTTGTCGTACCCTGACCTGGACCATAAACCGTCCCCGTTCCCTAACCCTAACCCTAGCCCGAACCCTAACCCTAACCCTTCCCCGAAACCTGACCCTCACCCGTCCCCTAATCCTAACCCGTACGCTAACACTAACCCACTCCCTCACACGTACGCTCCCCCTAAAGCGTTGTCGTACCGTCACGTGGCCCCTAATTCGTCCCCGTCCCCTAACCCTAACCCTAGCACGAACCCTAACCCTAACCCTTCCCCGAAACCTGACCCTCACCCGTCCTCTAATCCTAACCCGTACGCTAACACTAACCCGCGCCCTCACACGTACGCTCCCCCTAAAGAATTGTCGTACCCTCACCTGGACCCTAAACCGTCCCCGTCCCCTAACCCTAACCCTAGCCCGAACCCTAACCCTAACCCTTCCCCGAAGCCTGACCCTCACCCGTCCCCTAATCCTAACCCGAACGCTAACACTAACCCGCGCCCTCACACGTACGCTCCCCCTAAAGAGTTGTCGTACCCTCACCTGGACCCTAAACCGTCCCCGTCCCCTAACCCTAACCCTAGCCCGAACCCTAACCCTAACCCTTCCCCGAAGCCTGACCCTCACCCGTCCCCTAATCCTAACCCGAACGCTAACACTAACCCGCGCCCTCACACGTACGCTCCCCCTAAAGCGTTGTCGTACCCTCACCTGGACCCTAAACCATCCCCGTCCCCTAACCCCAACCCTAGCCCGAACCCTAACCTTAACCGTTCCCCGAAGCCTGACCCTCACCCGTCCCCTAATCCTAACCCGTACACTAACACTAACCCGCACCCTCACACGTACGCTCCCCCTAAAGCCTTGTCGTACCCTCACCTGGACCCTAAACCGTCCCCGTCCCCTAACCCTAACCCTACCCCGAACCCTAGCCCTAACCCTTCCCCGATGCCTGACCCTCACCCGTCCCCTAATCCTAACCAGTACGCTAACACTAATCCGCGCCCTCACACGTACGCTCCCCCTAAAGCGTTGTCGTACCCTCACCTGGACCCTAAACCATCCCCGTCCCCTAACCCTAACCCTAGCCCGAACCCTAACCCTAACGCTTCCCCGAAGCCTAACCCTCACCCGTCCCCTAATCCTAACCCGTACGCTAACACTAACCCGCGCCCTCACACGTACGCTCCCCCTAAAGCCTTGTCCTACCCTCACCTGGACCCTAAACCGTCCCCGTCCCGTAACCCTAACCCTACCCCGAACCCTAGCCCTAACCCTTCCCCAATGCCTGACCCTCACCCGTCCCCTAATCCTAACCAGTACGCTAACACTAATCCGCGCCCTCACATGTACGCTCCCCCTAAAGCGTTGTCGTACCCTCACCTGGACCCTAAACCGTCCCCGTCCCCTAACCCTAACCCTAGCCAGAACCCTAACCCTAACCCTTCCCCGAAGCCTGACCCTCACCCGTCCCCTAATCCTAACCCGTACGCTAACACTAACCCGGGCCCTCACACATACGCTCCCCCTAAAGCGTTGTCGTACCCTCACCTGGACCCTAAACCGTCCCCGTCCCCTCACCCTAACCCTAGCCCGAACCCTAACCCTAACCCTTCCCCGAAGCCTGACCCTCACCCGTCCCCTAATCCTAACCCGTACGCTAACACTAACCCGCGCCCTCACATGTACGCTCCCCCTAAAGCGTTGTCGTACCCTCACCTGGACCCTAACCCGTCCCCATCCCCTAACCCTAACCCTAGCCCGAACCCTAACCCTAACCCTTCCCAGAAGCCTGACCCTCACCCGTCCCCTAATCCTAACCCGTACGCTAACACTAACCCGCGCCCTCACACGTACGCTACCCCTAAAGCGTTGTCGTACCCTCACCTGGACCCTAAACCGTCCCCGTCCCCTAACCCTAACCCTAACTCGAACACTAACCCTAACCCTTCCCAGAAGCCTGACCCTCACCCGTCCCCTAATCCTAACCCGTACGCTAACACTAACCCGCGCCCTCACACGTACGCTCCCCCTAAAGCGTTCTCGTACCCTCACCTGGACCCTAAACCGTCCCCGTCCCCTAACCCTAACACTAGCCCGAACCCTAACCCTAACACTTCCCCGAAGCCTGACCCTCACCTGTCCCCTAATCCTAACACGTACGCTAACACTAACCCGCGCCCTCACACGTACGCTCCCCCTAAATCCTTGTCGTACCCTCACCTGGACTCTAAACTGTCCCCGTCCCCTAACCCTAACCCTAGCCCGAACCCTAACCCTAACCCTTCCCCGAAGCCTGACCCTCACCCGTCCCCTAATCCTAACCTGTACGCTAACACTAACCCGCGCCCTCACAAGTACGCTCCCCCTAAAGCCTTGTCGTACCCTCACATGGACTCTAAACTGTCCCCGTCCGCTAACCCTGACCCTAGCCCGAACCCTAACCCTAACCCTTCCTCGAAGCCTGACCCTCACCCGTCCCCTAATCCTAACCTGTATGCTAACACTAACCCGCGCCCTCACAAGTACGCTCCCTCTAAAGCCTTCTCGTACCCTCACCTGGAACCTAAACTGTCCCCGTCCCCTAAACCTAACCCTAGCCCGAACACTAACCCTAACCCTTCCCCGAAGCCTGACCCTCACCCGTCCCCTAATCCTAACCCGTACGCTAACACTAACCTGCGCCCTCACACGTACGCTCCCCCTAAAGCGTTGTCGTACCCTCACCTGGACCCTAAACCGTTCCTGTCCCCTAACCCTAACCCTAGCCCGAACCCTAATCCTATCCCTTCCCCAAAGCGTGACCCTCACCCGTCCCCTAATCCTAACACGTACGCTAACGCTAACCCGCGCCCTCACACGTACGCTCCCCCTAAAGCGTTGTCGTACCCTCACCTGGACTCTAAACCGTCCCCGTCCCCTAACCCTAACTCTAGCGCGTACCCTAACCCTAACGCTTCCCCGAAGCCTGACCCTCACCCGTCCCCTAATCCTAACCCGTACGCTAACACTAACCCGCGCCCTCACACGTACCCTCCCCCTAAAGCCTTGTCGTACCCTCACCTGGACCCTAAACCGTCCCCGTCCCCTAACCCTAACCCTAGCCCGAACTCTAACCCTAACCCTTCCCCGAAGCCTGACTCTCACCCGTCCTCTAATCCTAACCCGTACGCTAACACTAACCAGCGCCCTTACACGTACGCTCCCCCTAAAGCCTTGTCGTACCCTCACCTGGACCCTAAACCGTCCCCGTCCCCTCACCCTAACCCTAGCCCGAACCCTAAGCCCAACCCTTCCCCGAAGCCTGACCCTCACCCGTCCCCTAATCCTAACCCGTACTCTAACACTAACCTGCGCCCTCACACGTACGCTCCCCCTACAGCGTTGTCATACCCTCACCTGGACCCTAAACCGTCCCCGTCCCCTAAGCCTAACCCTAGCCCGAAACCTAACCCTAAACCTTCCCCGAAGCCTGACCCTCACCCGTCCCCTAATCCTAACCCGTACGCTAACACTAACCCGCGCCCTCACACGTACGCTCCCCCTAAAGCGTTGTCGTACCCTCACCTGGACCCTAAACCGTCCCCGTCCCCTAACCGTAACCCTAGCCCGAACCCTAACACTAACCCTTCCCAGAAGCCTGACCCTCACCCGTCCCCTAATCCTAACCCGTACGCTAACACTAACCCGCGCCCTCACACGTACGCTCCCCCTAAAGCGTTGTCGTACTCTCACCTGGACCCTAAACCGTCCCCGTCCCCTAACCCTAACCCTAGCCCGAACCCTAACTCTACCCCTTCCCCGAAGCCTGACCCTCACCCGTCCCCTAATCCTAACCCGTATGCTAACACTAACCCGCGCCCTCACACATACGCTCCCCCTAAAGCGTTTTCGTACCCTCACCTGGACCCTAAACCGTCCCCGTCCCCTAACCCTAACCCTAGCCCGAACCCTAACCCTAACCCTTCCCCTAAGCCTGACCCTCACCCGTCCCCTAATCCTAACCCGTACGCTAACACTAACCCGCGCCCTCACATGTACGCTCCCCCTAAAGCGTTGTCGTACCCTCACCTGGACCCTAAACCGTCCCCGTCCCCTAACCCTAACAATAGCCCGAACCCTAACCCTAACCCTTCCCCGAAGCCTGACCCTCACCCGTCCTCTAATCCTAACCCGTACGCTAACACTAACCCGCGCCCTCACACGTACGCTCCCCCTAAAGCGTTGTCGTACCCTCACCTGGACCCTAAACCGTCCCCGTCCCCTAACCGTAACCCTAGCCCAAACCCTAACATTAACCCTTCCCAGAAGCCTGACCCTCACCCGTCCCCTAATCCTAACCCGTACGCTAACACTAACCCGCGCCCTCACACGTACACTCCCCCTAAAGCGTTGTCGTACCCTCACCTGGACCCTAAACCGTCCCCATCCCCTAACCGTAAACCTAGCCCGAACCCTAACACTAACCCTTCCCAGAAGCCTGACCCTCACCCGTTCCCAAATCCTAACCCGTACGCTAACACTAACCCGCGCCCTCACACGTACGCTCCCCCTAAAGCGTTGTCGTACCCTCAGCTGGACCCTAAACTGTCCCCGTCACCTAACCCTAACCCTAGCCCGAAACCTAACCCTAACCCTTCCCCGAAGCCTGACCCTCACCCGTCCCCTAATCCTAACCCGTACGCTAACACTAACCCGCGCCCTCACACGTACGCTCCCCCTAAAGCCTTGTCATACCCTCACATGGACCCTAAACCGTCCCCGTCCCCTAACCCTAACCCTAGCCCGAACCCTAACTCTAACCCTTCCCCGAAGCCTGACCCTCACCCGTCCCCTAATCCTAACCCGTACGCTAACACTAACCCGCGCCCTCGCACGTACGCTCCCCCTAAAGCGTTGTCGTACCCTCACCTGGACCCTAAACCGTCCCCGTCCCCTAACCCTAACCCTACCCCGAACCCTAACCCTAACCCTTCCCCGAAGCCTGACCCTCACCCGTACCCTAATCCTAACATGTACGCTAACACTAATCCACGCCCTCACACGTACGCTCCCCCTAAAGCCTTGTCGTACCCTCACCTGGACCCTAAACCGTCCCCGTCCCCTAACCCTAACCCTAGCCCGAACCCTAACACTAACCCTTCCCAGAAGCCTGACCCTCACCCGTTCCCAAATCCTAACCCGTACGCTAACACTAACCCGCGCCCTCACACGTACGCTCCCCCTAAAGCGTTGTCGTACCCTCAGCTGGACCCTAAACCGTCCCCGTCACCTAACCCTAACCCTAGCCCGAAACATAACCCTAACCCTTCCCCGAAGCCTGACCCTCACCCGTCCCCTAATCCTAACCCGTACGCTAACACTAACCCGCGCCCTCACACGTACGCTCCCCCTAAAGCGTTGTCGTACCCTCACCTGGACCCTAAACCGTCCCCGTCCCCTAACCCTAACCCTAACTCGAACCCTAACCCTAACACTTCCCCGAAGCCTAACCCTCACCCGTCCCCTAATCCTAACCAGTACGCTAACACTAACCCGCGCCCTCACACGTACGCTCCCCCTAAAGCGTTGTCGTACCCTCACCTGGACCCTAAACCGTCCCCGTCCCCTAACCCTAACCCTAGCCCGAACCCTAACCCTAACCATTCCCAGAAGGCTGACCCTCACCCGTCGCCTAATCCTAACCCGTACGCTAACACTAACCCGCGCCCTCACACGTACGCTCCCCGTAAAGCCTTGTCATACCCTCACATGGACCCTAAACCGTCCCCGTCCCCTAACCCTAACATTAGCCCGAACCCTAACCCTAACACTTCCCCGAAGCCTGACCCTCACCCGTCCCCTAATCCTAACCCGTACGCTAACACTAACCCGCGCCCTCGCACGTACGCTCCCCCTAAAGCGTTGTCGTACCCTCACCTGGACCCTAAACCGTCCCCGTCCCCTAACCCTAACCCTACCCCGAACCCTAATCCTATCCCTTCCCCGAAGCCTGACCCTCACCCGTACCCTAATCCTAACCAGTACGCTAACACTAATCCGCGCCCTCACACGTACGCTCCACCTAAAGCCTTGTCGTACCCTCACCTGGACCCTAAAGTGTCCCCGTCCCCTAACCCTAACCCTAGCCCGAACCCTAACCCTAACACTTCCCCGAAGTCTGACCCTCACCCGTCCCCTAATCCTAACCCGTACGCTAACACTAACCTGCGCCCTCACACGTACGCTCCCCCTAAAGCGTTGTCGTACCCTCACCTGGACCCTAAACCGTCCCAGTCCCCTAACCCTAACCCTAGCCCGAACCCTAACTCTAACCCTTCCCCGAAGCCTGACCCTCACCCGTACCCTAATCCTAACCCGTACGCTAACACTAACCCGCGACCTCACACGTACGCTCCCCCTAAAGCGTTGTCGTACCCTCACCTGGACCCTAAACCGTCCCCGTCCCCTAACCCTAACCCTAGCCCGAACCCTAACCCTAACCCTTCCCCGAAGCCTGACCCTCACCCGTCCCCTAATCCTAACCCGTACGCTAACACTAACCCGCGCCCTCACATGGACGCTCCCCCTAAAGCGTTGTCGTACCCTCACCTGGACCCTAAACCGTCCCCGTCCCCTAACCCTAACCCTAGCCCGAACCCTAACCCTAACCCTTCCCCGAAGCCTGACCCTCACCCGTCCCCTAATCCTAACCCGTACGCTAACACTAACCCGCGCCCTCACACGTACGCTCCCCCTAAAGCGTTGTCGTACCCTCACCTGGACCCTAAACCGTCCCCGTCCCCTAACCGTAACCCTAGCCCGAACCCTAACACTAACCCTTCCCAGAAGCCTGACCCTCACCCGTCCCCTAATCCTAACCCGTACGCTAACACTAACCCGCGCCCTCACACGTACGCTCCCCCTAAAGCGTTGTCGTACCCTCACCTGGACCCTAAACCGTCCCCGTCCCCTAACCCTAACCCTAGCCCGAACCCTAACCCTAACCCTTCCCCGAAGCCTGACCCTCACCCGTCCCCTAATCCTAACCCGTACGCTAACACTAACCCGCCCCCTCACACGTATGCTCCCTCTAAAGAGTTGTCGTACCCTCACATAGACCCTAAACCGTCCCCGTCCCCTAACCATAACCCTAGCCCGAACCCTAACCCTAACGCTTCCCCGAAGCCTGACCCTCACCCGTCCCCTAATCCTAACCCGTACGCTACCACTAACCCGCGCCCTCACACGTACGCTCCCCCTAAAGCCTTGTCGTACCCTCACCTGGACCCTAAACCGTCCCCTAACCCTAACCCTAACCCTACACCGAACCCTAGCCCTAACCCTTCCCAAATGCCTCACACTCACCCGTCCCCTAATACTAACCAGTACGCTAACACTAATCCGCGCCCTCACACGTACGCTCCCCCTAAAGCGTTGTCGTACCCTCACCTGGACCCTAAACCGTCCCCGTCCCCTAACCCTAACCCTAGCCCGAACCCTAACCCTAACCCTTCCCCGAAGCCTGACCCTCACCCGTCCCCTAATCCTAAACCGTACGCTAACACTAACCCGCGCCCTCACACGTACGCTCCCCCTAAAGCGTTGTCGTACCCTCACGTGGACCCTAAACCGTCCCCGTCCCCTCACCCTAACCCTAGCCCGAACCCTAACCCTAACTCTTCCCCGAAGCCTGACCCTCACCCGTCCCCTAATCCTAACCCGTACACTAACACTAACCCGCGCCCTCACACGTAAGCTCCCCCTAAAGCGTTGTCGTACCCTCACCTGGACCCTAAACCGTCCCCATCCACTAACCCTAACCCTAGCCCGCACCCTAACCCTAACCATTTCCCGAAGCCTGACCCTCACCCGTCCCCTAATCCTAACCCGTACGCTAACACTAACCCGCGCCCTCACACGTACGCTCCCCCTAAAGCGTTGTCGTACCCTCACCTGGACGCTAAACCGTCCCCATCCCCTAACCCTAACCCTAGCTCGAACCCTAACCCTAACCCTTCCCTGAAGCCTGACCCTCACCCGTCCCCTAATCCTAACCCGTACGCTAACACTAACCCGCGCCCTCACACGTACGCTCCCCCTAAAGCGTTGTCGTACCCTCACATGGACCCTAAACCGTCTCCGTCCCCTAACCCTTACCCTAGCACGAACCCTAACCCTAACCCTTCCCCGAAGCCTGACCCTCACCCGTCCCCTAATCCTAACCCGTACGCTAACACTAACCCGCGCCCTCACAGTACGCTCCCCCTAAAGCGTTGTCGTACCCTCACCTGGACCCTAAACCGTCCCCGTCCCCTCACCCTAACCCTAGCCCGAACCCTAACCCTAACCCTTCCCCGAAGCCTGACCCTCACCCGTCCCCTAATTAAACCCGTACGCTAACACTAACCCGCGCCCTCACACGAAAGCTCCCACTAAGGCCTTGTCGTACACTCACCTGGACCCTAAACCGTCCCCGTCCCCTAACCCTAACCCTAGCCCGAACCCTAACCCTAACCCTTCCCCGAAGCCTGACCCTCACCCGTCCCCTAATCCTAACCCGTACGCTAACACTAACCCGCGCCCTCACACGTACGCTCCCCCTAAAGCATTGTCGTACCCTCACCTGGACCCTAAACCGTCCCCGTCCCCTAACCCTAACCCTAGCCCGAACCCTAACCCTAACCCTTCCCCAAAGCCTGACCCTCACCCGTCCCCTAATCCTAACCCGTACGCTAACACTAACCCGTGCCCTCACACGTACGCTCCCCCTAAAGCGTTGTCGTACCCTCACCTGGACCCTAAACCGTCCCCGTCCCCTAACCCTAACCCTAGCCCGAACCCTTACCCTAAACCTTCCCCGAAACCTGACCCTCACCCGTCCCCTAATCCTAACCCGTACGCTAACACTAACCCACTCCCTCACACGTACGCTCCCCCTAAAGCGTTGTCGTACCGTCACGTGGCCCCTAATTCGTCCCCGTCCCCTAACCCTAACCCTAGCCCGAACCCTAACCCTAACCCTTCCCCGAAACCTGACCCTCACCCGTCCTCTAATCCTAACCCGTACGCTAACACTAACCCGCGCCCTCACACGTACGCTCCCCCTAAAGAGTTGTCGAACCCTCACCTGGACCCTAAACCGTCCCCGTCCCCTAACCCTAACCCTAGCCCGAACCCTAACCCTAACCCTTCCCCAATGCCTGACCCTCACCCGTCCCCTAATCCTAACCCGTACGCTAACACTAACCCGCGCCCTCACACGTACGCTCCCCCTAAAGCGTTGTCGTACCCTCACCTGGACCCTAAACCGTCCCCGTCCCCTAACCCTAACCCTAGCCCGAACCCTAACCCTAACCATTCCCAGAAGGCTGACCCTCACCCGTCCCCTAATCCTAACCCGTACGCTAACACTAACCCGCGCCCTCACACGCACGCTCCCCCTAAAGCGTTGTCGTACCCTCAGCTGGACCCTAAACCGTCCCCGTCACCTAACCCTAACCCTAGCCCGAAACCTAACCCTAACCCTTCCCCGAAGCCTGACCCTCACCCGTCCCCTAATCCTAACCCGTACGCTAACACTAACCCGCGCCCTCACACGTACGCTCCCCCTAAAGCGTTGTCGTACCCTCACCTGGACCCTAAACCGTCCCCGTCCCCTAACCCTAACCCTAGCCCGAACCCTAACCCTAACCATTCCCAGAAGGCTGACCCTCACCCGTCCCCTAATCCTAACCCGTACGCTAACACTAACCCGCGCCCTCACACGTACGCTCCCCCTAAAGCCTTGTCATACCCTCACATGGACCCTAAACCGTCCCCGTCCCCTAACCCTAACCCTACCCCGAACCCTAACACTAACCCTTCCCAGAAGCCTGACCCTCACCCGTTCCCAAATCCTAACCCGTACGCTAACACTAACCCGCGCCCTCACACGTACGCTCCCCCTAAAGCGTTGTCGTACCCTCACCTGGACCCTAAACCATCCCCGTCACCTAACCCTAACCCTAGCCCGAACCCTAACACTAACCCTACCCCGAAGCCTGACCCTCACCCGTCCCCTAATCCTAACCCGTACGCTAACACTAACCCGCGCCCTCACACGTACGCTCCCCCTAAAGCGTTGTCGTACCCTCACCTGGACCCTAAACCGTCCCCGTCCCCTAACCGTAACGCTAGCCCGAACCCTAACACTAACCCTTACCAGAAGCCTGACCCTCACCCGTTCCCAAATCCTAACCCGTACGCTAACACTAACCCGCGCCCTCACACGTACGCTCCCCCTGAAGCGTTGTCGTACCCTCACCTGGACCCTAAACCGTCCCCGTCCCCTAACCCTAACCCTAGCCCGAACCCTAACCCTAACCCTTCCCCGAAGCCTGACCCTCACCCGTCCCCTAATCCTAACCTGTACGCTAACACTAACCTGCGCCCTCACAAGTACGCTCCCTCTAAAGCCTTGTCGAACCCTCACCTGGACCCTAAACCGTCCCCGTCCCCTAAACCTAACCCTAGCCCGAACCCTAACCCTAACCCTTCCCCGAAGCCTGACCCTCACCCGTCCCCTAATCCTAACCTGTACGCTAACACTAACCCGCGCCCTCACACGTACGCTCCCCCTAAAGCATTGTCGTACCCTCACCTGGACCCTAAACCGTCCCCGTCCCCTAACCCTAACCCTAGCCCGAACCCTAACCCTAACCCTTCCCCAAAGCCTGACCCTCACCCGTCCCCTAATCCTAACCCGTACGCTAACACTAACCCGTGCCCTCACACGTACGCTCCCCCTAAAGCGTTGTCGTACCCTCACCTGGACCCTAAACCGTCCCCGTCCCCTAACCCTAACCCTAGCCCGAACCCTTACCCTAAACCTTCCCCGAAGCCTGACCCTCACCCGTCCCCTAATCCTAACCCGTACGCTAACACTAACCCGCGCCCTCACACGTACGCTCCCCCTAAATCGTTGTCGTACCCTGACCTGGACCATAAACCGTCCCCGTTCCCTAACCCTAACCCTAGCCCGAACCCTAACCCTAACCCTTCCCCGAAACCTGACCCTCACCCGTCCCCTAATCCTAACCCGTACGCTAACACTAACCCACTCCCTCACACGTACGCTCCCCCTAAAGCGTTGTCGTACCGTCACGTGGCCCCTAATTCGTCCCCGTCCCCTAACCCTAACCCTAGCCCGAACCCTAACCCTAACCCTTCCCCGAAACCTGACCCTCAAACGTCCTCTAATCCTAACCCGTACGCTAACACTAACCCGCGCCCTCACACGTACGCTCCCCCTAAAGCGTTGTCGTACCCTCACCTGGACCCTAAACCGTCCCCGTCCCCTAACCCTAACCCTAGCCCGAACCCTAACCCTAACCCTTCCCCGAAGCCTGACCCTCACCCGTCCCCTAATCCTAACCCGAACGCTAACACTAACCCGCGCCCTCACACGTACGCTCCCCCTAAAGCGTTGTCGTACCCTCACCTGGACCCTAAACCATCCCCGTCCCCTAACCCTAACCCTAGCCCGAACCCTAACACTAACCCTTCCCCGAAGCCTGACCCTCACCCGTCCCCTAATCCTAACCCGTACGCTAACACTAACCCGCGCCCTCACACGTACGCTCCCTCTAAAGAGTTGTCGTACCCTCACATGGACCCTAAACCGTCCCCGTCCCCTAACCCTAACCCTAGCCCGAACCCTAACCCTAACCTTTCTCCGAAGCCTGACCCTCACCCGTCCCCTAATCCTAACCAGTACGCTAACACTAACCCGCGCCCTCACACGTACACTCCCCCTAAAGCCTTGTCGTACCCTCACCTGGACCCTAAACCGTCCCCGTGCCCTAACCCTAACCCTACACCGAACCCTAGCCCTAACCCTTCCCCGATGCGTGACCCTCACCCATCCCCTAATCCTAACCCGTACGCTAACACTAACCCGCGCCCTCACACCTACGCTCCCCCTAAAGCCTTGTCGTACCCTCACCTGGACCCTAAACCGTTCCAGTGCCCTAACCCCAACCCTAGCCCGAACCCTAACCTTAACCGTTCCCCGAAGCCTGACCCTCACCCGTCCCCTAATCCTAACCCGTACGCTAACACTAACCCGCGCCCTCACACGTACGCTCCCCCTAAAGCCTTGTCGTACCCTCACCTGGACCCTAAACCGTCCCCGTCCCCTAACCCTAACCCTACCCCGAACCCTACCCCTAACCCTTCCCCGATGCCTGACCCTCACCCGTCCCCTAATCCTAACCCGTACGCTAACACTAACCCGCGCCCTCACACATACGCTCCCCCTAAAGCCTTGTCGTACCCTCACCTGGACCCTAAACCGTCCCCGTTCCCTAACCCTAACCCTACCCCGAACCCTAGCCCTAACCCTTCCCCGATGCCTGACCCTCACCCGTCCCCTAATCCTAACCAGTACGCTAACACTAATCCACGCCCTCACACGTACGCTCCCCCTAAAGCGTTGTCGTACCCTCACCTGGACCCTAAACCGTCCCCGTCCCCTAACCCTAACCCTAGCCCGAACCCTAACCCTAACCCTTCCCCGAAGCCTGACCCTCACCCGTCCCCTAATCCTAACCCGTACGCTAACACTAACCCGCACACTCACACGTACGCTCCCCCTAAAGCGTTGTCGTACCCTCACCTGGACCCTAAACCGTCCCCATCCCCTAACCGTAACCCTAGCCCGAACCCTAACCCTAACCATTCCCCGAAGCCTGACCCTCACCCGTCCCCTAATCCTAACCCGTACGCTAACACTAACCCGCGCCCTCACACGTACGCTCCCCCTAAAGCCTTGTCGTACCCTCACCTGGACCCTAAACCGTCCCCGTCCCCTAACCCTAACCCTACCCCGAACCCTAGCCCTAACCCTTCCCCGAAGCCTGACCCTCACCCGTCCCCTAATACTAACCCGTACGCTAACACTAATCCGCGCCCTCACACGTACGCTCCCCCTAAAGCGTTGTCGTACCCTCACCTGGACCCTAAACCGTCCCCGTCCCCTAACCCTAACCCTAGCCCGAACCCGAACCCTAACCCTTCCCCGAAGCCTGACCCTCACCCGTCCCCTAATCCTAACCCGTACGCTAACACTAACCCGCGCCCTCACAGTACGCTCCCCCTAAAGCGTTGTCGTACCCTCACCTGGACCCTAAACCGTCCCCGTCCCCTCACCCTAACCCTAGCCCGAACCCTAACCCTAACCCTTCCCCGAAGCCTGACCCTCACCCGTCCCCTAATTAAACCCGTACGCTAACACTAACCCGCGCCCTCACACGAAAGCTCCCACTAAGGCCTTGTCGTACACTCACCTGGACCCTAAACCGTCCCCGTCCCCTAACCCTAACCCTAGCCCGAACCCTAACCCTAACCCTTCCCCGAAGCCTGACCCTCACCCGTCCCCTAATCCTAACCTGTACGCTAACACTAACCCGCGCCCTCACACGTACGCTCCCCCTAAAGCATTGTCGTACCCTCACCTGGACCCTAAACCGTCCCCGTCCCCTAACCCTAACCCTAGCCCGAACCCTAACCCTAACCCTTCCCCAAAGCCTGACCCTCACCCGTCCCCTAATCCTAACCCGTACGCTAACACTAACCCGTGCCCTCACACGTACGCTCCCCCTAAAGCGTTGTCGTACCCTCACCTGGACCCTAAACCGTCCCCGTCCCCTAACCCTAACCCTAGCCCGAACCCTTACCCTAAACCTTCCCCGAAACCTGACCCTCACCCGTCCCCTAATCCTAACCCGTACGCTAACACTAACCCACTCCCTCACACGTACGCTCCCCCTAAAGCGTTGTCGTACCGTCACGTGGCCCCTAATTCGTCCCCGTCCCCTAACCCTAACCCTAGCCCGAACCCTAACCCTAACCCTTCCCCGAAACCTGACCCTCACCCGTCCTCTAATCCTAACCCGTACGCTAACACTAACCCGCGCCCTCACACGTACGCTCCCCCTAAAGAGTTGTCGAACCCTCACCTGGACCCTAAACCGTCCCCGTCCCCTAACCCTAACCCTAGCCCGAACCCTAACCCTAACCCTTCCCCGAAGCCTGACCCTCACCCGACCCCTAATCCTAACCCGAACGCTAACACTAACCCGCGCCCTCACACGTACGCTCCCCCTAAAGCGTTGTCGTACCCTCACCTGGACCCTAAACCATCCCCGTCCCCTAACCCTAACCCTAGCCCGAACCCTAACACTAACCCTTCCCCGAAGCCTGACCCTCACCCGTCCCCTAATCCTAACCCGTACGCTAACACTAACCCGCGCCCTCACATGTACGCTCCCTCTAAAGAGTTGTCGTACCCTCACATGGACCCTAAACCGTCCCCGTCCCCTAACCCTAACCCTAGCCCGAACCCTAAACCTAACCCTTCCCCGAAGCCTGACCTTAACCGTCCCCTAATCCTAACCAGTACGCTAACACTAACCCGCGCCCTCACACGTACGCTCCCCCTAAAGCCTTGTCGTACCCTCACCTGGACCCTAAACCGTCCCTGTCCCCTAACCCTAACCCTACCCCGAACCCTAGCCCTAACCCTTCCCCGATGCCTGACCCTCACCCATCCCCTAATCCTAACCCGTACGCTAACACTAACCCGCGCCCTCACACGTACGCTCCCCCTAAAGCCTTGTCGTACCCTCACCTGGACCCTAAACCGTCCCCGTCCCCTAACCCTAACCCTAGCCCGAACCCTAACCCTAACCCTTCCCCGAAGCCTGACCCTCACCCGTCCCCTAATCCTAACCCGTACGCTAACACTAACCCGCACCCTCACACGTACGCTCCCCCTAAAGCGTTGTCGTACCCTCACCTGGACCCTAAACCGTCCCCATCCCCTAACTGTAACCCTAGCCCGAACCCTAACCCTAACCCTTCCCCGAAGCCTGACCCTCACCCGTCCCCTAATCCTAACCCGTACGCTAACACTAACCCGTGCCCTCACACATACGCTCCCCCTAAAGCCTTGTCGTACCCTCACCTGGACCCTAAACCGTCCCAGTGCCCTAACCCCAACCCTAGCCCGAACCCTAACCTTAACCGTTCCCCGAAGCCTGACCCTCACCCGTCCCCTAATCCTAACCCGTACGCTAACACTAACCCGCACCCTCACACGTACGCTCCCCCTAAAGCCTTGTCGTACCCTCACCTGGACCCTAAACCGTCCCCGTCCCCTAACCCTAACCCTACCCCGAACCCTAGCCCTAACCCTTCCCCGATGCCTGACCCTCACCCGTCCCCTAATCCTAACCAGTACGCTAACACTAATCCGCGCCCTCACACGTACGCTCCCCCTAAAGCGTTGTCGTACCCTCACCTGGACCCTAAACCATCCCCGTCCCCTAACCCTAACCCTAGCCCGAACCCTAACCCTAACGCTTCCCCGAAGCCTAACCCTCACCCGTCCCCTAATCCTAACCCGTACGCTAACACTAACCCGCGCCCTCACACGTACGCTCCCCCTAAAGCCTTGTCCTACCCTCACCTGGACCCTAAACCGTCCCCGTCCCGTAACCCTAACCCTACCCCGAACCCTAGCCCTAACCCTTCCCCAATGCCTGACCCTCACCCGTCCCCTAATCCTAACCAGTACGCTAACACTAATCCGCGCCCTCACATGTACGCTCCTCCTAAAGCGTTGTCGTACCCTCACCTGGACCCTAAACCGTCCCCGTCCCCTAACCCTAACCCTAGCCCGAACCCTAACCCTAACCCTTCCCCGAAGCCTGACCCTCACCCGTCCCCTAATCCTAACCCGTACGCTAACACTAACCCGTGCCCTCACACATACGCTCCCCCTAAAGCGTTGTCGTACCCTCACCTGGACCCTAAACCGTCCCCGTCCCCTCACCCTAACCCTAGCCCGAACCATAACCCTAACCCTTCCCCGAAGCCTGACCCTCACCCGTCCCCTAATCCTAACCCGTACGCTAACACTAACCCGCGCCCTCACATGTACGCTCCCCCTAAAGCGTTGTCGTACCCTCACCTGGACCCTAACCCGTCCCCATCCCCTAACCCTAACCCTAGCCCGAACCCTAACCCTAACCCTTCCCAGAAGCCTGACCCTCACCCGTCCCCTAATCCTAACCCGTACGCTAACACTAACCCGCGCCCTCACACGTACGCTACCCCTAAAGCGTTGTCGTACCCTCACCTGGACCCTAAACCGTCCCCGTCCCCTAACCCTAACCCTAACTCGAACACTAACCCTAACCCTTCCCAGAAGCCTGACCCTCACCCGTCCCCTAATCCTAACCCGTACGCTAACACTAACCCGCGCCCTCACACGTACGCTCCCCCTAAAGCGTTGTCGTACCCTCACCTGGACCCTAAACCGTCCCCGTCCCCTAACCCTAACCCTAGCCCGAACCCTAACCCTAACACTTCCCCGAAGCCTGACCCTCACCTGTCCCCTAATCCTAACACGTACGCTAACACTAACCCGCGCCCTCACACGTACGCTCCCCCTAAAGCCTTGTCGTACCCTCACCTGGACTCTAAACTGTCCCCGTCCCCTAACCCTAACCCTAGCCCGAACCCTAACCCTAACCCTTCCCCGAAGCCTGACCCTCACCCGTCCCCTAATCCTAACCTGTACGCTAACACTAACCCGCGCCCTCACAAGTACGCTCCCCCTAAAGCCTTGTCGTACCCTCACATGGACTCTAAACTGTCCCCGTCCGCTAACCCTGACCCTAGCCCGAACCCTAACCCTAACCCTTCCTCGAAGCCTGACCCTCACCCGTCCCCTAATCCTAACCTGTATGCTAACACTAACCCGCGCCCTCACAAGTACGCTCCCTCTAAAGCCTTCTCGTACCCTCACCTGGAACCTAAACTGTCCCCGTCCCCTAAACCTAACCCTAGCCCGAACACTAACCCTAACCCTTCCCCGAAGCCTGACCCTCACCCGTCCCCTAATCCTAACCCGTACGCTAACACTAACCTGCGCCCTCACACGTACGCTCCCCCTAAAGCGTTGTCGTACCCTCACCTGGACCCTAAACCGTTCCTGTCCCCTAACCCTAACCCTAGCCCGAACCCTAATCCTATCCCTTCCCCAAAGCGTGACCCTCACCCGTCCCCTAATCCTAACACGTACGCTAACGCTAACCCGCGCCCTCACACGTACGCTCCCCCTAAAGCGTTGTCGTACCCTCACCTGGACTCTAAACCGTCCCCGTCCCCTAACCCTAACTCTAGCGCGTACCCTAACCCTAACGCTTCCCCGAAGCCTGACCCTCACCCGTCCCCTAATCCTAACCCGTACGCTAACACTAACCCGCGCCCTCACACGTACCCTCCCCCTAAAGCCTTGTCGTACCCTCACCTGGACCCTAAACCGTCCCCGTCCCCTAACCCTAACCCTAGCCCGAACTCTAACCCTAACCCTTCCCCGAAGCCTGACTCTCACCCGTCCTCTAATCCTAACCCGTACGCTAACACTAACCAGCGCCCTCACACGTACGCTCCCCCTAAAGCCTTGTCGTACCCTCACCTGGACCCTAAACCGTCCCCGTCCCCTCACCCTAACCCTAGCCCGAACCCTAAGCCCAACCCTTCCCCGAAGCCTGACCCTCACCCGTCCCCTAATCCTAACCCGTACTCTAACACTAACCTGCGCCCTCACACGTACGCTCCCCCTACAGCGTTGTCATACCCTCACCTGGACCCTAAACCGTCCCCGTCCCCTAAGCCTAACCCTAGCCCGAAACCTAACCCTAAACCTTCCCCGAAGCCTGACCCTCACACGTCCCCTAATCCTAACCCGTACGCTAACACTAACCCGCGCCCTCACACGTACGCTCCCCCTAAAGCGTTGTCGTACCCTCACCTGGACCCTAAACCGTCCCCGTCCCCTAACCGTAACCCTAGCCCGAACCCTAACACTAACCCTTCCCAGAAGCCTGACCCTCACCCGTCCCCTAATCCTAACCCGTACGCTAACACTAACCCGCGCCCTCACACGTACGCTCCCCCTAAAGCGTTGTCGTACTCTCACCTGGACCCTAAACCGTCCCCGTCCCCTAACCCTAACCCTAGCCCGAACCCTAACTCTACCCCTTCCCCGAAGCCTGACCCTCACCCGTCCCCTAATCCTAACCCGTATGCTAACACTAACCCGCGCCCTCACACATACGCTCCCCCTAAAGCGTTTTCGTACCCTCACCTGGACCCTAAACCGTCCCTGTCCCCTAACCCTAACCCTAGCCCGAACCCTAACCCTAACCCTTCCCCGAAGCCTGACCCTCACCCGTCCCCTAATCCTAACCCGTACGCTAACACTAACCCGCGCCCTCACACGTACGCTCCCCCTAAAGCGTTGTCGTACCCTCACCTGGACCCTAAACCGTCCCCGTCCCCTAACCCTAACCCTAACTCGAAACCTAACCCTAACACTTCCCCGAAGCCTGACCCTCACCCGTCCCCTAATCCTAACCCGTACGCTAACACTAACCCGCGCCCTCACACGTACGCTCCCCCTAAAGCGTTGTCGTACCCTCACCTGGACCCTAAACCGTCCCCGTCCCCTAACCCTAACCCTAGCCCGAACCCTAACCCTAACCATTCCCAGAAGGCTGACCCTCACCCGTCCCCTAATCCTAACCCGTACGCTAACACTAACCCGCGCCCTCACACGTACGCTCCCCCTAAAGCCTTGTCATACCCTCACATGGACCCTAAACCGTCCCCGTCCCCTAACCCTAACCCTAGCCCGAACCCTAACTCTAACCCTTCCCCGAAGCCTGACCCTCACCCGTCCCCTAATCCTAACCCGTACGCTAACACTAACCCGCGCCCTCGCACGTACGCTCCCCCTAAAGCGTTGTCGTACCCTCACCTGGACCCTAAACCGTCCCCGTCCCCTAACCCTAACCCTACCCCGAACCCTAACCCTAACCCTTCCCCGAAGCCTGACCCTCACCCGTCCCCTAATCCTAACATGTACGCTAACACTAATCCACGCCCTCACACGTACGCTCCCCCTAAAGCCTTGTCGTACCCTCACCTGGACCCTAAACCGTCCCCGTCCCCTAACCCTAACCCTAGCCCGAACCCTAACACTAACCCTTCCCAGAAGCCTGACCCTCACCCGTTCCCAAATCCTAACCCGTACGCTAACACTAACCCGCGCCCTCACACGTACGCTCCCCCTAAAGCGTTGTCGTACCCTCAGCTGGACCCTAAACCGTCCCCGTCACCTAACCCTAACCCTAGCCCGAAACCTAACCCTAACCCTTCCCCGAAGCCTGACCCTCACCCGTCCCCTAATCCTAACCCGTACGCTAACACTAACCCGCGCCCTCACACGTACGCTCCCCCTAAAGCGTTGTCGTACCCTCACCTGGACCCTAAACCGTCCCCGTCCCCTAACCCTAACCCTAACTCGAACCCTAACCCTAACACTTCCCCGAAGCCTGACCCTCACCCGTCCCCTAATCCTAACCAGTACGCTAACACTAACCCGCGCCCTCACACGTACGCTCCCCCTAAAGCGTTGTCGTACCCTCACCTGGACCCTAAACCGTCCCCGTCCCCTAACCCTAACCCTAGCCCGAACCCTAACCCTAACCATTCCCAGAAGGCTGACCCTCACCCGTCGCCTAATCCTAACCCGTACGCTAACACTAACCCGCGCCCTCACACGTACGCTCCCCGTAAAGCCTTGTCATACCCTCACATGGACCCTAAACCGTCCCCGTCCCCTAACCCTAACATTAGCCCGAACCCTAACCCTAACACTTCCCCGAAGCCTGACCCTCACCCGTCCCCTAATCCTAACCCGTACGCTAACACTAACCCGCACCCTCGCACGTACGCTCCCCCTAAAGCGTTGTCGTACCCTCACCTGGACCCTAAACCGTCCCCGTCCCCTAACCCTAACCCTACCCCGAACCCTAACCCTATCCCTTCCCCGAAGCCTGACCCTCACCCGTACCCTAATCCTAACCAGTACGCTAACACTAATCCGCGCCCTCACACGTACGCTCCACCTAAAGCCTTGTCGTACCCTCACCTGGACCCTAAAGTGT
Organism: Pseudorca crassidens; assembly: GCF_039906515.1. NCBI lineage: Eukaryota > Metazoa > Chordata > Mammalia > Artiodactyla > Delphinidae > Pseudorca > Pseudorca crassidens. The sequence continues at coordinate 55,741,132 of NC_090307.1, read as the reverse complement.
CCCCGTCCCCTAACCCTAACCCTAGCCCGAACCCTAACCCTAACACTTCCCCGAAGTCTGACCCTCACCCGTCCCCTAATCCTAACCCGTACGCTAACACTAACCTGCGCCCTCACACGTACGCTCCCCCTAAAGCGTTGTCGTACCCTCACCTGGACCCTAAACCGTCCCAGTCCCCTAACCCTAACCCTAGCCCGAACCCTAACTCTAACCCTTCCCCGAAGCCTGACCCTCACCCGTACCCTAATCCTAACCCGTACGCTAACACTAACCCGCGACCTCACACGTACGCTCCCCCTAAAGCGTTGTCGTACCCTCACCTGGACCCTAAACCGTCCCCGTCCCCTAACCCTAACCCTAGCCCGAACCCTAACCCTAACCCTTCCCCGAAGCCTGACCCTCACCCGTCCCCTAATCCTAACCCGTACGCTAACACTAACCCGCGCCCTCACACGTACGCTCCCCCTAAAGCGTTGTCGTACCCTCACCTGGACCCTAAACCGTCCCCGTCCCCTAACCGTAACGCTAGCCCGAACCCTAACACTAACACTTACCAGAAGCCTGACCCTCACCCGTTCCCAAATCCTAACCCGTACGCTAACACTAACCCGCGCCCTCACACGTACGCTCCCCCTAAAGCGTTGTCGTACCCTCAGCTGGACCCTAAACCGTCCCCGTCACCTAACCCTAACCCTAGCCCGAAACCTAACCCTAACCCTTCCCCAAAGCCTGACCCTCACCCGTCCCCTAATCCTAACCCGTACGCTAACACTAACCCGCGCCCTCACACGTACGCTCCCCCTAAAGCGTTGTCGTACCCTCACCTGGACCCTAAACCGTCCCCGTCCCCTAACCCTAACCCTAGCCCGAACCCTAACCCTAACCATTCCCAGAAGGCTGACCCTCACCCTTCCCCTAATCCTAACCCGTACGCTAACACTAACCCGCGCCCTCACACGTACGCTCCCCCTAAAGCGTTGTCGTACCCTCACCTGGACCCTAAACCGTCCCCGTCCCCTAACCGTAACGCTAGCCCGAACCCTAACACTAACCCTTACCAGAAGCCTGACCCTCACCCGTTCCCAAATCCTAACCCGTACGCTAACACTAACCCGCGCCCTCACACGCACGCTCCCCCTAAAGCGTTGTCGTACCCTCAGCTGGACCCTAAACCGTCCCCGTCACCTAACCCTAACCCTAGCCCGAAACCTAACCCTAACCCTTCCCCGAAGCCTGACCCTCACCCGTCCCCTAATCCTAACCCGTACGCTAACACTAACCCGCGCCCTCACACGTACGCTCCCCCTAAAGCGTTGTCGTACCCTCACCTGGACCCTAAACCGTCCCCGTCCCCTAACCCTAACCCTAGCCCGAACCCTAACCCTAACCATTCCCAGAAGGCTGACCCTCACCCGTCCCCTAATCCTAACCCGTACGCTAACACTAACCCGCGCCCTCACACGTACGCTCCCCCTAAAGCCTTGTCATACCCTCACATGGACCCTAAACCGTCCCCGTCCCCTAACCCTAACCCTACCCCGAACCCTAACACTAACCCTTCCCAGAAGCCTGACCCTCACCCGTTCCCAAATCCTAACCCGTACGCTAACACTAACCCGCGCCCTCACACGTACGCTCCCCCTAAAGCGTTGTCGTACCCTCACCTGGACCCTAAACCGTCCCCGTCACCTAACCCTAACCCTAGCCCGAAACCTAACCCTAACCCTTCCCCGAAGCCTGACCCTCACCAGTCCCCTAATCCTAACCCGTACGCTAACACTAACCAGCGCTCTCACACGTACGCTCCCCCTAAAGCGTTGTCGTACCCTCACCTGGACCCTAAACTGTCCCCGTCCCCTAACCCTAACCCTAACTCGAATCCTAACCCTAACCCTTCCCCGAAGCCTGACCCTCACCCGTCCCCTAATCCTAACCCGTACGCTAACACTAACCCGCGCCCTCACACGTACGCTCCCCCTAAAGCGTTGTCGTACCCTCACCTGGACCATAAACCGTCCCCGTCCCCTAACCGTAACCCTAGTCCGAACCCTAACACTAACCCTTCCCAGAAGCCTGACCCTCACCCGTCCCCTAATCCTAACCCGTACGCTAACACTAACCCACGCCCTCACACATAAGCTCCCCCTAAAGCGTTGTCGTACCCTCACCTGGACCCTAAACCGTCCCCGTCCCCTAACCGTAACCCTAGCCCGAACCCTAACACTAACCGTTCCCAGAAGCCTGACCCTCACCCGTTCCCAAATCCTAACCCGTACGCTAACACTAACCCGCGCCCTCACACGTACGCTCCCGCTAAAGCGTTGTCGTACCCTCAGCTGGACCCTAAACCGTCCGCGTCACCTAAACCTAACCCTAGCCCGAAACCTACCCCTAACCCTTCCCCGAAGCCTGACCCTCACCCGTCCCCTAATCCTAACCCGTACGCTAACACTAACCCGCGCCCTCACACGTACGCTCCCCCTAAAGCGTTGTCGTACCCTCACCTGGACCCTAAACCGTCCCCGTCCCCTAACCCTAACCCTAACTCGAACCCTAACCCTAACACTTCCCCGAAGCCTGACCCTCACCCGTCCCCTAATCCTAATCCGTACGCTAACACTAACCCGCGCCCTCACACGTACGCTCCCCCTAAAGCGTTGTCGTACCCTCACCTGGACCCTAAACCGTCCCCGTCCCCTAACCCTAGCCCGAACCCTAACTCGAACCCTTCCCCGAAGCCTGACCCTCACCCGTCCCCTAATCCTAACCCGTACGCTAACACTAACCCGCGCCCTCACACGTACGCTCCCCCTAAAACGTTGTCGTACCCTCACCTGGACCCTAAACCGTCCCCGTCTCCTAACCCTAACCCTAGCCCGAACCCTAACCCTAACCCTTCCCCGAAGCCTGACCCTCACCCGTTCCCTAATCCTAACCCGTACGCTAACACTAACCCGCGCCCTCACACGTACGCTCCCCCTAAAGCCTTGTCATACCCTCACATTGACCCTAAACCGTCCCCGTCCCCTAACCCTAACCCTAGCCCGAACCCTAACCCTAACCCTTCCCCGAAGCCTGACCCTCACCCGTCCCCTAATCCTAACCCGTACGCTAACACTAACCCGCGCCCTCGCACGTACGCTCCCCCTAAAGCGTTGTCGTACCCTCACCTGGACCCTAAACCGTCCCCGTCCCCTAACCCTAACCCTACCCCGAACCCTAACCCTAACCCTTCCCCGAAGCCTGACCCTCACCCGTCCCCTAATCCTAACCAGTACGCTAACATTAATCCGCGCCCTCACACGTACGCTCCCCCTAAAGCCTTGTCGTACCCTCACCTGGACCCTAAACCATCCCCGTCCCCTAACCCTAACCCTAGCCCGAACCCTATGCCTAACACTTCCCCGAAGCCTGACCCTCACCCGTCCCCTAATCCTAACCCGTACGCTAACACTAACCTGCGCCCTCACACGTACGCTCCCCCTAAAGCGTTGTCGTACCCTCACCTGGACCCTAAACCGTCCCCGTCCCCTAACCCTAACCCTAGCCCGAACCCTAACTCTAACCCTTCCCCGAAGCCTGACCCTCACCCGTCCCCTAATCCTAACCCGTATGCTAACACTAACCCGCGCCCTCACACGTACGCTCCCCCTAAAGCGTTGTCGTACCCTCACCTGGACCCTAAACCGTCCCTGTCCCCTAAACCTAACCCTAGCCCGAACCCTAACCCTAACCCTTCCCCGAAGCCTGACCCTCACCCGTCCCCTAATCCTAACCCGTACGCTAACACTAACCCGCGCCCTCACATGTACGCTCCCCCTAAAGCGTTGTCGTACCCTCAGCTGGGCCCTAAACCGTCCCCGTCCCCTAACCCTAACCCTAGCCCGAACCCTAACCCTAACACTTCCCCGAAGCCTGACCCTCACCCGTCCCCTAATCCTAACCCGTACGCTAACACTAACCCGCGCCCTCACACGTACGCTCCCCCTAAAGCGTTGTCGTAGCCTCACCTGGACCCTAAACCGTCCCCGTCCCCTAACCGTAACCCTAGCCCGAACCCTAACACTAACCCTTCCCAGAAGCCTGACCCTCACCCGTCCCCTAATCCTAACCCGTACGCTAACACTAACCCGCGCCCTCACACGTACGCTCGCCCTAAAGCGTTGTCGTACCCTCACCTGGACTCTAAACCGTCCCCGTCCCCTAACCGTAACCCTAGCCCGAACACTAACACTAACCGTTCCCAGAAGCCTGACCCTCACCAGTTCCCAAATCCTAACCCGTACGCTAACACTAACCCGCGCCCTCACACGTACGCTCCCCCTAAAGCGTTGTCGTACCCTCAGCTGGACCCTAAACCGTCCCCGTCACCTAAACCTAACCCTAGCCCGAAACCTAACCCTAACCCTTCCCCGAAGCCTGACCCTCACCCGTCCCCTAATCCTAACCCGTACGCTAACACTAACCCGCGCCCTCACACATACGCTCCCCCTAAAGCGTTGTCGTACCCTCACCTGGACCCTAAACCGTCCCTGTCCCCTAACCCTAACCCTAGCCCGAAGCCTAAACCTAACCCTTCCCCGAAGCCTGACCCTCACCCGTCCCCTAATCCTAACCCGTACGCTAACACAAACCCGCGCCCTCACATGTACGCTCCCCCTAAAGCGTTGTCGTACCCTCACCTGGACCCTAAACCGTCCCCGGCCCCTAACCGTAACCCTAGCCCGAAACCTAACCCTAACTCTTCCCCGAAGCCTGACCCTCACCCGTCCCCTAATCCTAACCCGTACGCTAACACTAACCCGCGCCCTCACACGTACGCTCCCCCTAAAGCGTTGTCGTACCCTCACCTGGACCCTAAACCGTCCCCGTACCCTAACCGTAACGCTAGCCCGAACCCTAACACTAACCCTTCCCAGAAGCCTGACCCTCACCCGTTCCCAAATCCTAACCCGTACGCTAACACTAAGCCGCGCCCTCACACGTACGCTCCCCCTAAAGCGTTGTCGTACCCTCAGCTGGACCCTAAACCGTCCCCGTCATCTAACCCTAACCCTAGCCCGAAACCTAACCCTAACCCTTCCCCGAAGCCTGACCCTCACCCGTCCCCTAATCATAAACCGTACGCTAACACTAACCCTTGCCCTCACACGTACGCTCCCCCTAAAGCGTTGTCGTACCCTCACCTGGACCCTAAACCGTCCCCGTCCCCTAACCCTAACCCTAACTCAAACCCTAACCCTAACACTTCCCCGAAGCCTGACCCTCACACGTCCCCTAATCCTAACCCGTACGCTAACACTAACCCGCGCCCTCACACGTACGCTCCCCCTAAAGCGTTGTCGTACCCTCACCTGGACCCTAAACCGTCCCCGTCCCCTAAACCTAACCCTAGCCCGAACCCTAACCCTAACCATTCCAAGAAGGCTGACCCTCACCCGTCCCCTAATCCTAACCCGTACGCTAACACTAACCCGCGCCCTCACACGTACGCTCCCCCTAAAGCCTTGTCATACCCTCACATGGACCCTAAACCGTCCCCGTCCCCTAACCCTAACCCTAGCCCAAACCCTAACACTAACCCTTCCCAGAAGCCTGACCCTCACCCGTTCCCAAATCCTAAACCGTACGCTAACACTAACCCGCGCCCTCACACGTACGCTCCCCCTAAAGCGTTGTCGTACCCTCAGCTGGACCCTAAACCGTCCCCGTCACCTAACCCTAACCCTAGCCCGAAACCTAACCCTAACACTTCCCCGAAGCCTGACCCTCACCAGTCCCCTAATCCTAACCCGTACGCTAACACTAACCCGCGCCCTCACACGTACGCTCCCCCTAAAGCGTTGTCGTACCCTCACCTGGACCCTAAACCGTCCCCGTCCCCTAACCCTAACCCTAACTCGAATCTTAACCCTAACCCTTCCCCGAAGCCTGACCCTCACCCGTCCCCTAATCCTAACCCGTACGCTAACACTAACCCGCTCCCTCACACGTACGCTCCCCCTAAAGCGTTCTCGTACCCTCACCTGGACCCTAAACCGTCCCCGTCCCCTAACCCTAACCCTAGCCCGAACCCGAACACTAACCCTTCCCCGAAGCCTGACCCTCACCCGTCCCCTAATCCTAACCCGTACGCTAACACTAACCCGCGCCCTCACACGTACGCTCCCCCTAAAGCGTTGTCGTACCCTCACCTGGACCCTAAACCGTCCCCGTCACCTAACCCTAACCCTAGCCCGAAACCTAACCCTAACCCTTCCCCGAAGCCTGACCCTCACCAGTCCCCTAATCCTAACCCGTACGCTAACACTAACCAGCGCTCTCACACGTACGCTCCCCCTAAAGCGTTGTCGTACCCTCACCTGGACCCTAAACTGTCCCCGTCCCCTAACCCTAACCCTAACTCGAATCCTAACCCTAACCCTTCCCCGAAGCCTGACCCTCACCCGTCCCCTAATCCTAACCCGTACGCTAACACTAACCCGCGCCCTCACACGTACGCTCCCCCTAAAGCGTTGTCGTACCCTCACCTGGACCATAAACCGTCCCCGTCCCCTAACCGTAACCCTAGTCCGAACCCTAACACTAACCCTTCCCAGAAGCCTGACCCTCACCCGTCCCCTAATCCTAACCCGTACGCTAACACTAACCCACGCCCTCACACATAAGCTCACCCTAAAGCGTTGTCGTACCCTCACCTGGACCCTAAACCGTCCCCGTCCCCTAACCGTAACCCTAGCCCGAACCCTAACACTAACCGTTCCCAGAAGCCTGACCCTCACCCGTTCCCAAATCCTAACCCGTACGCTAACACTAACCCGCGCCCTCACACGTACGCTCCCGCTAAAGCGTTGTCGTACCCTCAGCTGGACCCTAAACCGTCCGCGTCACCTAAACCTAACCCTAGCCCGAAACCTACCCCTAACCCTTCCCCGAAGCCTGACCCTCACCCGTCCCCTAATCCTAACCCGTACGCTAACACTAACCCGCGCCCTCACACGTACGCTCCCCCTAAAGCGTTGTCGTACCCTCACCTGGACCCTAAACCGTCCCCGTCCCCTAACCCTAACCCTAACTCGAACCCTAACCCTAACACTTCCCCGAAGCCTGACCCTCACCCGTCCCCTAATCCTAATCCGTACGCTAACACTAACCCGCGCCCTCACACGTACGCTCCCCCTAAAGCGTTGTCGTACCCTCACCTGGACCCTAAACCGTCCCCGTCCCCTAACCCTAGCCCGAACCCTAACTCGAACCCTTCCCCGAAGCCTGACCCTCACCCGTCCCCTAATCCTAACCCGTACGCTAACACTAACCCGCGCCCTCACACGTACGCTCCCCCTAAAACGTTGTCGTACCCTCACCTGGACCCTAAACCGTCCCCGTCTCCTAACCCTAACCCTAGCCCGAACCCTAACCCTAACCCTTCCCCGAAGCCTGACCCTCACCCGTTCCCTAATCCTAACCCGTACGCTAACACTAACCCGCGCCCTCACACGTACGCTCCCCCTAAAGCCTTGTCATACCCTCACATTGACCCTAAACCGTCCCCGTCCCCTAACCCTAACCCTAGCCCGAACCCTAACCCTAACCCTTCCCCGAAGCCTGACCCTCACCCGTCCCCTAATCCTAACCCGTACGCTAACACTAACCCGCGCCCTCGCACGTACGCTCCCCCTAAAGCGTTGTCGTACCCTCACCTGGACCCTAAACCGTCCCCGTCCCCTAACCCTAACCCTACCCCGAACCCTAACCCTAACCCTTCCCCGAAGCCTGACCCTCACCCGTCCCCTAATCCTAACCAGTACGCTAACATTAATCCGCGCCCTCACACGTACGCTCCCCCTAAAGCCTTGTCGTACCCTCACCTGGACCCTAAACCATCCCCGTCCCCTAACCCTAACCCTAGCCCGAACCCTATGCCTAACACTTCCCCGAAGCCTGACCCTCACCCGTCCCCTAATCCTAACCCGTACGCTAACACTAACCTGCGCCCTCACACGTACGCTCCCCCTAAAGCGTTGTCGTACCCTCACCTGGACCCTAAACCGTCCCCGTCCCCTAACCCTAACCCTAGCCCGAACCCTAACTCTAACCCTTCCCCGAAGCCTGACCCTCACCCGTCCCCTAATCCTAACCCGTATGCTAACACTAACCCGCGCCCTCACACGTACGCTCCCCCTAAAGCGTTGTCGTACCCTCACCTGGACCCTAAACCGTCCCTGTCCCCTAAACCTAACCCTAGCCCGAACCCTAACCCTAACCCTTCCCCGAAGCCTGACCCTCACCCGTCCCCTAATCCTAACCCGTACGCTAACACTAACCCGCGCCCTCACATGTACGCTCCCCCTAAAGCGTTGTCGTACCCTCAGCTGGGCCCTAAACCGTCCCCGTCCCCTAACCCTAACCCTAGCCCGAACCCTAACCCTAACACTTCCCCGAAGCCTGACCCTCACCCGTCCCCTAATCCTAACCCGTACGCTAACACTAACCCGCGCCCTCACACGTACGCTCCCCCTAAAGCGTTGTCGTAGCCTCACCTGGACCCTAAACCGTCCCCGTCCCCTAACCGTAACCCTAGCCCGAACCCTAACACTAACCCTTCCCAGAAGCCTGACCCTCACCCGTCCCCTAATCCTAACCCGTACGCTAACACTAACCCGCGCCCTCACACGTACGCTCGCCCTAAAGCGTTGTCGTACCCTCACCTGGACTCTAAACCGTCCCCGTCCCCTAACCGTAACCCTAGCCCGAACACTAACACTAACCATTCCCAGAAGCCTGACCCTCACCAGTTCCCAAATCCTAACCCGTACGCTAACACTAACCCGCGCCCTCACACGTACGCTCCCCCTAAAGCGTTGTCGTACCCTCAGCTGGACCCTAAACCGTCCCCGTCACCTAAACCTAACCCTAGCCCGAAACCTAACCCTAACCCTTCCCCGAAGCCTGACCCTCACCCGTCCCCTAATCCTAACCCGTACGCTAACACTAACCCGCGCCCTCACACATACGCTCCCCCTAAAGCGTTGTCGTACCCTCACCTGGACCCTAAACCGTCCCTGTCCCCTAACCCTAACCCTAGCCCGAAGCCTAAACCTAACCCTTCCCCGAAGCCTGACCCTCACCCGTCCCCTAATCCTAACCCGTACGCTAACACAAACCCGCGCCCTCACATGTACGCTCCCCCTAAAGCGTTGTCGTACCCTCACCTGGACCCTAAACCGTCCCCGGCCCCTAACCGTAACCCTAGCCCGAAACCTAACCCTAACTCTTCCCCGAAGCCTGACCCTCACCCGTCCCCTAATCCTAACCCGTACGCTAACACTAACCCGCGCCCTCACACGTACGCTCCCCCTAAAGCGTTGTCGTACCCTCACCTGGACCCTAAACCGTCCCCGTCCCCTAACCGTAACCCTAGCCCGAACCCTAACACTAACCCTTCCCAGAAGCCTGACCCTCACCCGTCCCCTAATCCTAACCCGTACGCTAACACTAACCCGCGCCCTCACACGTACGCTCCCCCTAAAGCGTTGTCGTACCCTCACCTGGACCCTAAACCGTCCCCGTACCCTAACCGTAACGCTAGCCCGAACCCTAACACTAACCCTTCCCAGAAGCCTGACCCTCACCCGTTCCCAAATCCTAACCCGTACGCTAACACTAAGCCGCGCCCTCGCACGTACGCTCCCCCTAAAGCGTTGTCGTACCCTCAGCTGGACCCTAAACCGTCCCCGTCATCTAACCCTAACCCTAGCCCGAAACCTAACCCTAACCCTTCCCCGAAGCCTGACCCTCACCCGTCCCCTAATCATAAACCGTACGCTAACACTAACCCTTGCCCTCACACGTACGCTCCCCCTAAAGCGTTGTCGTACCCTCACCTGGACCCTAAACCGTCCCCGTCCCCTAACCCTAACCCTAACTCAAACCCTAACCCTAACACTTCCCCGAAGCCTGACCCTCACACGTCCCCTAATCCTAACCCGTACGCTAACACTAACCCGCGCCCTCACACGTACGCTCCCCCTAAAGCGTTGTCGTACCCTCACCTGGACCCTAAACCGTCCCCGTCCCCTAAACCTAACCCTAGCCCGAACCCTAACCCTAACCATTCCAAGAAGGCTGACCCTCACCCGTCCCCTAATCCTAACCCGTACGCTAACACTAACCCGCGCCCTCACACGTACGCTCCCCCTAAAGCCTTGTCATACCCTCACATGGACCCTAAACCGTCCCCGTCCCCTAACCCTAACCCTAGCCCAAACCCTAACACTAACCCTTCCCAGAAGCCTGAACCTCACCCGTTCCCAAATCCTAAACCGTACGCTAACACTAACCCGCGCCCTCACACGTACGCTCCCCCTAAAGCGTTGTCGTACCCTCAGCTGGACCCTAAACCGTCCCCGTCACCTAACCCTAACCCTAGCCCGAAACCTAACCCTAACCCTTCCCCGAAGCCTGACCCTCACCAGTCCCCTAATCCTAACCCGTACGCTAACACTAACCCGCGCCCTCACACGTACGCTCCCCCTAAAGCGTTGTCGTACCCTCACCTGGACCCTAAACCGTCCCCGTCCCCTAACCCTAACCCTAACTCGAATCTTAACCCTAACCCTTCCCCGAAGCCTGACCCTCACCCGTCCCCTAATCCTAACCCGTACGCTAACACTAACCCGCTCCCTCACACGTACGCTCCCCCTAAAGCGTTCTCGTACCCTCACCTGGACCCTAAACCGTCCCCGTCCCCTAACCCTAACCCTAGCCCGAACCCGAACACTAACCCTTCCCCGAAGCCTGACCCTCACCCGTCCCCTAATCCTAACCCGTACGCTAACACTAACCCGCGCCCTCACACGTACGCTCCCCCTAAAGCCTTGTCATACCCTCACATGGACCCTAAACCGTCCCCGTCCCCTAACCCTAACCATAGCCGGAACCCTAACCCTAACCCTTCCCCGAAGCCTGACCCTCACCCGTACCCTAATCCTAACCCGTACGCTAACACTAACCCGCGCCCTCACACGTACGCTCCCCCTAAAGCGTTGTCGTACCCTCACCTGGACCCTAAACCGTCCCCGTCCCCTAACCCTAACCCTACCCCGAACCCTAACCCTAACCCTTCCCCGAAGCCTGACCCACACCCGTCCCCTAATCCTAACCAGTACGGTAACACTAATCCGCGCCCTCACAGGTACGCTCCCCCTAAAGCGTTGTCGTACCCTCACCTGGACCCTAAACCGTCCCCGTCTCCTAAGCCTAACCGTAGCCCGAAACCTAACCCTAAACCTTCCCCGAAGCCTGACACTCACCCGTCCCCGAATCCTAACCCGTACTCTAAGACTAACCCGCGCCCTCACACGTACACTCCCCCTAAAGCATTGTCGTACCCTCACCTGGACCCTAAACCGTCCCCTAACCCTAATCCGAACCCTAGCCCGAACCCTAACCTTAACACTTCCCCGAGGCCTGATCCTCACCCGTCCCCTAATCCTAACCCGTACGCTAACACTAACCCGCGCCCTCACACGTACGCTCCCCCTAAAGCGTTGTCGTACCCTCACATTGACCCTAAACCGTCCCCGTCCCCTAAGCCTAACCCTAGCCCGAAACCTAACCCTAAACGTTACCCGAAGCCTGACCCTCACCCGTCCCCTAATCCTAACCCGTACGCTAACACTAACCCGCGCCCTCACACGTACGCTCCCCCTAAAGCGTTGTCGTACCCTCACCTGGACCCTAAACCGTCCCCGTCTCCTAACACTAACCCTAGCCCGAACCCTAACCCTAACCCTTCCCCGAAGCCTGACCCTCACCCGTCCCCTAATCCTAACCCGTACGCTAACACTAACCCGCGCCCTCACACATAAGCTCCCCCTAAAGCGTTGTCGTACCCTCACCTGGACCCTAAACCGTCCCCGTCCCCTAACCGTAACCCTAGCCCGAACCCTAACACTAACCGTTCCCAGAAGCCTGACCCTCACCCGTTCCCAAATCCTAACCCGTACGCTAACACTAACCCGCGCCCTCACACGTACGCTCCCGCTAAAGCGTTGTCATACCCTCAGCTGGACCCTAAACCGTCCCCGTCACCTAAACCTAACCCTAGCCCGAAACCTACCCCTAACCCTTCCCCGAAGCCTGACCCTCACCCGTCCCCTAATCCTAACCCGTACGCTAACACTAACCCGCGCCCTCACACGTACGCTCCCCCTAAAGCGTTGTCGTACCCTCACCTGGACCCTAAACCGTCCCCGTCCCCTAACCCTAACCCTAACTCGAACCCTAACCCTAACACTTCCCCGAAGCCTGACCCTCACCCGTCCCCTAATCCTAACCCGTACGCTAACACTAACCCGCGCCCTCACACGTACGCTCCCCCTAAAGCCTTGTCATACCCTCACATGGACCCTAAACCGTCCCCGTCCCCTAACCCTAACCCTAGCCCGAACACTAACACTAACCCTTCCCAGAAGCCTGACCCTCACCCGTTCCCAAATCCTAACCCGTACGCTAACACTAACCCGCGCCCTCACACGTACGCTCCCCATAAAGCGTTGTCGTACCCTCAGCTGGACCCTAAACCGTCCCCGTCACCTAACCCTAACCCTAGCCCGAAACCTAACCCTAACCCTTCCCCGAAGCCTGACCCTCACCAGTCCCCTAATCCTAACCCGTACGCTAACACTAACCCGCGCCCTCACACGTACGCTCCCCCTAAAGCGTTGTCGTACCCTCACCTGGACCCTAAACCGTCCCCGTCCCCTAACCCTAACCCTAACTCGAATCCTAACCCTAACCCTTCCCCGAAGCCTGACCCTCACCCGTCCCCTAATCCTAACCCGTACGCTAACACTAACCCGCGCCCTCACACGTACGCTCCCCCTAAAGCGTTCTCGTACCCTCACCTGGACCCTAAACCGTCCCCGTACCCTAACCCTAACCCTAGCCCGAACCCTAACCCTAACCCTTCCCCGAAGCCTGACCCTCACCCGTCCCCTAATCCTAACCCGTACGCTAACACTAACCCGCGCCCTCACACGTATGCTCCCCCTAAAGCCTTGTCATACCCTCACATGGACCCTAAACCGTCCCCGTCCCCTAACCCTAACCCTAGCCCGAACCCTAACCCTAACCCTTCCTCGAAGCCTGACCCTCACCCGTCCCCTAATCCTAACCCGTACGCTAACACTAACCCGCGCCCTCACACGTACGCTCCCCCTAAAGCCTTGTCATACCCTCACATTGACCCTAAACCGTCCCCGTCCCCTAACCCTAACCCTACCCCGAACCCTAACCCTAACCCTTCCCCGAAGCCTGACCCACACCCGTCCCCTAATCCTAACCAGTACGCTAACACTAATCCGCGCCCTCACACGTACGCTCCCCCTAAAGCATTGTCGTACCCTCACCTGGACCCTAAACCGTCCCCTAACCCTAATCCTAACCCTAGCCCGAACCCTAACCTTAACACTTCCCCGAGGCCTGATCCTCACCCGTCCCCTAATCCTAACCCGTACGCTAACACTAACCCGCGCCCTCACACGTACGCTCCCCGTAAAGCGTTGTCGTACCCTCACATTGACCCTAAACCATCCCCGTCCCCTAAGCCTAACCCTAGCCCGAAACCTAACCCTAAACCTTCCCCGAAGCCTGACCCTCACCCGTCCCCTAATCCTAACCCGTACGCTAACACTAACCCGCGCCCTCACACGTACGCTCCCCCTAAAGCGTTGTCGTACCCTCAGCTGGACCCTAAACCGTCCCCGTCACCTAACCCTAACCCTAGCCCGAAACCTAACCCTAACCCTTCCCCGAAGCCTGACCCTCACCAGTCCCCTAATCCTAACCCGTACGCTAACACTAACCCGCGCCCTCACACGTACGCTCCTCCTAAAGCGTTGTCGTACCCTCACCTGGACCCTAAACCGTCCCCGTCCCCTAACCCTAACCCTAACTCGAATCCTATCCCTAACCCTTCCCCGAAGCCTGACCCTCACCCGTCCCCTAATCCTAACCCGTACGCTAACACTAACCCGCGCCCTCACACGTACGCTCCCCCTAAAGCGTTCTCGTACCCTCACCTGGACCCTAAACCGTCCCCGTCCCCTAACCCTAACCCTAGCCCGAACCCTAACCCTAACCCTTCCCCGAAGCCTGACCCTCACCCGTCCCCTAATCCTAACCCGTACGCTAACACTAACCCGCGACCTCACACGTACGCTCCCCCTAAAGCCTTGTCATACCCTCATATGGACCCTAAACCGTCCCTGTCCCCTAACCCTAACCCTAGCCCGAACCCTAACCCTAACCCTTCCCCGAAGCCTGACCCTCACCCGTCCCCTAATCCTAACCCGTACGCTAACACTAACCCGCGCCCTCACACGTACGCTCCCCCTAAAGCCTTGTCATACCCTCACATGGACCCTAAACCGTCCCCTAACCCTAATCCTAACCCTAGCCCGAACCCTAACCTTAACACTTCCCCGAGGCCTGATCCTCACCCGTCCCCTAATCCTAACCCGTACGCTAACACTAACCCGCGCCCTCACACGTACGCTCCCCGTAAAGCGTTGTCGTACCCTCACATTGACCCTAAACCGTCCCCGTCCCCTAAGCCTAACCCTAGCCCGAAACCTAACCCTAAACCTTCCCCGAAGCCTGACCCTCACCCGTCCCCTAATCCTAACCCGTACGCTAACACTAACCCGCGCCCTCACACGTACGCTCCCCCTAAAGCGTTGTCGTACCCTCACCTGGACCCTAAACTGTCCCCGTCCCCTAAGCCTAACCCTAGCCCGAAACCTAACCCTAAACCTTCCCCGAAGCCTGACCCTCACCCGTCCCCTAATCCTAACCCGTACGCTAACACTAACCCGCGCCCTCACACGTACGCTCCCCCTAAAGCGTTGTCGTACCCTCACCTGGACCCTAAACCGTCCCCGTCCCCTAACCGTAACCCTAGTCCGAACCCTAACACTAACCCTTCCCAGAAGCCTGACCCTCACCCGTCCCCTAATCCTAACCCGTATGCTAACACTAACCCACGCCCTCACACGTACGCTCCCCCTAAAGCGTTGTCGTACCCTCACCTGGACCCTGAACCGTCCCCGTCTCCTAACCCTAACCCTAGCCCGAACCCTAACCCTAACCCTTCCCCGAAACCTGACCCTCACCCGTCCCCTAATCCTAACCCGTACGCTAACACTAACCCGCGCGCTCACACATAAGCTCCCCCTAAAGCGTTGTCGTACCCTCACCTGGACCCTAAACCGTCCCCGTCCCCTAACCGTAACCCTAGCCCGAACCCGAACACTAACCGTTCCCAGAAGCCTGACCCTCACCCGTTCCCAAATCCTAACCCGTACGCTAACACTAACCCGCGCCCTCACACGTACGCTCCCCCTAAAGCGTTGTCGTACCCTCACCTGGACCCTAAACCGTCCCCGTCTCCTAAGCCTAACCGTAGCCCGAAACCTAACCCTAAACCTTCCCCGAAGCCTGACACTCACCCGTCCCCTAATCCTAACCCGTACTCTAAGACTAACCCGCGCCCTCACACGTACACTCCCCCTAAAGCATTGTCGTACCCTCACCTGGACCCTAAACCGTCCCCTAACCCTAATCCGAACCCTAGCCCGAACCCTAACCTTAACACTTCCCCGAGGCCTGATCCTCACCCGTCCCCTAATCCTAACCCGTACGCTAACACTAACCCGCGCCCTCACACGTACGCTCCCCCTAAAGCGTTGTCGTACCCTCACATTGACCCTAAACCGTCCCCGTCCCCTAAGCCTAACCCTAGCCCGAAACCTAACCCTAAACGTTACCCGAAGCCTGACCCTCACCCGTCCCCTAATCCTAACCCGTACGCTAACACTAACCCGCGCCCTCACACGTACGCTCCCCCTAAAGCGTTGTCGTACCCTCACCTGGACCCTAAACCGTCCCCGTCTCCTAACACTAACCCTAGCCCGAACCCTAACCCTAACCCTTCCCCGAAGCCTGACCCTCACCCGTCCCCTAATCCTAACCCGTACGCTAACACTAACCCGCGCCCTCACACATAAGCTCCCCCTAAAGCGTTGTCGTACCCTCACCTGGACCCTAAACCGTCCCCGTCCCCTAACCGTAACCCTAGCCCGAACCCTAACACTAACCGTTCCCAGAAGCCTGACCCTCACCCGTTCCCAAATCCTAACCCGTACGCTAACACTAACCCGCGCCCTCACACGTACGCTCCCGCTAAAGCGTTGTCATACCCTCAGCTGGACCCTAAACCGTCCCCGTCACCTAAACCTAACCCTAGCCCGAAACCTACCCCTAACCCTTCCCCGAAGCCTGACCCTCACCCGTCCCCTAATCCTAACCCGTACGCTAACACTAACCCGCGCCCTCACACGTACGCTCCCCCTAAAGCGTTGTCGTACCCTCACCTGGACCCTAAACCGTCCCCGTCCCCTAACCCTAACCCTAACTCGAACCCTAACCCTAACACTTCCCCGAAGCCTGACCCTCACCCGTCCCCTAATCCTAACCCGTACGCTAACACTAACCCGCGCCCTCACACGTACGCTCCCCCTAAAGCCTTGTCATACCCTCACATGGACCCTAAACCGTCCCCGTCCCCTAACCCTAACCCTAGCCCGAACACTAACACTAACCCTTCCCAGAAGCCTGACCCTCACCCGTTCCCAAATCCTAACCCGTACGCTAACACTAACCCGCGCCCTCACACGTACGCTCCCCATAAAGCGTTGTCGTACCCTCAGCTGGACCCTAAACCGTCCCCGTCACCTAACCCTAACCCTAGCCCGAAACCTAACCCTAACCCTTCCCCGAAGCCTGACCCTCACCAGTCCCCTAATCCTAACCCGTACGCTAACACTAACCCGCGCCCTCACACGTACGCTCCCCCTAAAGCGTTGTCGTACCCTCACCTGGACCCTAAACCGTCCCCGTCCCCTAACCCTAACCCTAACTCGAATCCTAACCCTAACCCTTCCCCGAAGCCTGACCCTCACCCGTCCCCTAATCCTAACCCGTACGCTAACACTAACCCGCGCCCTCACACGTACGCTCCCCGTAAAGCGTTCTCGTACCCTCACCTGGACCCTAAACCGTCCCCGTACCCTAACCCTAACCCTAGCCCGAACCCTAACCCTAACCCTTCCCCGAAGCCTGACCCTCACCCGTCCCCTAATCCTAACCCGTACGCTAACACTAACCCGCGCCCTCACACGTATGCTCCCCCTAAAGCCTTGTCATACCCTCACATGGACCCTAAACCGTCCCCGTCCCCTAACCCTAACCCTAGCCCGAACCCTAACCCTAACCCTTCCTCGAAGCCTGACCCTCACCCGTCCCCTAATCCTAACCCGTACGCTAACACTAACCCGCGCCCTCACACGTACGCTCCCCCTAAAGCCTTGTCATACCCTCACATTGACCCTAAACCGTCCCCGTCCCCTAACCCTAACCCTACCCCGAACCCTAACCCTAACCCTTCCCCGAAGCCTGACCCACACCCGTCCCCTAATCCTAACCAGTACGCTAACACTAATCCGCGCCCTCACACGTACGCTCCCCCTAAAGCATTGTCGTACCCTCACCTGGACCCTAAACCGTCCCCTAACCCTAATCCTAACCCTAGCCCGAACCCTAACCTTAACACTTCCCCGAGGCCTGATCCTCACCCGTCCCCTAATCCTAACCCGTACGCTAACACTAACCCGCGCCCTCACACGTACGCTCCCCGTAAAGCGTTGTCGTACCCTCACATTGACCCTAAACCATCCCCGTCCCCTAAGCCTAACCCTAGCCCGAAACCTAACCCTAAACCTTCCCCGAAGCCTGACCCTCACCCGTCCCCTAATCCTAACCCGTACGCTAACACTAACCCGCGCCCTCACACGTACGCTCCCCCTAAAGCGTTGTCGTACCCTCAGCTGGACCCTAAACCGTCCCCGTCACCTAACCCTAACCCTAGCCCGAAACCTAACCCTAACCCTTCCCCGAAGCCTGACCCTCACCAGTCCCCTAATCCTAACCCGTACGCTAACACTAACCCGCGCCCTCACACGTACGCTCCTCCTAAAGCGTTGTCGTACCCTCACCTGGACCCTAAACCGTCCCCGTCCCCTAACCCTAACCCTAACTCGAATCCTATCCCTAACCCTTCCCCGAAGCCTGACCCTCACCCGTCCCCTAATCCTAACCCGTACGCTAACACTAACCCGCGCCCTCACACGTACGCTCCCCCTAAAGCGTTCTCGTACCCTCACCTGGACCCTAAACCGTCCCCGTCCCCTAACCCTAACCCTAGCCCGAACCCTAACCCTAACCCTTCCCCGAAGCCTGACCCTCACCCGTCCCCTAATCCTAACCCGTACGCTAACACTAACCCGCGACCTCACACGTACGCTCCCCCTAAAGCCTTGTCATACCCTCATATGGACCCTAAACCGTCCCTGTCCCCTAACCCTAACCCTAGCCCGAACCCTAACCCTAACCCTTCCCCGAAGCCTGACCCTCACCCGTCCCCTAATCCTAACCCGTACGCTAACACTAACCCGCGCCCTCACACGTACGCTCCCCCTAAAGCCTTGTCATACCCTCACATGGACCCTAAACCGTCCCCTAACCCTAATCCTAACCCTAGCCCGAACCCTAACCTTAACACTTCCCCGAGGCCTGATCCTCACCCGTCCCCTAATCCTAACCCGTACGCTAACACTAACCCGCGCCCTCACACGTACGCTCCCCGTAAAGCGTTGTCGTACCCTCACATTGACCCTAAACCGTCCCCGTCCCCTAAGCCTAACCCTAGCCCGAAACCTAACCCTAAACCTTCCCCGAAGCCTGACCCTCACCCGTCCCCTAATCCTAACCCGTACGCTAACACTAACCCGCGCCCTCACACGTACGCTCCCCCTAAAGCGTTGTCGTACCCTCACCTGGACCCTAAACCGTCCCCGTCCCCTAAGCCTAACCCTAGCCCGAAACCTAACCCTAAACCTTCCCCGAAGCCTGACCCTCACCCGTCCCCTAATCCTAACCCGTACGCTAACACTAACCCGCGCCCTCACACGTACGCTCCCCCTAAAGCGTTGTCGTACCCTCACCTGGACCCTAAACCGTCCCCGTCCCCTAACCGTAACCCTAGTCCGAACCCTAACACTAACCCTTCCCAGAAGCCTGACCCTCACCCGTCCCCTAATCCTAACCCGTATGCTAACACTAACCCACGCCCTCACACGTACGCTCCCCCTAAAGCGTTGTCGTACCCTCACCTGGACCCTGAACCGTCCCCGTCTCCTAACCCTAACCCTAGCCCGAACCCTAACCCTAACCCTTCCCCGAAACCTGACCCTCACCCGTCCCCTAATCCTAACCCGTACGCTAACACTAACCCGCGCGCTCACACATAAGCTCCCCCTAAAGCGTTGTCGTACCCTCACCTGGACCCTAAACCGTCCCCGTCCCCTAACCGTAACCCTAGCCCGAACCCGAACACTAACCGTTCCCAGAAGCCTGACCCTCACCCGTTCCCAAATCCTAACCCGTACGCTAACACTAACCCGCGCCCTCACACGTACGCTCCCCCTAAAGCGTTGTCGTACCCTCACCTGGACCCTAAACCGTCCCCGTCCCCTAACCCTAACCCTACCCCGAACCCTAACCCTAACCCTTCCCCGAAGCCTGACCCTCACCCGTCACCTAATCCTAACCAGTACGCTAACACTAATCCGCGCCCTCACACGTACGCTCCCCCTAAAGCCTTGTCGTACCCTCACCTGGACCCTAAACCGTCCCCGTCCCCTAACCCTAACCCTAGCCCGAACCCTAAGCCTAACACTTCCCCGAAGCCTGACCTTCACCCGTCCCCTAATCCTAACCCGTACGCTAACACTAACCTGCGCCCTCACACGTACGCTCCCCCTAAAGCGTTATCGTACCTTCACCTGGACCCTAAACCGTCCCCGTCCCCTAACCGTAACCCTAGTCCGAACCCTAACACTAACCCTTCCCAGAAGCCTGACCCTCACCCGTCCCCTAATCCTAACCCGTACGCTAACACTAACCCACGCCCTCACACGTACGCTCCCCCTAAAGCGTTGTCGTACCCTCACCTGGACCCTAAACCGTCCCCGTCTCCTAACACTAACCCTAGCCCGAACCCTAACCCTAACCCTTCCCCGAAGCCTGACCCTCACCCGTCCCCTAATCCTAACCCGTACGCTAACACTAACCCGCGCCCTCACACATAAGCTCCCCCTAAAGCGTTGTCGTACCCTCACCTGGACCCTAAACCGTCCCCGTCCCCTAACCGTAACCCTAGCCCGAACCCTAACACTAACCGTTCCCAGAAGCCTGACCCTCACCCGTTCCCAAATCCTAACCCGTACGCTAACACTAACCCGCGCCCTCACACGTACGCTCCCGCTAAAGCGTTGTCATACCCTCAGCTGGACCCTAAACCGTCCCCGTCACCTAAACCTAACCCTAGCCCGAAACCTACCCCTAACCCTTCCCCGAAGCCTGACCCTCACCCGTCCCCTAATCCTAACCCGTACGCTAACACTAACCCGCGCCCTCACACGTACGCTCCCCCTAAAGCGTTGTCGTACCCTCACCTGGACCCTAAACCGTCCCCGTCCCCTAACCCTAACCCTAACTCGAACCCTAACCCTAACACTTCCCCGAAGCCTGACCCTCACCCGCCCCCTAATCCTAACCCGTACGCTAACACTAACCCGCGCCCTCACACGTACGCTCCCCCTAAAGCGTTGTCGTACCCTCACCTGGACCCTAAACCGTCCCCGTCCCCTAAGCCTAACCCTAGCCCGAAACCTAACCCTAAACCTTCCCCGAAGCCTGACCCTCACCCGTCCCCTAATCCTAACCCGTACGCTAACACTAACCCGCGCCCTCACACGTACGCTCCCCCTAAAGCGTTGTCGTACCCTCACCTGGACCCTAAACCGTCCCCGTCCCCTAACCGTAACCCTAGTCCGAACCCTAACACTAACCCTTCCCAGAAGCCTGACCCTCACCCGTCCCCTAATCCTAACCCGTATGCTAACACTAACCCACGCCCTCACACGTACGCTCCCCCTAAAGCGTTGTCGTACCCTCACCTGGACCCTGAAGCGTCCCCGTCTCCTAACCCTAACCCTAGCCCGAACCCTAACCCTAACCCTTCCCCGAAGCCTGACCCTCACCCGTCCCCTAATCCTAACCCGTACGCTAACACTAACCCGCGCGCTCACACATAAGCTCCCACTAAAGCGTTGTCGTACCCTCACCTGGACCCTAAACCGTCCCCGTCCCCTAACCGTAACCCTAGCCCGAACCCGAACACTAACCGTTCCCAGAAGCCTGACCCTCACCCGTTCCCAAATCCTAACCCGTACGCTAACACTAACCCGCGCCTTCACACGTACGCTCCCGCTAAAGCGGTGTCGTACCCTCAGCTGGACCCTAAACCGTCCCCGTCACCTAAACCTAACCCTAGCCCGAAACCTACCCCTAACCCTTCCCCGAAGCCTGACCCTCACCCGTCCCCTAATCCTAACCCGTACGCTAACACTAACCCGCGCCCTAACACGTACGCTCCCCCTAAAGCGTTGTCGTACCCTCACCTGGACCCTAAACCGTCCCCGTCCCCTAACCCTAACCCTAACTCGAACACTAACCCTAACACTTCCCCGAAGCCTGACCCTCACCCGTCCCCTAATCCTAACCCGTACGCTAACACTAACCCGCGCCCTCACACGTACGCTACCCCTAAAGCGTTGTCGTACCCTCACCTGGACCCTAAACCGTCCCCGTCCCCTAACCCTAACCCTAGCCCGAACCCTAACCCTAACCATTCCCAGAAGGCTGACCCTCACCCGTCCCCTAATCCCAACCCGTACGCTAACACTAACCCGCACCCTCACACATACGCTCCCCCTAAAGCCTTGTCCTACCCTCACATGGACCCTAAACCGTCCCCGTCCCATAACCCTAACCCTATCCCGAACCCTAACCCTAACCCTTCCCCGAAGCCTGACCCTCACCCGTCCCCTAATCCTAACCCGTACGCTAACACTAACCCGCGCCCTCACACGTACGCTCCCCCTAAAGCGTTGTCGTACCCTCACCTGGACCCTAAACCGTCCCCGTCCCCTAACCGTAACCCTAGTCCGAACCCTAACACTAACCCTTCCCAGAAGCCTGACCCTCACCCGTCCCCTAATCCTAACCCGTATGCTAACACTAACCCACGCCCTCACACGTACGCTCCCCCTAAAGCGTTGTCGTACCCTCACCTGGACCCTGAACCGTCCCCGTCTCCTAACCCTAACCCTAGCCCGAACCCTAACCCTAACCCTTCCCCGAAGCCTGACCCTCACCCGTCCCCTAATCCTAACCCGTACGCTAACACTAACCCGCGCGCTCACACATAAGCTCCCCCTAAAGCGTTGTCGTACCCTCACCTGGACCCTAAACCGTCCCCGTCCCCTAACCGTAACCCTAGCCCGAACCCGAACACTAACCCTTCCCAGAAGCCTGACCCTCACCCGTTCCCAAATCCTAACCCGTACGCTAACACTAACCCGCGCCTTCACACGTACGCTTCCGCTAAAGCGGTGTCGTACCCTCAGCTGGACCCTAAACCGTCCCCGTCACCTAAACCTAACCCTAGCCCGAAACCTACCCCTAACCCTTCCCCGAAGCCTGACCCTCACCCGTCCCCTAATCCTAACCCGTACGCTAACACTAACCCGCGCCCTCACACGTACGCTCCCCCTAAAGCGTTGTCGTACCCTCACCTGGACCCTAAACCGTCCCCGTCCCCTAACCCTAACCCTAACTCGAACCCTAACCCTAACACTTCCCCGAAGCCTGACCCTCACCCGTCCCCTAATCCTAACCCGTACGCTAACACTAACCCGCGCCCTCACACGTACGCTACCCCTAAAGCGTTGTCGTACCCTCACCTGGACCCTAAACCGTCCCCGTCCCCTAACCCTAACCCTAGCCCGAACCCTAACCCTAACCATTCCCAGAAGGCTGACCCTCACCCGTCCCCTAATCCCAACCCGTACGCTAACACTAACCCGCACCCTCACACATACGCTCCCCCTAAAGCCTTGTCCTACCCTCACATGGACCCTAAACCGTCCCCGTCCCATAACCCTAACCCTATCCCGAACCCTAACCCTAACCCTTCCCCGAAGCCTGACCCTCACCCGTCCCCTAATCCTAACACGTACGCTAACACTAACCCGCGCCCTCGCACGTACGCTCCCCCTAAAGCGTTGTCGTACCCTCACCTGGACCCTAAACCGTCCCCGTCCCCTAACCCTAACCCTACCCCGAACCCTAACCCTAACCCTTCCCCGAAGCCTGACCCTCACCTGTCCCCTAATCCTAACCCGTACGCTAACACTAACCCGCGCCCTCACACGTACGCTCCCCCTAAAGCCTTGTCATACCCTCACATGGACCCTAAACCGTCCCCGTCCCCTAACCCTAACCCTACCCCGAACCCTAACCCTAACCCTTCCCCGAAGCCTGACCCACACCCGTCCCCTAATCCTAACCCGTACGCTAACACTAATCCGCGCCCTCACACGTACGCTCCCCCTAAAGCATTGTCGTACCCTCACCTGGACCCTAAACCGTCCCCTAACCCTAATCCTAACCCTAGCCCGAACCCTAACCTTAACACTTCCCCGAGGCCTGATCCTCACCCGTCCCCTAATCCTAACCCGTACGCTAACACTAACCCGCGCCCTCACACGTACGCTCCCCGTAAAGCGTTGTCGTACCCTCACATTGACCCTAAACCGTCCCCGTCCCCTAAGCCTAACCCTAGCCCGAAACCTAACCCTAAACCTTCCCCGAAGCCTGACCCTCACCCGTCCCCTAATCCTAACCCGTACGCTAACACTAACCCGCGCCCTCACACGTACGCTCCCCCTAAAGCGTTGTCGTACCCTCAGCTGGACCCTAAACCGTCCCCGTCACCTAACCCTAACCTTAGCCCGAAACCTAACCCTAACCCTTCCCCGAAGCCTGACCCTCACCAGTCCCCTAATCCTAACCCGTACGCTAACACTAACCCGCGCCCTCACACGTACGCTCCCCCTAAAGCGTTGTCGTACCCTCACCTGGACCCTAAACCGTCCCCGTCCCCTAACCCTAACCCTAACTCGAATCCTATCCCTAACCCTTCCCCGAAGCCTGACCCTCACCCGTCCCCTAATCCTAACCCGTACGCTAACACTAACCCGCGCCCTCACACGTACGCTCCCCCTAAAGCGTTCTCGTACCCTCACCTGGACCCTAAACCGTCCCCGTCCCCTAACCCTAACCCTAGCCCGAACCCTAACCCTAACCCTTCCCCGAAGCCTGACCCTCACCCGTCCCCTAATCCTAACCCGTACGCTAACACTAACCCGCGCCCTCACACGTACGCTCCCCCTAAAGCCTTGTCATACCCTCACCTGGACCCTAAACCGTCCCCGTCCCCTAACCCTAACCCTAGCCCGAACCCTAACCCTAACCCTTCCCCGAAGCCTGACCCTCACCCGTCCCCTAATCCTAACCCGTACGCTAACACTAACCCGCGCCCTCACACGTACGCTCCCCCTAAAGCCTTGTCATACCCTCACATGGACCCTAAACCGTCCCCGTCCCCTAACCCTAACCATAGCCCGAACCCTAACCCTAACCCTTCCCCGAAGCCTGACCCTCACCCGTCCCCTAATCCTAACCCGTACGCTAACACTAACCCGCGCCCTCACACGTACGCTCCCCCTAAAGCGTTGTCGTACCCTCACCTGGACCCTAAACCGTCCCCGTCCCCTAACCCTAACCCTACCCCGAACCCTAACCCTAACCCTTCCCCGAAGCCTGACCCACACCCGTCCCCTAATCCTAACCAGTACGCTAACACTAATCTGCGCCCTCACACGTACGCTCCTCCTAAAGCGTTGTCGTACCCTCACCTGGACCCTAAACCATCCCCGTCCCCTAAGCCTAACCGTAGCCCGAAACCTAACCCTAAACCTTCCCCGAAGCCTGACACTCACCCGTCCCCTAATCCTAACCCATACTCTAACACTAACCCGCGCCCTCACACGTACACTCCCCCTAAAGCATTGTCGTACCCTCACCTGGACCCTAAACCGTCCCCTAACCCTAATCCTAACCCTAGCCCGAACCCTAACCTTAACACTTCCCCGAGGCCTGATCCTCACCCGTCCCCTAATCCTAACCCGTACACTAACACTAACCCGCGCCCTCACACGTACGCTCCCGGTAAAGCGTTGTCGTACCCTCACATTGACTCTAAACCGTCCCCGTCCCCTAAGCCTAACCCTAGCCCGAAACCTAACCCTAAACCTTCCCCGAAGCCTGACCCACACCCGTCCCCTAATCCTAACCCGTACGCTAACACTAACCCGCGCCCTCACACGTACGCTCCCCCTAAAGCGTTGTCGTACCCTCACCTGGACCCTAAACCGTCCCCGTCCCCTAAGCCTAACCCTAGCCCGAAACCTAACCCTAAACCTTCCCCGAAGCCTGACCCTCACCCGTCCCCTAATCCTAACCCGTACGCTAACACTAACCCGCGCCCTCACACGTACGCTCCCCCTAAAGCGTTGTCGTACCCTCACCTGGACCCTAAACCGTCCCCGTCCCCTAACCGTAACCCTAGTCCGAACCCTAACACTAACCCTTCCCAGAAGCCTGACCCTCACCCGTCCCCTAATCCTAACCCGTACGTTAACACTAACCCACGCCGTCACACGTACGCTCCCCCTAAAGCGTTGTCGTACCCTCACCTGGACCCTAAACCGTCCCCTAACCCTAACCCTAACCCTAGCCCGAACCCTAACCTTAACACTTCCCCGAGGCCTGATCCTCACCCGTCCCCTAATCCTAACCCGTACGCTAACACTAACCCGCGCCCTCACATGTACGGTCCCCCTAAAGCGTTGTCGTACCCTCACCTGGACCCTAAACCGTCCCCGTCCCCTAACCCTAACCCTAGCCCAAACCCTAACCCTAACCCTTCCCCGAAGCCTGACCCTCACCCGTCCCCTAATCCTAACCCGTACGCTAACACTAACCCGCGCCCTCACACGTACGCTCCCCCTAAAGCGTTGTCGTAACCTCACCTGGACCCTAAACCGTCCCCGTCCCCTAACCCTAACCCTAGCCCGAACCCTAACACTAACCCTTCCCAGAAGCCTGACCCTCACCCGTCCCCTAATCCTAACCCGTACGCTGACACTAACCCGCGCCCTCGCACGTACGATCGCCCTAAAGCGTTGTCGTACCCTCACCTGGACTCTAAACCGTCCCCGTCCCCTAACCGTAACCCTAGCCCGAACCCTAACACTAACCCTTCCCAGAAGCCTGACCCTCACCCGTTCCCAAATCCTAACCCGTACGCTAACACTAACCCGCGCCCTCACACGTACGCTCCCCCTAAAGCGTTGTCGTACCCTCACCTGGACCCTAAACCGTCCCCGTCCCCTAACCCTAACCCTAGCCCGAACCCTTCCCCGAAGCCTGACCCTCACCCGTCCCCTAATCCTAACCCGTACGCTAACACTAACCCGCGCCCTCACACGTACGCTCCCCCTAAAGCCTTGTCATACCCTCACATGGACCCTAAACCGTCCCCGTCCCCTAACCCTAACCCTAGCCCGAACCCTAACCCTAACCCTTCCCCGAAGCCTGACCCTCACCCGTCCCCTAATCCTAACCCGTACGCTAACACTAACCCGCGCCCTCACACGTACGCTCCCCCTAAAGCGTTGTCATACCCTCACCTGGACCCTAAACCGTCCCCGTCCCGTAACCCTAACCCTAACCCGAACCCTAACCCTAACCCTTCCCCGAAGCCTGACCCACACCCGTCCCCTAATCCTAACCCGTACGCTAACACTAACCCGCGCCCTCACACGTACGCTCCCCCTAAAGCGTTGTCGTACCCTCACCTGGACCCTAAACCGTCCCCGTCCCCTAACCCTAACCCTACCCCGAACCCTAACCCTAACCCTTCCCCGAAGCCTGACCCACACCCGTCCCCTAATCCTAACCCGTACGCTAACACTAATCCGCGCCCTCACACGTACGCTCCCCCTAAAGCATTGTCGTACCCTCACCTGGACCCTAAACCGTCCCCTAACCCTAACCCTAACCCTAGCCCGAACCCTAACCTTAACACTTCCCCGAGGCCTGATCCCCATCCGTCCCCTAATCCTACCCCGTACGCTAACACTAACCCGCGCCCTCACACGTACGCTCCCCCTAAAGCGTTCTCGTACCCTCACGTGGACCCTAAACCGTCCCCGTCCCCTAAACCTAACCCTAGCCCGAACCCTAACCCTAACCCTTCCCCGAAGCCTGACACTCACCCGTCCCCTAATCCTAACCCGTACGCTAAAACTAACCCACGCCCTCACACGTATGCTCCCCCAAAGCGTTGTCGTTCCCTCACCTGGACCCTAAACCGTCCCCATCCCCTAAGCCTAACCCTAGCCCGAAACCTAACCCTAAACCTTCACCGAAGCCTGACACTCACCCGTCCCCTAATCCTAACCCGTACGCTAACACTAACCCGCGCCCTCACACGTACGCTCCCCCTAAAGCGTTGTCGTACCCTCACCTGGACCCTAAACCGTCCCCGTCCCCTAACCCTAACCCTAGCACGAACCCTAACCCTAACCCTTCCCCGAAGCCTGGCCCTCACCCGTCCCCTAATCGTAACCCGTACGCTAACACTAACCCGCGCCCTCACACGTACGCTCCCCCTAAAGCCTTGTCGTACCCTCACCTGGACCCTAAACCGTCCCAGTGCCCTAACCCCAACCCTAGCCCGAACCCTAACCTTAACCGTTCCCCGAAGCCTGACCCTCACCCGTCCACTAATCCTAACCCGTACGCTAACACTAACCCGCGCCCTCACACGTACGCTCCCCCTAAAGCGTTGTCGTACCCTCACCTGGACCCTAAACCGTCCCCGTCCCCTAACCCTAACCCTAACTCGAACCCTAACCCTAACACTTCCCCGAAGCCTGACCCTCACCCGTCCCCTAATCCTAACCCGTACGCTAACACTAACCCGCGCCCTCACACGTACGCTCCCCCTAAAGCGTTGTCGTACCCTCACCTGGACCCTAAACCGTCCCCGTCCCCTAACCCTAACCCTACCCCGAACCCTAACCCTAACCCTTCCCCGAAGCCTGACCCTCACCCGTACCCTAATCCTAACCAGTACGCTAACACTAATCCGCGCCTTCACACGTACGCTCCCCCTAAAGCCTTGTCGTACCCTCACCTGGACCCTAAAGTGTCCCCGTCCCCTAACCCTAACCCTAGCCCGAACCCTAACCCTAACCCTTCCCCGAAGTCTGACCCTCACCCGTCCCCTAATCCTAACCCGTACGCTAACACTAACCCGCGCCCTCACACGTACGCTCCCCCTAAAGCGTTGTCGTACCCTCACCTGGACCCTAAACCGTCCCAGTCCCCTAACCCTAACCCTAGCCCGAACCCTAACTCTAACCCTTCCCCGAAGCCTGACCCTCACCCGTCCCCTAATCCTAACCCGTACGCTAACACTAACCCGCGACCTCACACGTACGCTCCCCCTAAAGCGTTGTCGTACCCTCAGCTGGACCCTAAACCGTCCCCGTCACCTAAACCTAACCCTAGCCCGAAACCTAACCCTAACCCTTCCCCGAAGCCTGACCCTCACCCATCCCCTAATCCTAACCCGTACGCTAACACTAACCCGCGCCCTCACACGTACGCTCCCCCTAAAGCGTTGTCGTACCCTCACCTGGACCCTAAACCGTCCCTGTCCCCTAACCCTAACCCTAGCCCGAAGCCTAAACCTAACCCTTCCCCGAAGCCTGACCCTCACCCGTCCCCTAATCCTAACCCGTACGCTAACACTAACCCGCGCCCTCACATGTACGCTCCCCCTAAAGCGTTGTCGTACCCTCACCTGGACCCTAAACCGTCCCCGGCCCCTAACCGTAACCCTAGCCCGAAACCTAACCCTAACTCTTCCCCGAAGCCTGACCCTCACCCGTCCCCTAATCCTAACCCGTACGCTAACACTAACCCGCGCCCTCACACGTACGCTCCCCCTAAAGCGTTGTCGTACCCTCACCTGGACCCTAAACCGTCCCCGTCCCCTAACCGTAACCCTAGCCCGAACCCTAACACTAACCCTTCCCAGAAGCCTGACCCTCACCCGTCCCCTAATCCTAACCCGTACGCTAACACTAACCCGCGCCCTCACACGTACGCTCCCCCTAAAGCGTTGTCGTACCCTCACCTGGACCCTAAACCGTCCCCGTACCCTAACCGTAACGCTAGCCCGAACCCTAACACTAACCCTTCCCAGAAGCCTGACCCTCACCCGTTCCCAAATCCTAACCCGTACGCTAACACTAAGCCGCGCCCTCACACGTACGCTCCCCCTAAAGCGTTGTCGTACCCTCAGCTGGACCCTAAACCGTCCCCGTCATCTAACCCTAACCCTAGCCCGAAACCTAACCCTAACCCTTCCCCGAAGCCTGACCCTCACCCGTCCCCTAATCATAAACCGTACGCTAACACTAACCCTTGCCCTCACACGTACGCTCCCCCTAAAGCGTTGTCGTACCCTCACCTGGACCCTAAACCGTCCCCGTCCCCTAACCCTAACCCTAACTCAAACCCTAACCCTAACACTTCCCCGAAGCCTGACCCTCACACGTCCCCTAATCCTAACCCGTACGCTAACACTAACCCGCGCCCTCACACGTACGCTCCCCCTAAAGCGTTGTCGTACCCTCACCTGGACCCTAAACCGTCCCCGTCCCCTAAACCTAACCCTAGCCCGAACCCTAACCCTAACCATTCCAAGAAGGCTGACCCTCACCCGTCCCCTAATCCTAACCCGTACGCTAACACTAACCCGCGCCCTCACACGTACGCTCCCCCTAAAGCCTTGTCATACCCTCACATGGACCCTAAACCGTCCCCGTCCCCTAACCCTAACCCTAGCCCAAACCCTAACACTAACCCTTCCCAGAAGCCTGACCCTCACCCGTTCCCAAATCCTAAACCGTACGCTAACACTAACCCGCGCCCTCACACGTACGCTCCCCCTAAAGCGTTGTCGTACCCTCAGCTGGACCCTAAACCGTCCCCGTCACCTAACCCTAACCCTAGCCCGAAACCTAACCCTAACCCTTCCCCGAAGCCTGACCCTCACCAGTCCCCTAATCCTAACCCGTACGCTAACACTAACCCGCGCCCTCACACGTACGCTCCCCCTAAAGCGTTGTCGTACCCTCACCTGGACCCTAAACCGTCCCCGTCCCCTAACCCTAACCCTAACTCGAATCCTAACCCTAACCCTTCCCCGAAGCCTGACCCTCACCCGTCCCCTAATCCTAACCCGTACGCTAACACTAACCCGCTCCCTCACACGTACGCTCCCCCTAAAGCGTTCTCGTACCCTCACATGGACCCTAAACCGTCCCCGTCCCCTAACCCTAACCATAGCCCGAACCCTAACCCTAACCCTTCCCCGAAGCCTGACCCTCACCCGTCCCCTAATCCTAACCCGTACGCTAACACTAACCCGCGCCCTCACACGTACGCTCCCCCTAAAGCGTTGTCGTACCCTCACCTGGACCCTAAACCGTCCCCGTCCCCTAACCCTAACCCTACCCCGAACCCTAACCCTAACCCTTCCCCGAAGCCTGACCCACACCCGTCCCCTAATCCTAACCAGTACGGTAACACTAATCCGCGCCCTCACATGTACGCTCCCCCTAAAGCGTTGTCGTACCCTCACCTGGACCCTAAACCGTCCCCGTCTCCTAAGCCTAACCGTAGCCCGAAACCTAACCCTAAACCTTCCCCGAAGCCTGACACTCACCCGTCCCCTAATCCTAACCCGTACTCTAAGACTAACCCGCGCCCTCACACGTACACTCCCCCTAAAGCATTGTCGTACCCTCACCTGGACCCTAAACCGTCCCCTAACCCTAATCCGAACCCTAGCCCGAACCCTAACCTTAACACTTCCCCGAGGCCTGATCCTCACCCGTCCCCTAATCCTAACCCGTACGCTAACACTAACCCGCGCCCTCACACGTACGCTCCCCCTAAAGCGTTGTCGTACCCTCACATTGACCCTAAACCGTCCCCGTCCCCTAAGCCTAACCCTAGCCCGAAACCTAACCCTAAACCTTACCCGAAGCCTGACCCTCACCCGTCCCCTAATCCTAACCCGTACGCTAACACTAACCCGCGCCCTCACACGTACGCTCCCCCTAAAGCGTTGTCGTACCCTCACCTGGACCCTAAACCGTCCCCGTCCCCTAAGCCTAACCCTAGCCCGAAACCTAACCCTAAAACTTCCCCGAAGCCTGACCCTCACCCGTCCCCTAATCCTAACCCGTACGCTAACACTAACCCGCGCCCTCACACGTACGCTCCCCCTAAAGCGTTGTCGTACCCTCACGTGGACCCTAAACCATCCCCGTCCCCTAACCGTAACCCTAGTCCGAACCCTAACACTAACCCTTCCCAGAAGCCTGACCCTCACCCGTCCCCTAATCCTAACCCGTACGCTAACACTAACCCACGCCCTCACACGTACGCTCCCCCTAAAGCGTTGTCGTACCCTCACCTGGACCCTAAACCGTCCCCGTCTCCTAACACTAACCCTAGCCCGAACCCTAACCCTAACCCTTCCCCGAAGCCTGACCCTCACCCGTCCCCTAATCCTAACCCGTACGCTAACACTAACCCGCGCCCTCACACATAAGCTCCCCCTAAAGCGTTGTCGTACCCTCACCTGGACCCTAAACCGTCCCCGTCCCCTAACCGTAACCCTAGCCCGAACCCTAACACTAACCGTTCCCAGAAGCCTGACCCTCACCCGTTCCCAAATCCTAACCCGTACGCTAACACTAACCCGCGCCCTCACACGTACGCTCCCGCTAAAGCGTTGTCATACCCTCAGCTGGACCCTAAACCGTCCCCGTCACCTAAACCTAACCCTAGCCCGAAACCTACCCCTAACCCTTCCCCGAAGCCTGACCCTCACCCGTCCCCTAATCCTAACCCGTACGCTAACACTAACCCGCGCCCTCACACGTACGCTCCCCCTAAAGCGTTGTCGTACCCTCACCTGGACCCTAAACCGTCCCCGTCCCCTAACCCTAACCCTAACTCGAACCCTAACCCTAACACTTCCCCGAAGCCTGACCCTCACCCGTCCCCTAATCCTAACCCGTACGCTAACACTAACCCGCGCCCTCACACGTACGCTGCCCCTAAAGCCTTGTCATACCCTCACATGGACCCTAAACCGTCCCCGTCCCCTAACCCTAACCCTAGCCCGAACCCTAACACTAACCCTTCCCAGAAGCCTGACCCTCACCCGTTCCCAAATCCTAACCCGTACGCTAACACTAACCCGCGCCCTCACACGTACGCTCCCCCTAAAGCGTTGTCGTACCCTCAGCTGGACCCTAAACCGTCCCCGTCACCTAACCCTAACCCTAGCCCGAAACCTAACCCTAACCCTTCCCCGAAGCCTGACCCTCACCAGTCCCCTAATCCTAACCCGTACGCTAACACTAACCCGCGCCCTCACACGTACGCTCCCCCTAAAGCGTTGTCGTACCCTCACCTGGACCCTAAACCGTCCCCGTCCCCTAACCCTAACCCTAACTCGAATCCTAACCCTAACCCTTCCCCGAAGCCTGACCCTCACCCGTCCCCTAATCCTAACCCGTACGCTAACACTAACCCGCGCCCTCACACGTACGCTCCCCCTAAAGCGTTCTCGTACCCTCACCTGGACCCTAAACCGTCCCCGTCCCCTAACCCTAACCCTAGCCCGAACCCTAACCCTAACCCTTCCCCGAAGCCTGACCCTCACCCGTCCCCTAATCCTAACCCGTACGCTAACACTAACCCGCGCCCTCACACGTATGCTCCCCCTAAAGCCTTGTCATACCCTCACATGGACCCTAAACCGTCCCCGTCCCCTAACCCTAACCCTAGCCCGAACCCTAACCCTAACCCTTCCCCGAAGCCTGACCCTCACCCGTCCCCTAATCCTAACCCGTACGCTAACACTAACCCGCGCCCTCACACGTACGCTCCCCCTAAAGCCTTGTCATACCCTCACATGGACCCTAAACCGTCCCCGTCCCCTAACCCTAACCCTACCCCGAACCCTAACCCTAACCCTTCCCCGAAGCCTGACCCACACCCGTCCCCTAATCCTAACCAGTACGCTAACACTAATCCGCGCCCTCACACGTACGCTCCCCCTAAAGCATTGTCGTACCCTCACCTGGACCCTAAACCGTCCCCTAACCCTAATCCTAACCCTAGCCCGAACCCTAACCTTAACACTTCCCCGAGGCCTGATCCTCACCCGTCCCCTAATCCTAACCCGTACGCTAACACTAACCCGCGCCCTCACACGTACGCTCCCCGTAAAGCGTTGTCGTACCCTCACATTGACCCTAAACCGTCCCCGTACCCTAAGCCTAACCCTAGCCCGAAACCTAACCCTAAACCTTCCCCGAAGCCTGACCCTCACCCGTCCCCTAATCCTAACCCGTACGCTAACACTAACCCGCGCCCTCACACGTACGCTCCCCCTAAAGCGTTGTCGTACCCTCAGCTGGACCCTAAACCGTCCCCGTCACCTAACCCTAACCCTAGCCCGAAACCTAACCCTAACCCTTCCCCGAAGCCTGACCCTCACCAGTCCCCTAATCCTAACCCGTACGCTAACACTAACCCGCGCCCTCACACGTACGCTCCTCCTAAAGCGTTGTCGTACCCTCACCTGGACCCTAAACCGTCCCCGTCCCCTAACCCTAACCCTAACTCGAATCCTATCCCTAACCCTTCCCCGAAGCCTGACCCTCACCCGTCCCCTAATCCTAACCCGTACGCTAACACTAACCCACGCCCTCACACGTACGCTCCCCCTAAAGCGTTCTCGTACCCTCACCTGGACCCTAAACCGTCCCCGTCCCCTAACCCTAACCCTAGCCCGAACCCTAACCCTAACCCTTCCCCGAAGCCTGACCCTCACCCGTCCCCTAATCCTAACCCGTACGCTAACACTAACCCGCGACCTCACACGTACGCTCCCCCTAAAGCCTTGTCATACCCTCATATGGACCCTAAACCGTCCCCGTCCCCTAACCCTAACCCTAGCCCGAACCCTAACCCTAACCCTTCCCCGAAGCCTGACCCTCACCCGTCCCCTAATCCTAACCCGTACGCTAACACTAACCCGCGCCCTCACACGTACGCTCCCCCTAAAGCCTTGTCATACCCTCACATGGACCCTAAACCGTCCCCTAACCCTAATCCTAACCCTAGCCCGAACCCTAACCTTAACACTTCCCCGAGGCCTGATCCTCACCCGTCCCCTAATCCTAACCCGTACGCTAACACTAACCCGCGCCCTCACACGTACGCTCCCCGTAAAGCGTTGTCGTACCCTCACATTGACCCTAAACCGTCCCCGTCCCCTAAGCCTAACCCTAGCCCGAAACCTAACCCTAAACCTTCCCCGAAGCCTGACCCTCACCCGTCCCCTAATCCTAACCCGTACGCTAACACTAACCCGCGCCCTCACACGTACGCTCCCCCTAAAGCGTTGTCGTACCCTCACCTGGACCCTAAACCGTCCCCGTCCCCTAAGCCTAACCCTAGCCCGAAACCTAACCCTAAACCTTCCCCGAAGCCTGACCCTCACCCGTCCCCTAATCCAAACCCGTACGCTAACACTAACCCGCGCCCTCACACGTACGCTCCCCCTAAAGCGTTGTCGTACCCTCACCTGGACCCTAAACCGTCCCCGTCCCCTAACCGTAACCCTAGTCCGAACCCTAACACTAACCCTTCCCAGAAGCCTGACCCTCACCCGTCCCCTAATCCTAACCCGTATGCTAACACTAACCCACGCCCTCACACGTACGCTCCCCCTAAAGCGTTGTCGTACCCTCACCTGGACCCTGAACCGTCCCCGTCTCCTAACCCTAACCCTAGCCCGAACCCTAACCCTAACCCTTCCCCGAAACCTGACCCTCACCCGTCCCCTAATCCTAACCCGTACGCTAACACTAACCCGCGCGCTCACACATAAGCTCCCCCTAAAGCGTTGTCGTACCCTCACCTGGACCCTAAACCGTCCCCGTCCCCTAACCGTAACCCTAGCCCGAACCCGAACACTAACCGTTCCCAGAAGCCTGACCCTCACCCGTTCCCAAATCCTAACCCGTACGCTAACACTAACCCGCGCCCTCACACGTACGCTCCCGCTAAAGCGGTGTCGTACCCTCAGCTGGACCCTAAACCGTCCCCGTCACCTAAACCTAACCCTAGCCCGAAACCTACCCCTAACCCTTCCCCGAAGCCTGACCCTCACCCGTCCCCTAATCCTAACCCGTACGCTAACACTAACCCGCGCCCTCACACGTACGCTCCCCCTAAAGCGTTGTCGTACCCTCACCTGGACCCTAAACCGTCCCCGTCCCCTAACCCTAACCCTAACTCGAACCCTAACCCTAACACTTCCCCGAAGCCTGACCCTCACCCGTCCCCTAATCCTAACCCGTACGCTAACACTAACCCGCGCCCTCACACGTACGCTACCCCTAAAGCGTTGTCGTACCCTCACCTGGACCCTAAACCGTCCCCGTCCCCTAACCCTAACCCTAGCCCGAACCCTAACCCTAACCATTCCCAGAAGGCTGACCCTCACCCGTCCCCTAATCCCAACCCGTACGCTAACACTAACCCGCACCCTCACACATACGCTCCCCCTAAAGCCTTGTCCTACCCTCACATGGACCCTAAACCGTCCCTGTCCCATAACCCTAACCCTATCCCGAACCCTAACCCTAACCCTTCCCCGAAGCCTGACCCTCACCCGTCCCCTAATCCTAACACGTACGCTAACACTAACCCGCGCCCTCGCACGTACGCTCCCCCTAAAGCGTTGTCGTACCCTCACCTGGACCCTAAACCGTCCCCGTCCCCTAACCCTAACCCTACCCCGAACCCTAACCCTAACCCTTCCCCGAAGCCTGACCCTCACCCGTCACCTAATCCTAACCAGTACGCTAACACTAATCCGCGCCCTCACACGTACGCTCCCCCTAAAGCCTTGTCGTACCCTCACCTGGACCCTAAACCGTCCCCGTCCCCTAACCCTAACCCTAGCCCGAACCCTAAGCCTAACACTTCCCCGAAGCCTGACCTTCACCCGTCCCCTAATCCTAACCCGTACGCTAACACTAACCTGCGCCCTCACACGTACGCTCCCCCTAAAGCGTTATCGTACCTTCACCTGGACCCTAAACCGTCCCCGTCCCCTAACCGTAACCCTAGTCCGAACCCTAACACTAACCCTTCCCAGAAGCCTGACCCTCACCCGTCCCCTAATCCTAACCCGTACGCTAACACTAACCCACGCCCTCACACGTACGCTCCCCCTAAAGCGTTGTCGTACCCTCACCTGGACCCTAAACCGTCCCCGTCTCCTAACACTAACCCTAGCCCGAACCCTAACCCTAACCCTTCCCCGAAGCCTGACCCTCACCCGTCCCCTAATCCTAACCCGTACGCTAACACTAACCCGCGCCCTCACACATAAGCTCCCCCTAAAGCGTTGTCGTACCCTCACCTGGACCCTAAACCGTCCCCGTCCCCTAACCGTAACCCTAGCCCGAACCCTAACACTAACCGTTCCCAGAAGCCTGACCCTCACCCGTTCCCAAATCCTAACCCGTACGCTAACACTAACCCGCGCCCTCACACGTACGCTCCCGCTAAAGCGTTGTCATACCCTCAGCTGGACCCTAAACCGTCCCCGTCACCTAAACCTAACCCTAGCCCGA
Source organism: Pseudorca crassidens (assembly GCF_039906515.1). Lineage (NCBI taxonomy): Eukaryota > Metazoa > Chordata > Mammalia > Artiodactyla > Delphinidae > Pseudorca > Pseudorca crassidens. The sequence goes on along the minus strand of NC_090307.1, from coordinate 55,704,167 downwards.
AACCTACCCCTAACCCTTCCCCGAAGCCTGACCCTCACCCGTCCCCTAATCCTAACCCGTACGCTAACACTAACCCGCGCCCTCACACGTACGCTCCCCCTAAAGCGTTGTCGTACCCTCACCTGGACCCTAAACCGTCCCCGTCCCCTAACCCTAACCCTAACTCGAACCCTAACCCTAACACTTCCCCGAAGCCTGACCCTCACCCGCCCCCTAATCCTAACCCGTACGCTAACACTAACCCGCGCCCTCACACGTACGCTCCCCCTAAAGCGTTGTCGTACCCTCACCTGGACCCTAAACCGTCCCCGTCCCCTAAGCCTAACCCTAGCCCGAAACCTAACCCTAAACCTTCCCCGAAGCCTGACCCTCACCCGTCCCCTAATCCTAACCCGTACGCTAACACTAACCCGCGCCCTCACACGTACGCTCCCCCTAAAGCGTTGTCGTACCCTCACCTGGACCCTAAACCGTCCCCGTCCCCTAACCGTAACCCTAGTCCGAACCCTAACACTAACCCTTCCCAGAAGCCTGACCCTCACCCGTCCCCTAATCCTAACCCGTATGCTAACACTAACCCACGCCCTCACACGTACGCTCCCCCTAAAGCGTTGTCGTACCCTCACCTGGACCCTGAACCGTCCCCGTCTCCTAACCCTAACCCTAGCCCGAACCCTAACCCTAACCCTTCCCCGAAGCCTGACCCTCACCCGTCCCCTAATCCTAACCCGTACGCTAACACTAACCCGCGCGCTCACACATAAGCTCCCCCTAAAGCGTTGTCGTACCCTCACCTGGACCCTAAACCGTCCCCGTCCCCTAACCGTAACCCTAGCCCGAATCCGAACACTAACCGTTCCCAGAAGCCTGACCCTCACCCGTTCCCAAATCCTAACCCGTACGCTAACACTAACCCGCGCCTTCACACGTACGCTCCCGCTAAAGCGGTGTCGTACCCTCAGCTGGACCCTAAACCGTCCCCGTCACCTAAACCTAACCCTAGCCCGAAACCTACCCCTAACCCTTCCCCGAAGCCTGACCCTCACCCGTCCCCTAATCCTAACCCGTACGCTAACACTAACCCGCGCCCTCACACGTACGCTCCCCCTAAAGCGTTGTCGTACCCTCACCTGGACCCTAAACCGTCCCCGTCCCCTAACCCTAACCCTAACTCGAACCCTAACCCTAACACTTCCCCGAAGCCTGACCCTCACCCGTCCCCTAATCCTAACCCGTACGCTAACACTAACCCGCGCCCTCACACGTACGCTACCCCTAAAGCGTTGTCGTACCCTCACCTGGACCCTAAACCGTCCCCGTCCCCTAACCCTAACCCTAGCCCGAACCCTAACCCTAACCATTCCCAGAAGGCTGACCCTCACCCGTCCCCTAATCCCAACCCGTACGCTAACACTAACCCGCACCCTCACACATACGCTCCCCCTAAAGCCTTGTCCTACCCTCACATGGACCCTAAACCGTCCCCGTCCCATAACCCTAACCCTATCCCGAACCCTAACCCTAACCCTTCCCCGAAGCCTGACCCTCACCCGTCCCCTAATCCTAACACGTACGCTAACACTAACCCGCGCCCTCGCACGTACGCTCCCCCTAAAGCGTTGTCGTACCCTCACCTGGACCCTAAACCGTCCCCGTCCCCTAACCCTAACCCTACCCCGAACCCTAACCCTAACCCTTCCCCGAAGCCTGACCCTCACCCGTCACCTAATCCTAACCAGTACGCTAACACTAATCCGCGCCCTCACACGTACGCTCCCCCTAAAGCCTTGTCGTACCCTCACCTGGACCCTAAACCGTCCCCGTCCCCTAACCCTAACCCTAGCCCGAACACTAAGCCTAACACTTCCCCGAAGCCTGACCTTCACCCGTCCCCTAATCCTAACCCGTACGCTAACACTAACCTGCGCCCTCACACGTACGCTCCCCCTAAAGCGTTATCGTACCTTCACCTGGACCCTAAACCGTCCCCGTCCCCTAACCGTAACCCTAGTCCGAACCCTAACACTAACCCTTCCCAGAAGCCTGACCCTCACCCGTCCCCTAATCCTAACCCGTACGCTAACACTAACCCACGCCCTCACACGTACGCTCCCCCTAAAGCGTTGTCGTACCCTCACCTGGACCCTAAACCGTCCCCGTCTCCTAACACTAACCCTAGCCCGAACCCTAACCCTAACCCTTCCCCGAAGCCTGACCCTCACCTGTCCCCTAATCCTAACCCGTACGCTAACACTAACCCGCGCCCTCACACGTACGCTCCCCCTAAAGCCTTGTCATACCCTCACATGGACCCTAAACCGTCCCCGTCCCCTAACCCTAACCCTACCCCGAACCCTAACCCTAACCCTTCCCCGAAGCCTGACCCACACCCGTCCCCTAATCCTAACCAGTACGCTAACACTAATCCGCGCCCTCACACGTACGCTCCCCCTAAAGCATTGTCGTACCCTCACCTGGACCCTAAACCGTCCCCTAACCCTAATCCTAACCCTAGCCCGAACCCTAACCTTAACACTTCCCCGAGGCCTGATCCTCACCCGTCCCCTAATCCTAACCCGTACGCTAACACTAACCCGCGCCCTCACACGTACGCTCCCCGTAAAGCGTTGTCGTAACCTCACATTGACCCTAAACCGTCCCCGTCCCCTAAGCCTAACCCTAGCCCGAAACCTAACCCTAAACCTTCCCCGAAGCCTGACCCTCACCCGTCCCCTAATCCTAACCCGTACGCTAACACTAACCCGCGCCCTCACACGTACGCTCCCCCTAAAGCGTTGTCGTACCCTCAGCTGGACCCTAAACCGTCCCCGTCACCTAACCCTAACCCTAGCCCGAAACCTAACCCTAACCCTTCCCCGAAGCCTGACCCTCACCAGTCCCCTAATCCTAACCCGTACGCTAACACTAACCCGCGCCCTCACACGTACGCTCCCCCTAAAGCGTTGTCGTACCCTCACCTGGACCCTAAACCGTCCCCGTCCCCTAACCCTAACCCTAACTCGAATCCTATCCCTAACCCTTCCCCGAAGCCTGACCCTCACCCGTCCCCTAATCCTAACCCGTACGCTAACACTAACCCGCGCCCTCACACGTACGCTCCCCCTAAAGCGTTCTCGTACCCTCACCTGGACCCTAAACCGTCCCCGTCCCCTAACCCTAACCCTAGCCCGAACCCTAACCCTAACCCTTCCCCGAAGCCTGACCCTCACCCGTCCCCTAATCCTAACCCGTACGCTAACACTAACCCGCGCCCTCACACGTACGCTCCCCCTAAAGCCTTGTCATACCCTCACATGGACCCTAAACCGTCCCCGTCCCCTAACCCTAACCCTAGCCCGAACCCTAACCCTAACCCTTCCCCGAAGCCTGACCCTCACCCGTCCCCTAATCCTAACCCGTACGCTAACACTAACCCGCGCCCTCACACGTACGCTCCCCCTAAAGCCTTGTCATACCCTCACATGGACCCTAAACCGTCCCCGTCCCCTAACCCTAACCATAGCCCGAACCCTAACCCTAACACTTCCCCGAAGCCTGACCCTCACCCGTCCCCTAATCCTAACCCGTACGCTAACACTAACCCGCGCCCTCACACGTACGCTCCCCCTAAAGCGTTGTCGTACCCTCACCTGGACCCTAAACCGTCCCCGTCCCCTAACCCTAACCCTACCCCGAACCCTAACCCTAACCCTTCCCCGAAGCCTGACCCACACCCGTCCCCTAATCCTAACCAGTACGCTAACACTAATCTGCGCCCTCACACGTACGCTCCTCCTAAAGCGTTGTCGTACCCTCACCTGGACCCTAAACCGTCCCCGTCCCCTAAGCCTAACCGTAGCCCGAAACCTAACCCTAAACCTTCCCCGAAGCCTGACACTCACCCGTCCCCTAATCCTAACCCATACTCTAACACTAACCCGCGCCCTCACACGTACACTCCCCCTAAAGCATTGTCGTACCCTCACCTGGACCCTAAACCGTCCCCTAACCCTAATCCTAACCCTAGCCCGAACCCTAACCTTAACACTTCCCCGAGGCCTGATCCTCACCCGTCCCCTAATCCTAACCCGTACACTAACACTAACCCGCGCCCTCACACGTACGCTCCCGGTAAAGCGTTGTCGTACCCTCACATTGACTCTAAACCGTCCCCGTCCCCTAAGCCTAACCCTAGCCCGAAACCTAACCCTAAACCTTCCCCGAAGCCTGACCCACACCCGTCCCCTAATCCTAACCCGTACGCTAACACTAACCCGCGCCCTCACACGTACGCTCCCCCTAAAGCGTTGTCGTACCCTCACCTGGACCCTAAACCGTCCCCGTCCCCTAAGCCTAACCCTAGCCCGAAACCTAACCCTAAACCTTCCCCGAAGCCTGACCCTCACCCGTCCCCTAATCCTAACCCGTACGCTAACACTAACCCGCGCCCTCACACGTACGCTCCCCCTAAAGCGTTGTCGTACCCTCACCTGGACCCTAAACCGTCCCCGTCCCCTAACCGTAACCCTAGTCCGAACCCTAACACTAACCCTTCCCAGAAGCCTGACCCTCACCCGTCCCCTAATCCTAACCCGTACGTTAACACTAACCCACGCCCTCACACGTACGCTCCCCCTAAAGCGTTGTCGTACCCTCACCTGGACCCTAAACCGTCCCCTAACCCTAACCCTAACCCTAGCCCGAACCCTAACCTTAACACTTCCCCGAGGCCTGATCCTCACCCGTCCCCTAATCCTAACCCGTACGCTAACACTAACCCGCGCCCTCACATGTACGCTCCCCCTAAAGCGTTGTCGTACCCTCACCTGGACCCTAAACCGTCCCCGTCCCCTAACCCTAACCCTAGCCCAAACCCTAACCCTAACCCTTCCCCGAAGCCTGACCCTCACCCGTCCCCTAATCCTAACCCGTACGCTAACACTAACCCGCGCCCTCACACGTACGCTCCCCCTAAAGCGTTGTCGTACCCTCACCTGGACCCTAAACCGTCCCCGTCCCCTAACCCTAACCCTAGCCCGAACCCTAACACTAACCCTTCCCAGAAGCCTGACCCTCACCCGTCCCCTAATCCTAACCCGTACGCTGACACTAACCCGCGCCCTCGCACGTACGATCGCCCTAAAGCGTTGTCGTACCCTCACCTGGACTCTAAACCGTCCCCGTCCCCTAACCGTAACCCTAGCCCGAACCCTAACACTAACCCTTCCCAGAAGCCTGACCCTCACCCGTTCCCAAATCCTAACCCGTACGCTAACACTAACCCGCGCCCTCACACGTACGCTCCCCCTAAAGCGTTGTCGTACCCTCACCTGGACCCTAAACCGTCCCCGTCCCCTAACCCTAACCCTAGCCCGAACCCTTCCCCGAAGCCTGACCCTCACCCGTCCCCTAATCCTAACCCGTACGCTAACACTAACCCGCGCCCTCACACGTACGCTCCCCCTAAAGCCTTGTCATACCCTCACATGGACCCTAAACCGTCCCCGTCCCCTAACCCTAACCCTAGCCCGAACCCTAACCCTAACCCTTCCCCGAAGCCTGACCCTCACCCGTCCCCTAATCCTAACCCGTACGCTAACACTAACCCGCGCCCTCACACGTACGCTCCCCCTAAAGCGTTGTCATACCCTCACCTGGACCCTAAACCGTCCCCGTCCCGTAACCCTAACCCTACCCCGAACCCTAACCCTAACCCTTCCCCGAAGCCTGACCCTCACCCGTCCCCTAATCCTAACCAGTACGCTAACACTAATCCGCGCCCTCACACGTACGCTCCCCCTAAAGCGTTGTCGTACCCTCACCTGGACCCTAAACCGTCCCTGTCCCCTAAGCCTAACCGTAGCCCGAAACCTAACCCTAAACCTTCCCCGAAGCCTGACACTCACCCGTCCCCTAATCCTAACCCGTACTCTAACACTAACCCACGCCCTCACACGTACACTCCCCCTAAAGCATTGTCGTACCCTCACCTGGACCCTAAACCGTCCCCTAACCCTAACCCTAACCCTAGCCCGAACCCTAACCTTAACACTTCCCCGAGGCCTGATCCTCATCCGTCCTCTAATCCTACCCCGTACGCTAACACTAACCCGCGCCCTCACACGTACGCTCCCCGTAAAGTGTTGTCGTACCCTCACATTGACCCTAAACCGTCCCCGTCCCCTAAGCCTAACCCTAGCCCGAAACCTAACCCTAAACCTTCCCCGAAGCCTGACCCTCACCCGTCCCCTAATCCTAACCCGTATGCTAACACTAACCCGCGCCCTCACACGTACTCTCCCCCTAAAGCGTTGTCGTACCCTCACCTGGACCCTAAACCGTCCCCGTCCCCTAAGCCTAACCCTAGCCCGAAACCTAACCCTAAACCTTCCCCGAAGCCTGACCCTCACCCGTCCCCTAATCCTAACCCGTACGCTAACACTAACCCGCGCCCTCACACGTTCGCTCCCCCTAAAGCGTTGTCGTACCCTCACCTGGACCCTAAACCGTCCCCGTCCCCTAACCCTAACCCTAGCCCGAACCCTAACCCTAACCCTTCCCCGAAGCCTGACCCTCACCCATCCCCTAATCCTAACCCGGACGCTAACACTAACCCGCGCCCTCACAAGTACGCTCCCCCTAAAGCGTTCTCGTACCCTTACGTGGACCCTAAACCGTCCCCGTCCCCTAAACCTAACCCTAGCCCGAACCCTAACCCTAACCCTTCCCCGAAGCCTGACACTCACCCGTCCCCTAATCCTAACCCGTACGCTAAAACTAACCCACGCCCTCACACGTATGCTCCCCCAAAGCGTTGTCGTTCCCTCACCTGGACCCTAAACCGTCCCCATCCCCTAAGCCTAACCCTAGCCCGAAACCTAACCCTAAACCTTCACCGAAGCCTGACACTCACCCGTCCCCTAATCCTAACCCGTACGCTAACACTAACCCGCGCCCTCACACGTACGCTCCCCCTAAAGCGTTGTCGTACCCTCACCTGGACCCTAAACCGTCCCCGTCCCCTAACCCTAACCCTAGCACGAACCCTAACCCTAACCCTTCCCCGAAGCCTGGCCCTCACCCGTCCCCTAATCGTAACCCGTACGCTAACACTAACCCGCGCCCTCACACGTACGCTCCCCCTAAAGCCTTGTCGTACCCTCACCTGGACCCTAAACCGTCCCAGTGCCCTAACCCCAACCCTAGCCCGAACCCTAACCTTAACCGTTCCCCGAAGCCTGACCCTCACCCGTCCACTAATCCTAACCCGTACGCTAACACTAACCCGCGCCCTCACACGTACGCTCCCCCTAAAGCGTTGTCGTACCCTCACCTGGACCCTAAACCGTCCCCGTCCCCTAACCCTAACCCTAACTCGAACCCTAACCCTAACACTTCCCCGAAGCCTGACCCTCACCCGTCCCCTAATCCTAACCCGTACGCTAACACTAACCCGCGCCCTCACACGTACGCTCCCCCTAAAGCGTTGTCGTACCCTCACCTGGACCCTAAACCGTCCCCGTCCCCTAACCCTAACCCTACCCCGAACCCTAACCCTAACCCTTCCCCGAAGCCTGACCCTCACCCGTACCCTAATCCTAACCAGTACGCTAACACTAATCCGCGCCTTCACACGTACGCTCCCCCTAAAGCCTTGTCGTACCCTCACCTGGACCCTAAAGTGTCCCCGTCCCCTAACCCTAACCCTAGCCCGAACCCTAACCCTAACACTTCCCCGAAGTCTGACCCTCACCCGTCCCCTAATCCTAACCCGTACGCTAACACTAACCTGCGCCCTCACACGTACGCTCCCCCTAAAGCGTTGTCGTACCCTCACCTGGACCCTAAACCGTCCCAGTCCCCTAACCCTAACCCTAGCCCGAACCCTAACTCTAACCCTTCCCCGAAGCCTGACCCTCACCCGTCCCCTAATCCTAACCCGTACGCTAACACTAACCCGCGACCTCACACGTACGCTCCCCCTAAAGCGTTGTCGTACCCTCACCTGGACCCTAAACCGTCCCCGTCCCCTAACCCTAACCCTAGCCCGAACCCTAACCCTAACCCTTCCCCGAAGCCTGACCCTCACCCGTCCCCTAATCCTAACCCGTACGCTAACACTAACCCGCGCCCTCACATGTACGCTCCCCCTAAAGCGTTGTCGTACCCTCACCTGGACCCTAAACCGTCCCCGTCCCCTAACCCTAACCCTAGCCCGAACCCTAACCCTAACCCTTCCCCGAAGCCTGACCCTCACCCGTCCCCTAATCCTAACCCGTACGCTAACACTAACCCGCGCCCTCACACTTACGCTCCCCCTAAAGCGTTGTCGTACCCTCACCTGGACCCTAAACCGTCCCCGTCCCCTAACCGTAACCCTAGCCCGAACCCTAACACTAACCCTTCCCAGAAGCCTGACCCTCACCCGTCCCCTAATCCTAACCCGTACGCTAACACTAACCCGCGCCCTCACACGTACGCTCCCCCTAAAGCGTTGTCGTACCCTCACCTGGACCCTAAACCGTCCCCGTCCCCTAACCCTAACCCTAGCCCGAACCCTAACCCTAACCCTTCCCCGAAGCCTGACCCTCAACCGTCCCCTAATCCTAACCCGTACGCTAACACTAACCCGCCCCCTCACACGTATGCTCCCTCTAAAGAGTTGTCGTACCCTCACATAGACCCTAAACCGTCCCCGTCCCCTAACCATAACCCTAGCCCGAACCCTAACCCTAACGCTTCCCCGAAGCCTGACCCTCACCCGTCCCCTAATCCTAACCCGTACGCTAACACTAACCCGCGCCCTCACACGTACGCTCCCCCTAAAGCCTTGTCGTACCCTCACCTGGACCCTAAACCGTCCCCTAACCCTAACCCTAACCCTACACCGAACCCTAGCCCTAACCCTTCCCAAATGCCTGACCCTCACCCGTCCCCTAATCCTAACCAGTACGCTAACACTAACCCGCGCCCTCACACGTACGCTCCCCCTAAAGCGTTGTCGTACCCTCACCTGGACCCTAAACCGTCCCCGTCCCCTAACCGTAACCCTAGCCCGAACCCTAACACTAACCCTTCCCAGAAGCCTGACCCTCACCCGTCCCCTAATCCTAACCCGTACGCTAACACTAACCCACGCCCTCACACGTACGCTCCCCCTAAAGCGTTGTCGTACCCTCACCTGGACCCTAAACCGTCCCCGTCCCCTAACCGTAACGCTAGCCCGAACCCTAACACTAACCCTTACCAGAAGCCTGACCCTCACCCGTTCCCAAATCCTAACCCGTACGCTAACACTAACCCGCGCCCTCACACGTACGCTCCCCCTAAAGCGTTGTCGTACCCTCAGCTGGACCCTAAACCGTCCCCGTCACCTAACCCTAACCCTAGCCGGAAACCTAACCCTAACCCTTCCCCGAAGCCTGACCCTCACCCGTCCCCTAATCCTAACCCGTACGCTAACACTAACCCGCGCCCTCACACGTACGCTCCCCCTAAAGCGTTGTCGTACCCTCACCTGGACCCTAAACCGTCCCCGTCCCCTAACCCTAACCCTAGCCCGAACCCTAACCCTAACCATTCCCAGAAGGCTGACCCTCACCCGTCCCCTAATCCTAACCCGTACGCTAACACTAACCCGCGCCCTCACACGTACGCTCCCCCTAAAGCCTTGTCATACCCTCACATGGACCCTAAACCGTCCCCGTCCCCTAACCCTAACCCTAACCCGAACCCTACCACTAACCCTTCCCAGAAGCCTGACCCTCACCCGTTCCCAAATCCTAACCCGTACGCTAACACTAACCCGCGCCCTCACACGTACGCTCCCCCTAAAGCGTTGTCGTACCCTCACCTGGACCCTAAACCGTCCCCGTCACCTAACCCTAACCCTAGCCCGAAACCTAACCCTAACCCTTCCCCGAAGCCTGACCCTCACCAGTCCCCTAATCCTAACCCGTACGCTAACACTAACCCGCGCTCTCACACGTACGCTCCCCCTAAAGCGTTGTCGTACCCTCACCTGGACCCTAAACCGTCCCCGTCCCCTAACCCTAACCCTAACTCGAATCCTAACCCTAACCCTTCCCCGAAGCCTGACCCTCACCCGTCCCCTAATCCTAACCCGTACGCTAACACTAACCCGCGCCCTCACACGTACGCTCCCCCTAAAGCGTTGTCGTACCCTCACCTGGACCATAAACCGTCCCCGTCCCCTAACCGTAACCCTAGTCCGAACCCTAACACTAACCCTTCCCAGAAGCCTGACCCTCACCCGTCCCCTAATCCTAACCCGTACGCTAACACTAACCCGCGCCCTCACACATAAGCTCCCCCTAAAGCGTTGTCGTACCCTCACCTGGACCCTAAACCGTCCCCGTCCCCTAACCGTAACCCTAGCCCGAACCCTAACACTAACCGTTCCCAGAAGCCTGACCCTCACCCGTTCCCAAATCCTAACCCGTACGCTAACACTAACCCGCGCCCTCACACGTACGCTCCCGCTAAAGCGTTGTCGTACCCTCAGCTGGACCCTAAACCGTCCCCGTCACCTAAACCTAACCCTAGCCCGAAACCTACCCCTAACCCTTCCCCGAAGCCTGACCCTCACCCGTCCCCTAATCCTAACCCGTACGCTAACACTAACCCGCGCCCTCACACGTACGCTCCCCCTAAAGCGTTGTCGTACCCTCAGCTGGACCCTAAACCGTCCCCGTCCCCTAACCCTAACCCTAACTCGAACCCTAACCCTAACACTTCCCCGAAGCCTGACCCTCACCCGTCCCCTAATCCTAATCCGTACGCTAACACTAACCCGCGCCCTCACACGTACGCTCCCCCTAAAGCGTTGTCGTACCCTCACCTGTACCCTAAACCGTCCCCGTCCCCTAACCCTAACCCTAGCCCGAACCCTAACTCGAACCCTTCCCCGAAGCCTGACCCTCACCCGTCCCCTAATCCTAACCCGTACGCTAACACTAACCCGCGCCCTCACACGTACGCTCCCCCTAAAACGTTGTCGTACCCTCACCTGGACCCTAAACCGTCCCCGTCTCCTAACCCTAACCCTAGCCCGAACCCTAACCCTAACCCTTCCCCGAAGCCTGACCCTCACCCGTTCGCTAATCCTAACCCGTACGCTAACACTAACCCGCGCCCTCACACGTACGCTCCCCCTAAAGCCTTGTCATACCCTCACATTGACCCTAAACCGTCCCTGTCCCCTAACCCTAACCCTAGCCCGAACCCTAACCCTAACCCTTCCCCGAAGCCTGACCCTCACCCGTCCCCTAATCCTAACCCGTACGCTAACACTAACCCGCGCCCTCGCACGTACGCTCCCCCTAAAGCGTTGTCGTACCCTCACCTGGGCCCTAAACCGTCCCCGTCCCCTAACCCTAACCCTAGCCCGAACCCTAACCCTAACCCTTCCCCGAAGCCTGACCCTCACCCGTCCCCTAATCCTAACCCGTACGCTAACACTAACCCGCGCCCTCACACATACGCTCCCCCTAAAGCGTTGTCGTAGCCTCACCTGGACCCTAAACCGTCCCCGTCCCCTAACCGTAACCCTAGCCCGAACCCTAACACTAACCCTTCCCAGAAGCCTGACCCTCACCCGTCCCCTAATCCTAACCCGTACGCTAACACTAACCCGCGCCCTCACACGTACGCTCGCCCTAAAGCGTTGTCGTACCCTCACCTGGACTCTAAACCGTCCCCGTCCCGTAACCGTAACCCTAGCCCGAACACTAACACTAACCCTTCCCAGAAGCCTGACCCTCACCAGTTCCCAAATCCTAACCCGTACGCTAACACTAACCCGCGCCCTCACACGTACGCTCCCCCTAAAGCATTGTCGTACCCTCAGCTGGACCCTAAACCGTCCCCGTCACCTAAACCTAACCCTAGCCCGAAACCTAACCCTAACCCTTCCCCGAAGCCTGACCCTCACCCGTCCCCTAATCCTAACCCGTACGCTAACACTAACCCGCGCCCTCACACGTACGCTCCCCCTAAAGCGTTGTCGTACCCTCACCTGGACCCTAAACCGTCCCCGTCCCCTAACCCTAACCCTAGCCCGAAGCCTAAACCTAACCCTTCCCCGAAGCCTGACCCTCACCCGTCCCCTAATCCTAACCCGTACGCTAACACTAACCCGCGCCCTCACACGTACGCTCCCCCTAAAGCGTTGTCGTACCCTCACCTGGACCCTAAACCGTCCCCGTCCCCTAAACCTAACCCTAGCCCGAACCCTAATCCTAACCATTCCAAGAAGGCTGACCCTCACCCGTCCCCTAATCCTAACCCGTACGCTAACACTAACCCGCGCCCTCACACGTACGCTCCCCCTAAAGCCTTGTCATACCCTCACATGGACCCTAAACCGTCCCCGTCCCCTAACCCTAACCCTAGCCCAAACCCTAACACTAACCCTTCCCAGAAGCCTGACCCTCACCCGTTCCCAAATCCTAAACCGTACGCTAACACTAACCCGCGCCCTCACACGTACGCTCCCCCTAAAGCGTTGTCGTACCCTCAGCTGGACCCTAAACCGTCCCCGTCACCTAACCCTAACCCTAGCCCGAAACCTAACCCTAACCCTTCCCCGAAGCCTGACCCTCACCAGTCCCCTAATCCTAACCCGTACGCTAACACTAACCCGCGCCCTCACACGTACGCTCCCCCTAAAGCGTTGTCGTACCCTCAACTGGACCCTAAACCGTCCCCGTCCCCTAACCCTAACCCTAACTCGAATCCTAACCCTAACCCTTCCCCGAAGCCTGACCCTCACCCGTCCCCTAATCCTAACCCGTACGCTAACACTAACCCGCTCCCTCACACGTACGCTCCCCCTAAAGCGTTGTCGTACCCTCACCTGGACCCTAAACCGTCCCCGTCCCCTAACCCTAACCCTAGCCCGAACCCTAACCCTAACCCTTCCCCGAAGCCTGACCCTCACCCGTCCCCTAATCCTAACCCGTACGCTAACACTAACCCGCGCCCTCACACGTACGCTCCCCCTAAAGCCTTGTCATACCCTCACATGGACCCTAAACCGTCCCCATCCCCTAACCCTAACCCTAGCCCGAACCCTAACCCTAACCCTTCCCCGAAGCCTGACCCTCACCCGTCCCCTAATCCTAACCCGTACGCTAACACTAACCCGCGCCCTCACACATACGCTCCCCCTACAGCCTTGTCATACCCTCACATGGACCCTAAACTGTCCCCGTCCCCTAACCCTAACCATAGCCCGAACCCTAACCCTAACCCTTCCCCGAAGCCTGACCCTCACCCGTCCCCTAATCCTAACCCGTACGCTAACACTAATCCGCGCCCTCACAGGTACGCTCCCCCTATAGCGTTGTCGTACCCTCACCTGGACCCTAAACCGTCCCCGTCTCCTAAGCCTAACCGTAGCCCGAAACCTAACCCTAAACCTTCCCCGAAGCCTGACACTCACCCGTCCCCTAATCCTAACCCGTACTCTAACACTAACCCGCGCCCTCACACGTACACTCCCCCTAAAGCATTGTCGTACCCTCACCTGGACCCTAAACCGTCCCCTAACCCTAATCCTAACCCTAGCCCGAACCCTAACCTTAACACTTCCCCGAGGCCTGATCCTCACCCGTCCCCTAATCCTAACCCGTACGCTAACACTAACCCGCGCCCTCACACGTACGCTCCCCCTAAAGCGTTGTCGTACCCTCACATTGACCCTAAACCGTCCCCGTCCCCTAAGCCTAACCCTAGCCCGAAACCTAACCCTAAACCTTCCCCGAAGCCTGACCCTCACCCGTCCCCTAATCCTAACCCGTACGCTAACACTAACCCGCGCCCTCACACGTACGCTCCCCCTAAAGCGTTGTCGTACCCTCACCTGGACCCTAAACCGTCCCCGTCCCCTAAGCCTAACCCTAGCCCGAAACCTAACCCTAAACCTTCCCCGAAGCCTGACCCTCACCCGTCCCCTAATCCTAACCCGTACGCTAACACTAACCCGCGCCCTCACACGTACGCTCCCCCTAAAGCGTTGTCGTACCCTCACGTGGACCCTAAACCATCCCCGTCCCCTAACCGTAACCCTAGTCCGAACCCTAACACTAACCCTTCCCAGAAGCCTGACCCTCACCCGTCCCCTAATCCTAACCCGTACGCTAACACTAACCCACGCCCTCACACGTACGCTCCCCCTAAAGCGTTGTCGTACCCTCACCTGGACCCTAAACCGTCCCCGTCTGCTAACACTAACCCTAGCCCGAACCCTAACCCTAACCCTTCCCCGAAGCCTGACCCTCACCCGTCCCCTAATCCTAACCCGTACGCTAACACTAACCCGCGCCCTCACACATAAGCTCCCCCTAAAGCGTTGTCGTACCCTCACCTGGACCCTAAACCGTCCCCGTCCCCTAACCGTAACCCTAGCCCGAACCCTAACACTAACCGTTCCCAGAAGCCTGACCCTCACCCGTTCCCAAATCCTAACCCGTACGCTAACACTAACCCGCGCCCTCACACGTACGCTCCCGCTAAAGCGTTGTCATACCCTCAGCTGGACCCTAAACCGTCCCCGTCACCTAAACCTAACCCTAGCCCGAAACCTACACCTAACCCTTCCCCGAAGCCTGACCCTCACCCGTCCCCTAATCCTAACCCATACGCTAACACTAACCCGCGCCCTCACACGTACGCTCCCCCTAAAGCGTTGTCGTACCCTCACCTGGACCCTAAACCGTCCCCGTCCCCTAACCCTAACCCTAACTCGAACCCTAACCCTAACACTTCCCCGAAGCCTGACCCTCACCCGTCCCCTAATCCTAACCCGTACGCTAACACTAACCCGCGCCCTCACACGTACGCTCCCCCTAAAGCCTTGTCATACCCTCACATGGACCCTAAACCGTCCCCGTCCCCTAACCCTAACCCTACCCCGAACCCTAACACTAACCCTTCCCAGAAGCCTGACCCTCACCCGTTCCCAAATCCTAACCCGTACGCTAACACTAACCCGCGCCCTCACACGTACGCTCCCCCTAAAGCGTTGTCGTACCCTCAGCTGGACCCTAAACCGTCCCCGTCACCTAACCCTAACCCTAGCCCGAAACCTAACCCTAACCCTTCCCCGAAGCCTGACCCTCACCAGTCCCCTAATCCTAACCCGTACGCTAACACTAACCCGCGCCCTCACACGTACGCTCCCCCTAAAGCGTTGTCGTACCCTCACCTGGACCCTAAACCGTCCCCGTCCCCTAACCCTAACCCTAACTCGAATCCTAACCCTAACCCTTCCCCGAAGCCTGACCCTCACCCGTCCCCTAATCCTAACCCGTACGCTAACACTAACCCGCGCCCTCACACGTACGCTCCCCCTAAAGCGTTCTCGTACCCTCACCTGGACCCTAAACCGTCCCCGTCCCCTAACCCTAACCCTAGCCCGAACCCTAACCCTAACCCTTCCCCGAAGCCTGACCCTCACCCGTCCCCTAATCCTAACCCGTACGCTAACACTAACCCGCGCCCTCACACGTATGCTCCCCCTAAAGCCTTGTCATACCCTCACATGGACCCTAAACCGTCCCCATCCCCTAACCCTAACCCTAGCCCGAACCCTAACCCTAACCCTTCCCCGAAGCCTGACCCTCACCTGTCCCCTAATCCTAACCCGTACGCTAACACTAACCCGCGCCCTCACACGTACGCTCCCCCTAAAGCCTTGTCATACCCTCACATGGACCCTAAACCGTCCCCGTCCCCTAACCCTAACCCTACCCCGAACCCTAACCCTAACACTTCCCCGAAGCCTGACCCACACCCGTCCCCTAATCCTAACCAGTACGCTAACACTAATCCGCGCCCTCACACGTACGCTCCCCCTAAAGCATTGTCGTACCCTCACCTGGACCCTAAACCGTCCCCTAACCCTAATCCTAACCCTAGCCCGAACCCTAACCTTAACACTTCCCCGAGGCCTGATCCTCACCCGTCCCCTAATCCTAACCCGTACGCTAACACTAACCCGCGCCCTCACACGTACGCTCCCCGTAAAGCGTTGTCGTACCCTCACATTGACCCTAAACCGTCCCCGTCCCCTAAGCCTAACCCTAGCCCGAAACCTAACCCTAAACCTTCCCCGAAGCCTGACCCTCACCCGTCCCCTAATCGTAACCCGTACGCTAACACTAACCCGCGCCCTCACACGTACGCTCCCCCTAAAGCGTTGTCGTACCCTCAGCTGGACCCTAAACCGTCCCCGTCACCTAACCCTAACCCTAGCCCGAAACCTAACCCTAACCCTTCCCCGAAGCCTGACCCTCACCAGTCCCCTAATCCTAACCCGTACGCTAACACTAACCCGCGCCCTCACACGTACGCTCCCCCTAAAGCGTTGTCGTACCCTCACCTGGACCCTAAACCGTCCCCGTCCCCTAACCCTAACCCTAACTCGAATCCTATCCCTAACCCTTCCCCGAAGCCTGACCCTCACCCGTCCCCTAATCCTAACCCGTACGCTAACACTAACCCGCGCCCTCACACGTACGCTCCCCCTAAAGCGTTCTCGTACCCTCACCTGGACCCTAAACCGTCCCCGTCCCCTAACCCTAACCCTAGCCCGAACCCTAACCCTAACACTTCCCCGAAGCCTGACCCTCACCCGTCCCCTAATCCTAACCCGTACGCTAACACTAACCCGCGCCCTCAAGCGTACGCTCCCCCTAAAGCCTTGTCATACCCTCACATGGACCCTAAACCGTCCCCGTCCCCTAACCCTAACCCTAGCCCGAACCCTAACCCTTCCCCGAAGCCTGACCCTCACCCGTCCCCTAATCCTAACCCGTACGCTAACACTAACCCGCGCCCTCACACGTACGCTCCCCCTAAAGCCTTGTCATACCCTCACATGGACCCTAAACCGTCCCCGTCCCCTAACCCTAACCATAGCCCGAACCCTAACCCTAACCCTTCCCCGAAGCCTGACCCTCACCCGTCCCCTAATCCTAACCCGTACGCTAACACTAACCCGCGCCCTCACACGTACGCTCCCCCTAAAGCGTTGTCGTACCCTCACCTGGACCCTAAACCGTCCCCGTCCCCTAACCCTAACCCTACCCCGAACCCTAACCCTAACCCGTCCCCGAAGCCTGACCCACACCCGTCCCCTAATCCTAACCAGTACGCTAACACTAATCCGCGCCCTCACACGTACGCTCCCCCTAAAGCGTTGTCGTACCCTCACCTGGACCCTAAACCGTCCCCGTCCCCTAAGCCTAACCGTAGCCCGAAACCTAACCCTAAACCTTCCCTGAAGCCTGACACTCACCCGTCCCCTAATCCTAACCCATACTCTAACACTAACCCGCGCCCTCACACGTCCACTCCCCCTAAAGCATTGTCGTACCCTCACCTGGACCCTAAACCGTCCCCTAACCCTAATCCTAACCCTAGCCCGAACCCTAACCTTAA
This sequence comes from Pseudorca crassidens, assembly GCF_039906515.1. NCBI lineage: Eukaryota > Metazoa > Chordata > Mammalia > Artiodactyla > Delphinidae > Pseudorca > Pseudorca crassidens. The sequence continues at coordinate 55,686,701 of NC_090307.1, read as the reverse complement.
CACTTCCGAGAGGCCTGATCCTCACCCGTCCCCTAATCCTAACCCGTACGCTAACACTAACCCGCGCCCTCACACGTACGCTCCCCGTAAAGCGTTGTCGTACCCTCACATTGACCCTAAACCGTCCCCGTCCCCTAAGCCTAACCCTAGCCCGAAACCTAACCCTAAACCTTCCCCGAAGCCTGACCCTCACCCGTCCCCTAATCCTAACCCGTACGCTAACACTAACCCGCGCCCTCACACGTACGCTCCCCCTAAAGCGTTGTCGTACCCTCACCTGGACCCTAAATCGTCCCCGTCCCCTAAGCCTAACCCTAGCCCGAAACCTAACCCTAAACCTTCCCCGAAGCCTGACCCTCACCCGTCCCCTAATCCTAACCCGTACGCTAACACTAACCCGCGCCCTCACACGTACGCTCCCCCTAAAGCGTTGTCGTACCCTCACCTGGACCCTAAACCGTCCCCGTCCCCTAACCGTAACCCTAGTCCGAACCCTAACACTAACCCTTCCCAGAAGCCTGACCCTCACCCGTCCCCTAATCCTAACCCGTACGCTAACACTAACCCACGCCCTCACACGTACGCTCCCCCTAAAGCGTTGTCGTACCCTCACCTGGACCCTAAACCGTCCCCTAACCCTAACCCTAACCCTAGCCCGAACCCTAACCTTAACACTTCCCCGAGGCCTGATCCTCACCCGTCCCCTAATCCTAACCCGTACGCTAACACTAACCCGCGCCCTCACACGTACGCTCCCCCTAAAGCGTTGTCGTACCCTCACCTGGACCCTAAACCGTCCCCGTCACCTAACCCTAACCCTAGCCCGAAACCTAAACCTAACCCTTCCCCGAAGCCTGACCCTCACCCGTCCCCTAATCATAACCCGTACGCTAACACTAACCCGCGCCCTAACAAGTACGCTCCCCCTAAAGCGTTGTCGTACCCTCACCTGGACCCTAAACCGTCCCCGTCCCCTAACCCTAACCCTAACTCGAACCCTAACCCTAATCCTTCCCCGAAGCCTGACCCTCACCCGTCCCCTAATCCTAACCCGTACGCTAACACTAACCCGCGCCCTCACTCGTACGCTCCCCCTAAAGCGTTGTCGTACCCTCACCTGGACCCTAAACCGTCCCCGTCCCCTAACCCTAACCCTAGCCCGAACCCTTCCCCGAAGCCTGACCCTCACCCGTCCCCTAATCCTAACCCGTACGCTAACACTAACCCGCGCCCTCACACGTACGCTCCCCCTAAAGCCTTGTCATACCCTCACATGGACCCTAAACCGTCCCCGTCCCCTAACCCTAACCCTAGCCCGAACCCTAACCCTAACCCTTCCCCGAAGCCTGACCCTCACCCGTCCCCTAATCCTAACCCGTACGCTAACACTAACCCGCGCCCTCACACGTACGCTCCCCCTAAAGCGTTGTCATACCCTCACCTGGACCCTAAACCGTCCCCGTCCCCTAACCCTAACCCTACCCCGAACCCTAACCCTAACCCTTCCCCGAAGCCTGACCCTCACCCGTCCCCTAATCCTAACCAGTACGCTAACACTAATCCGCGCCCTCACACGTACGCTCCCCCTAAAGCGTTGTCGTACCCTCACCTGGACCCTAAACCGTCCCTGTCCCCTAAGCCTAACCGTAGCCCGAAACCTAACCCTAAACCTTCCCCGAAGCCTGACACTCACCCGTCCCCTAATCCTAACCCGTACTCTAACACTAACCCACGCCCTCACACGTACACTCCCCCTAAAGCATTGTCGTACCCTCACCTGGACCCTAAACCGTCCCCTAACCCTAACCCTAACCCTAGCCCGAACCCTAACCTTAACACTTCCCCGAGGCCTGATCCTCACCCGTCCCCTAATCCTAACCCGTACGCTAACACTAACCCGCGCCCTCACACGTACGCTCCCCGTAAAGTGTTGTCGTACCCTCACATTGACCCTAAACCGTCCCCGTCCCCTAAGCCTAACCCTAGCCCGAAACCTAACCCTAAACCTTCCCCGCAGCCTGACCCTCACCCGTCTCCTAATCCTATCTGTACGCTAACACTAACCCGCGCCCTCAAAAGTACGCTCCCCCTAAAGCCTTGTCGTACCCTCACATGGACTCTAAACTGTCCCCGTCCGCTAACCCTAACCCTAGCCCGAACCCTAACCCTAACCCTTCCCCGAAGCCTGACCCTCACCTGTCCCCTAATTAAACCCGTACGCTAACACTAACCCGCGCCCTACACGTAAGCTCCCACTAAGGCCTTGTCGTACCCTCACCTGGACCCTAAACCGTCCCCGTCCCCTAAACCTAACCCTAGCCCGAACCCTAACCCTAACCCTTCCCCGAAGCCTGACCCTCACCCGTCCCCTAATCCTAACCAGTATGCTAACACTAACCCGCGCCCTCACACGTACGCTCCCCCTAAAGCGTTGTCGTACCCTCACCTGGACCCTAAACCGTCCCCGTCCCCTAACCCTAACCCTAGCCCGAACCCTAACCCTAACCCTTCCCCAAAGCCTGACCCTCACCCGTCCCCTAATCCTAACCCGTACGCTAACACTAACCCGTGCCCTCACACGTACGCTCCCCCTAAAGCGTTGTCGTACCCTCACCTGGACCCTAAACCGTCCCCGTCCCCTAACCCTAACCCTAGCCCGAACCCTTACCCTAAACCTTCCCCGAAGCCTGACTCTCACCCTTCCCCTAATCCTAACCTGTACGCTAACACTAACCCACGCCCTCACACGTACGCTCCCCATAAAGCCTTGTCGTACCCTCACCTGGACCCGCAACCGTCCCCGTCCCCTAACCCTAACCCTAGCCCGAACCCTAAACCTAACACTTCCCCGAAGCCTGACCCTCACCCGTCCCCTAATCCTAACCCGTACGCTAACACTAACCCGCGCCCTCACACGTATGCTCCCCCTAAAGCGTTGTCGTACCCTCACCTGGACCCTAAACCGTCCCCGTCCCCTAAACCTAACCCTAGCCCGAACCCTAACCCTAGCCCTTCCCCGAAACCTGACCCTCGCCCGTCCCCTAATCCTAACCCGTACGCTAACACTAACCCACTCCCTCACACGTACGCTCCCCCTAAAGCGTTGTCGTACCCTCACGTGGCCCCTAATTCGTCCCCGTCCCCTAACCCTAACCCTAGCCCGAACCCTAACCCTAACCCTTCCCCGAAGCCTGACCCTCACCCGTCCCCTAATCCTAACTCGTACGCTAACACTAACCCGTGCCCTCACACGTACGTGCCCCCTAAAGCGTTGTCGTACTCTCACCTGGACCCTAAACCGTCCCCGTCCCCTAACCCTAACCCTAGCCCGAACCCTAACCTTAACACTTCCCCGAAGCCTGACCCTCACCCGTCCCCTAATCCTAACCCGTACGCTAACACTAACCCGCGCCCTCACACGTACGCTCCCCCTAAAGCGTTGTCGTACCCTCACCTGGACCCTAAACCGTCCCCGTCCCCTAACCCTAACCCTAGCCCGAACCCTAACCCTAACCCTTCCCCGATGCCTGACCCTCACCCGTCCCCTAATCCTAACCTGTACGCTAACACTAACCCAGCGCCCTCACACGTACGCTCCCCCTAAATCGTTGTCGTACCCTCACCTGGACTCTAAACCGTCCCCGTCCCCTAAGCCTAACCCTAGCCCGAACCCTAAACCTAACCCTTCCCCGAAGCGTGACCCTCACCCGTCCCCTAATCCTAACCCGTACGCTAACGCTAACCCGCGCCCTCACACGTACGCTCCCCCTAAAGCGTTGTCGTACCCTCACCTGGACCCCAAACCTTCCCCGTCCCCTAACCCTAACCCTACCCCGAACCCTAACCCTAACCCTTCCCCGAAGCCTGACCCTCACCCGTCCCCTAATCCTAACCTGTACGCTAACACTAACCCGCGCCCTCACAAGTACGCTCCCCCTAAAGCCTTGTCGTACCCTCACATGGACTCTAAACTGTCCCCGTCCGCTAACCCTAACCGTAGCCCCAACCCTAACCCTAACCCTTCGCCGCAGCCTGACCCTCACCTGTCCCCTAATTAAACCCGTACGCTAACACTAACCCGCGCCCTCACACGTACGTGCCCCCTAAAGCGTTGTCGTACCCTCACCTGGACCCTAAACCGTCCCCGTCCCCTAACCCTAACCCTAGCTCGAACCCTAACCTTAACACTTCCCCGAAGCCTGACCCTCACCCGTCCCCTAATCCTAACCCGTACACTAACACTAACCCACGCCCTCACACGTACGCTCCCCCAAAGCGTTGTCGTACCCTCACCTGGACCCCATACCGTCCCCGTCCCCTAACCCTAACCCTACCCCGAACCCTAACCCTAACCCTTCCCCGATGCCTGACCCTCACCCGTCCCCTAATCCTAACCCGTACGCTAACACTAACCCGGCGCCCTCACACGTACGCTCGCCCTAAAGCGTTGTCGTACCCTCACCTGGACTCTAAACCGTCCCCGTCCCCTAACCCTAACCCTAGCCCGAACCCTAAACCTAACCCTTCCCCGAAGCGTGACCCTCACCCATACCCTAATCCTAACCCGTACGCTAACACTAACCGGCGCCCTCACACGTACCCTCCCCCTAAAGCCTTGTCGTACCCTCACCTGGACCCTAAACCGTCCCCGTCCCCTAACCCTAACCCTAGCCCGAACCCTAAGCCTAAACCTTCCCCGAAGCCTGACCCTCACCCGTCCCCTAATCCTAAACCGTACGCTAACACTAACCTGCGCCCTCACACGTACGCTCCCCCTAAAGCGTTGTCGTACCCTCACCTGGAGCCTAAACCGTCCCCGTCCCCTAACCCTAACCCTAGCCCGAAACCTAACTCTAACCCTTCCCCGAAGCCTGACCCTCACCCGTCCCCTAATCCTAACCCGTACGCTAACACTAACCCGCGCCCTCACACGTACTCTCCCCCTAAAGCGTTGTCGTACCCTCACCTGGACCCTAAACCGTCCCTGTCCCCTAACCCTAACCCTAGCCCGAACCCTAACCCTAACCCTTCCCCGAAGCCTGACCCTCACCCGTCCCCTAATCCTAACCCGTACGCTAACACTAACCCGCGCCCTCACACGTACGCTCCCCCTAAAGCGTTGTCGTACCCTCACCTGGACCCTAAACCGTCCCCGTCCCCTAACCCTAACCCTAACTCGAACCCTAACCCTAACCCTTCCCCGAAGCCTGACCCTCACCCGTCCCCTAATCCTAACCCGTACGCTAACACTAACCCGCGCCCTCACACGTACGCTCCCCCTAAAGCGTTGTCGTACCCTCACCTGGACCCTAAACCGTCCCCGTCCCCTAACCCTAACCCTAGCCCGAACCCTAACCATAACCATTCCCAGAAGGCTGACCCTCACCCGTCCCCTAATCCTAACCCGTACGCTAACACTAATCCGCGCCCTCACACCTACGCTCCCACTAAAGCGTTGTCATACCCTCACATGGACCCTAAACCGTCCCCGTCCCCTAACCCTAACCCTAGCCCGAACCCTAACCCTAACCCTTCCCCGAAGCCTGACCCTCACCCGTCCCCTAATCCTAACCCGTACGCTAACACTAACCCACGCCCTCACATGTACGCTCCCCCTAAAGCCTTGTCGTACCCTCACCTGGACCCTAAACCGTCCCAGTGCCCTAACCCCAACCCTAGCCCGAACCCTAACCCTAACCATTCCCCGAAGCCTGACTCTCACCCGTCCCCTAATCCTAACCCGTACGCTAACACTAACCCGCGCCCTCACACGTACGCTCCCCCTAAAGCCTTGTCGTACCCTCAACTGGACCCTAAACCGTCCCCGTCCCCTAACCCTGACACTACCCTGAACCCTAGCCCTAACCCTTCCCCGATGCCTGACCCTCACCCGTCCCCTAATCCTAACCCGTACGCTAACACTAATCCATGCCCTCACACGTACGCTCCCCCTAAAGCGTTGTCGTACCCTCACCTGGACTCTAAACCATCCCCGTCCCCTAACCCTAACCCTAGCCCGAACCCTAACCTTAAGGCTTCACCGAAGCCTGACGCTCACCCGTCCCCTAATCCTAACCCGTACGCTAACACTAACCCGCGCCCTCACACGTACGCTCCGCCTAAAGCCTTGTCCTACCCTCACCTGGACCCTAAACCGTCCCCGTCCTCTAACCCTAACCCTACCACGAACCCTAGCCCTAACCCTTCCCCGATGCCTGACCCTCACCCGTCCCCTAATCCTAAACAGTACGCTAACACTAATCCGCGCCCTCACACGTACGCTCCCCCTCAAGCGTTGTCGTACCCTCACCTGGACCCTAAACCGTCCCCGTCCCCTAACCCTAACCCTAGCCCGAACCCTAACCCTAACCCTTCCCCGAAGCCTGACCCTCACCCGTCCCCTAATCCTAACCCGTACGCTAACACTAACCCGCGCCCTCACACGTACGCTCCCCCTAAAGCGTTGTCGTACCCTCACCTGGACCCTAAACCGTCCCCGTCCCCTAACCCTAACCCTAGCCCGAACCCTAACCCTAACCCTTCCCAGAAGCCTGACCCTCACCCGTTCCCTAATCCTAACCCGTACGCTAACACTAACCCGCGCCCTCACACGTACGCTCCCCCTAAAGCGTTGTCGTACCCTCAGCTGGACCCTAAACCGTCCCCGTCACCTAACCCTAACACTAGCCCGAACCCTAACCCTAAACCTTCCCCGAAGCCTGACCCTCACCCGTCCCCTAATCCTAACCCGTACGCTAACACTAACCCGCGCCCTCACACGTACGCTCCCCCTAAAGCGTTGTCGTACCCTCACCTGGACCCTAAACCGTCCCCGTCCCCTAACCCTAACCCTAGCCCGAACCCTAACCCTAACCCTTCCCCGAAGCCTGACACTCACACGTGCCCTAATCCTAACCCGTACGCTAACACTAACCCGCGCCCTCACACGTACGCTCCCCCTAAAGCGTTGTCGTACCCTCACCTGGACCCTAAACCGTCCCCGTCCCCTAACCCTAACCCTAGCCCGAACCCTAACCCTAACCATTCCCAGAAGGCTGACCCTCACCCGTCGCCTAATCCTAACCCGTACGCTAACACTAATCCGCGCCCTCACACGTACGCTCCCCCTAAAGCGTTGTCATACCCTCACATAGACCCTAAACTGTCCCCGTCCGCTAACCCTAACCCTAGCCCGAACCCTAACCCTAACCCTTCCCCGAAGCCTGACCCTCACCCGTCCCCTAATCCAACCTGTACGCTAACACTAACCCGCGCCCTCACACGTACGCTCCCCCTAAAGCGTTGTCGTACCCTCACCTGGACCCTAAACCGTCCCCGTCCCCTAACCCTAACCCTAGCCCGAACCCTAACCCTAACCCTTCCCAGAAGCCTGACCCTCACCCGTCCCCTAATCCTAAACCGTACGCTAACACTAACCCGCGCCCTCACACGTACGCTCCCCCTAAAGCGTTGTCGTACCCTCACCTGGACCCTAAACCGTCCCCATTCCCTAATCTTAACCCTAGCACGAATCCTAACCTAATCCATCCCCGAAGCCTGACCCTCACTCGTCCCCTAATCCTAACCCGTACGCTAACACTAACCCGCGCCCTCACACGTACGCTCCCCTTAAAGCGTTGTCGTACCCTCACCTGGACCCTAAACCGTACCCGTCCCCTAACCCTAACCCTAGCCCGAACCCTAACCCTAACCCTTCCCAGAAACCAGACCCTCACCCGTCCCCTAACCCTAACCCGTACGCTAACACTAACCCGGGCCCTCACACGTACGCTCCATCTAAAGTGTTGTCGTACCTTCACCTGGACCCTAAACCGTCCCCATCCCCTAACCCTAACCCTAGCCCGAACCCTAACCCTAACCCTTCTCCGAAGCCTGACCCTCACCCATCCCCTAATTAAACCCGTACGCTAACACTAACCCGCGCCCTCACACGTACGCTCCCCCTAAAGCGTTGTCGTACCCTCACCTGGACCCTAAACCGTCCCCGTCCCGTAACCCTAACCCTAGCCCGAACCCTAACCCTAACACTTCCCGAAAGCCTGACCCTCACCCGTCCCCTAATCCTAACCCGTACGCTAACACTAACCCGCGCCCTCACACGTACGATCCCCCTAAAGCGTTGTCGTACCCTCACCTGGACCCTAAACCGTCCCCGTCTCCTAACACTAACCCTAGCCCGAACCCTAACCCTAACCCTTCCCCGAAGCCTGACCCTCACCCGTCCCCTAATCCTAACCCGTACGCTAACACTAACCCGCGCCCTCACACATAATCTCCCCCTAAAGCGTTGTCGTACCCTCACCTGGACCCTAAACCGTCCCCGTCCCCTAACCCTAACCCTAGCCCGAACCCTAACCCTAACCCTTTCCCGAAGCCTGACCCTCACCCTTCCCCTAATCCTAACCAGTAGGCTAACACTAACCTGCGCCCTCACACGTACGCTCCCCCTTAAGCGTTGTCGTACCCTCACCTGGACCCTAAACCGTCCCCATCCCCTAACCCTAACCCTAGCCCGAACCCTAACCCTAACCCTTCCCCGAAGCCTGACCCTCACCCGTCCCCTAATCCTAACACGTACGCTAACACTAACCCGTTCCCTCACATGTACGCTCCCCCTAAAGCGTTGTCGTACCCTCACCTGGACCCTAAACCGTCCCCGTCCCCTAACCGTAACCCTAGCCCGAACCCTAACCCTAACACTTCCCCAAAGCCTGACCCTCACCCGTCCCCTAATCCTAACCCGTACGCTAACACTAACCAGCGCCCTCACACGTACGCTCCCCCTAAAGCGTGGTCGTACCCTCACCTGGACCCTAAACCGTCCCCGTCTCCTAACCCTAACCCTAGCCCGAACCCTAACCCTAAACCTTCCCCGAAGCCTGACCCTCACCCGTCTCCTAATTCTAACCCGTACGCTAACACTAACCCGCGCCCTCACACGTAAGCTCCCCCTAAAGCGTTGTCGTACCCTCACCTGGACCCTAAACCGTCCCCGTCCCCTAACCCTAACCCTAGCCCGAACCCTAACCCTAAACCTTTCCCGAAGCCTGACCCTCACCCGTCCCCTAATCCTAAACCGTACGCTAACACTAACCCGCGCCCTCACACGTACGCTCCCCCTAAAGCCTTGTCGTACCCTCACCTGGACCCTAAACCGTCCCCATCCCCTAACCCTAACCCTAGCATGAACCCTAACCCTAACCCTTCCCTGAAGCCTGACCCTCACCCCTCCCCTAATCCTAACCCGTACGCTAACACTATCCCGCGCCCTCACACGTACGCTCCCCCTAAAGCGTTGTCGTACCCTCACCTGGACCCTAAACCGTCCCCATCCCCTAACCCTAACCCTAGCCCGAACCCTAACCCTAACACTTCCCCGAAGCCTGACCCTCACCCGTCCCCTAATCCTAACACGTACGCTAACACTAACCCGCGCCCTCACACGTACGCTCCCCCTAAAGCCTTGTCGTACCCTCACCTGGACTCTAAACCGTCCCCGTCCCCTAATCCTAACCCTAGCCCGAACCCTAACCCTAACCCTTCCCCGAAGCCTGACCCTCACCTGTCCCCTAATTAAACCCGTACGCTAACACTAATCCGCGCGCTCACACGTAAGCTCCCACTAAGGCCTTGTCGTACACTCACCTGGACCCTAAACCGTCCCCGTCCCCTAACCCTAACCCTAGCCCGAACCCTAACCCTAACCCTTCCCCGAAGCCTGACCCTCACCCGTCCCCTAATCCTAACACGTACGCTAACACTAACCCGCGCCCTCACACGTACGCTCCCCCTAAAGCGTTGTCGTCCCCTCACCTGGACCCTAAACCGTCCCCGTACCCTAACCCTAACCCTAGCCCGAACCCTAACCCTAACCCTTCCCCAAAGCCTGACCCTCACCCGTCCCCTAATCCTAACCCGTACGCTAAAACTAACCCGTGCCCTCACACGTACGCTCCCCCTAAAGCTTTGACGTACCCTCACCTGGACCCTAAACCGTCCCCGTCCCCTAACCCTAACCCTAGCCCGAAACCTAACCCTAAACCTTCCCCGAAGCCTGACCCTCACCCGTACCCTAATCCTAACCCGTACGCTAACATTAACCCGCGCCCTCACACGTACGCTCCCCCTAAATCCTTGTCGTACCCTCACCTGGACCCTAAACCGTCCCCGTTCCCTAACCCTAACCCTAGACCGAACCCTAACCCTAACCCTTCCCCGAAACCTGACCCTCACCCGTCCGCTAATCCTAACCCGTACGCTAACACTAACCCACTCCCTCACACGTACTCTCCCCCTAAAGCGTTGTCGTACCCTCACGTGGCCCCTAATCCGTCCCCGTCCCCTAACCCTAACCCTAGCCCGAACCCTAACCCTAACACTTCCCCGAAGCCTGACCCTCACCCGTCCCCTAATCGTAACCGGTACGCTAACACTAACCCGCGCCCTCACACGTACCCTCCCCCTAAAGCCTTGTCGTACCCTCACCTGGACCCTAAACCGTCCCCGTCCCCTAACCCTAACCCTAGCCCGAACACTAACCCTAACCCTTCCCCGAAGCCTGACCCTCACCCGTCCCCTAATCCTAACCCGTACGCTAACACTAACCCGCGCCCTCACACGTACGCTCCCCCTAAAGCGTTGTCGTACCCTCACCTGGACCCTAAACCGTCCCCGTCCCCTAACCCTAACCCTAGCCCGAACCCTAAGCCTAACCCTTCCCCGAAGCCTGACCCTCACCCGTCCCCTAATCCTAACCCGTACGCTAACACTAACCCGCGCCCTCACACGTACGCTCCCCCTAAAGCGTTGTCGTACCCTCACCTGGACCTTAAACCGTCCCCGTCCCCTAACCCTAACCCTAGACCGAACCCTAACTCTAACACTTTCCCGAAGCCTGACCCTCACCCGTCCCCTAATCCTAACCCGTACGCTAACACTAACCCGCGCCCTCACACGTACGCTCCACCTAAAGCGTTGTCGTACCCTCACCTGGACCCTAAATCGTCCCCGTCCCCTAACCCTAACCCTAGCCCGAACCCTAACCCTAACCCTTTCCCGAAGCCTGACCCTCACCCGTCCCCTAATCCTAACCCGTACGCTAACACTAACCCGCGCCCTCACACGTACGCTCCCCCTAAAGCGTTGTCGTACACTCACATGGACCCTAAACCGTCCTCGTCCCCTAACCCTAACCCTAGCCCGAACCCTAAACCTAACCCTTCCCAGAAACCTGACCCTCACCCGTCCCCTAATCCTAACCCGTACGCTAACACTAACCCGCGCCCTCACACGTACGCTCCCCCTAAAGCGTTGTCGTACCCTCACCTGGACCCTAAACCGTCCCCGTCCCCTAACCCTAACCCTAGCCCGAACCCTAACCCTAACACTTCCCCGAAGCCTGACTCTCACCCGTCCCCTAATCCTAACCCGTACGCTAACACTAACCCGCGCCCTCACACGTACGCTCCCCCTAAAGCGTTGTCGTACCCTCACGTGGACCCTAAACCGTCCCCGTCTCCTAACCCTAACCCTAGCCCGAACCCTAACCCTAACCCTTGCCCGAAGCATGACCCTCACCCGTCCCCTAATCCTAACCCGTACGCTAACACTAACCCGCGCCCTCACACGTACGCTCCCCATAAAGCGTTGTCGTACCCTCACCTGGACCCTAAACCGTCCCCGTCCCCTAACCCTAACCCTAACTCGAACCCTAACCCTAACCCTTCCCCGAAGCCTGACCCTCACCTGTCCCCTAATTAAACCCGTACGCTAAAACTAATCCGCGCCCTCACACGTAAGCTCCCACTAAGGCCTTGTCGTACACTCACCTGGACCCTAAACCGTCCCCGTCCCCTAACCCTAACCCTAGCCCGAACCCTAACCCTAACCCTTCCCCGAAGCCTGACCCTCGCCCGTCCCCTAATCCTAACCTGTACGCTAACACTAAACCGCGCCCTCACACGTACGCTCCCCCTAAAGCCTTGTCGTACCCTCACATGGACTCTAAACTGTCCCCGTCCGCTAACCCTAACCCTAGCCCGAACCCTAACCCTAACCCTTCCCCGAAGCCTGACCGTCACCTGTCCCATAATTAAACCCGTACGCTAACAATAACCCGCGCCCTCACACGTAAGCTCCCACTAAGGCCTTGTCGTACACTCACCTGGACCCTAAACCGTACCATTCCCCTAACCCTAACCCTAGCCCGAACCCTAACCCTAACCCTTCCCCGAAGCCTGACCCTCACCCGTCCCCTAATCCTAACCTGTACGCTAACACTAACCCGCACCCTCACACGTACGCTCCCACTAAAGCCTTGTCGTACCCTCACCTGGACCCTAAACCGTCCCCGTCCCCTAACCCTAACCCTAGCCCGAACCCCAACCCTAACACTTCCCCGAAGCCTGACCCTCACCCGTCCCCTAATCCTAACCCGTACGCTAACACTAACCCGGCGCCCTCACATGTACACTCCCCCTAAAGCGTTGTCGTACCCTCACCTGGACCCTAAACCGTCCCCGTCCCCTAACCCTAACCCTAGCCCGAACCCTAACCCTAACCCTTCCCCGAAGCCTGACCCTCACCCGTCCCCTAATCCTAACCGGTACGCTAACACTAACCCGCGCCCTCACACGTACCCTCCCCCTAAAGCCTTGTCGTACCCTCACCTGGACCCTAAACCGTCCCCGTCCCCTAACCCTAACCCTAGCCCGAACACTAACCCTAACCCTTCCCCGAAGCCTGACCCTCACCCGTCCCATAATCCTAACCCGTACGCTAACACTAACCCGCGCCCTCACACGTACGCTCCCCCTAAAGCGTTGTCGTACCCTCACCTGGACCCTAAACCGTCCCCGTCCCCTAACCCTAACCCTAGCCCGAACCCTAAGCCTAACCCTTCCCCGAAGCCTGACCCTCACCCGTCCCCTAATCCTAACCCGTACGCTAACACTAGCCCGCGCCCTCACACGTACGCTCCCCCTAAAGCGTTGTCGTACCCTCACCTGGACCCTAAACCGTCCCCGTCCCCTAACCCTAACCCTAGCCCGAACCCTAACTCTAACCCTTTCCCTAAGCCTGACCCTCACCCGTCCCCTAATCCTAACCCGTACGCTAACACTAACCCGCGCCCTCACACGTACGCTCCCCCAAAGCGTTGTCGTACCCTCACCTGGACCCTAAATCGTCCCCGTCCCCTAACCCTAACCCTAGCCCGAACCCTAACCCTAACCCTTCCCCGAAGCCTGACCCTCACCCGTCCCCTAGTCCTAACCCGTACGCTAACACTAACCCGCGCCCTCACACGTACGCTCCCCCTAAAGCGTTGTCGTACACTCACCTGGACCCTAAACCGTCCTCGTCCCCTAACCCTAACCCTAGCCCGAACCCTAAACCTAACCCTTCCCAGAATCCTGACCCTCACCCGTCCCCTAATCCTAACCCGTACGCTAACACTAACCCGCGCCCTCACACATACGCTCCCCCTAAAGCGTTGTCGTACCCTCACCTGGACCCTAAACCGTCCCCGTCCCCTAACCCTAACCCTAGCCCGAACCCTAACCCTAACACTTCCCCGAAGCCTGACCCTCACCCGTCCCCTAATCCTAACCCGTACGCTAACACTAACCCGCGCCCTCACACGTACGCTCCCCCTAAAGCGTTGTCGTACCCTCACGTGGACCCTAAACTGTCCCCGTCCCCTAACCCTAACCCTAAATCGAACCCTAACCCTAACCCTAACCCTAACCCTTCCCCGAAGCCTGACCCTCACCTGTCCCCTAATCCTAACCCGTACGCTAACACTAAGCCGCGCCCTCACACGTACGCTCCCCCTAAAGCGTTGTCGTACCCTCACCTGGACCCTAAACCGTCCCCGTCCCCTAACCCTAACCCTAGCCCGAACCCTAACCCTAACACTTCCACAAAGCCTGACCCTCACCCGTCCCCTAATCCTAACCCGTACGCTAACACTAACCCGCGCCCTCACACGTACGCTCCCCCTAAAGCGTTGTCGTACCCTCACCTGGACCCTAAACCGTCCCCGTCCCCTAACCCTATCCCTAGCCCGAACCCTAACCCTAACACTTCCCCAAAGCCTGACCCTCACCAGTCCCCTAATCCTAACCCGTACGCTAACACTAACCAGCGCACTCACACGTACGCTCCCCCTAAAGCGTTGTCGTACCCTCACCTGGACCCTAAACCGTCCCCATCCCCTAACCCTAACCCTAGCCCGAACCCTAAGCCTAACCCTTCCCCGAAGCCTGACCCTCACCCGTCCCCTAATCCTAACCCGTACGCTAACACTAACCCGCGCCCTCACACGTACGCTCCCCCTAAAGCGTTGTCGTACCCTCACCTGGACCCTAAACCGTCCCCGTCCCCTAACCCTAACCCTAGACCGAACCCTAACCCTAACCCTTCCCCAAAGCCTGACCCTCACCCGTCCCCTAATCCTAACCCGTACGCTAAAACTAACCCGTGCCCTCACACGTACGCTCCCCCTACAGCTTTGACGTACCCTCACCTGGACCCTAAACCGTCCCCTTCCCCTAACCCTAACCCTAGCCCGAAACCTAACCCTAAACCTTCCCCGAAGCCTGACCCTCACCCGTACCCTAATCCTAACCCGTACGCTAACATTAACCCGCGCCCTCACACGTACGCTCCTCCTAAATCCTTGTCGTACCCTCACCTGGACCCTAAACCGTCCCCGTTCCCTAACCCTAACCCTAGCCCGAACCCTAACCCTAACCCTTCCCCGAAACCTGACCCTCACCCGTCCCCTAATCCTAACCCGTACGATAACACTAACCCACTCCCTCACACGTACGCTCCCCCTAAAGCGTTGTCGTACCCTCACGTGGCCCCTAATCCGTCCCCGTCTCCTAACCCTAACCCTAGCCCGAACCCTAACCCTAACCCTTCCCCGAAGCCTGACCCTCACCCGTCCCCTAATCCTAACCGGTACGCTAACACTAACCTGCGCCCTCACACGTACCCTCCCCCTAAAGCCTTGTCGTACCCTCACCTGGACCCTAAACCGTCCCCGTCCCCTAACCCTAACCCTAGCCCGAACACTAACCCTAACCCTTCCCCGAAGCCTGACCCTCACCCGTCCCATAATCCTAACCCGTACGCTAACACTAACCCGCGCCCTCACACGTACGCTCCCCCTAAAGCGTTGTCGTACCCTCACCTGGACCCTAAACCGTCCCCGTCCCCTAACCCTAACCCAAGCCCGAACCCTAAGCCTAACCCTTCCCCGAAGCCTGACCCTCACCCGTCCCCTAATCCTAACCCGTACGCTAACACTAGCCCGCGCCCTCACACGTACGCTCCCCCTAAAGCGTTGTCGTACCCTCACCTGGACCCTAAACCGTCCCCGTCCCCTAACCCTAACCCTAGCCCGAACCCTAACCCTAACCCTTCCCCGAAGCCTGACCCTCACCCGTCCCCTAATCCTAACCGGTACGCTAACACTAACCCGCGCCCTCACACGTACCCTCCCCCTAAAGCCTTGTCGTACCCTCACCTGGACCCTAAACCGTCCCCGTCCCCTAACCCTAACCCTAGCCCGAACACTAACCCTAACCCTTCCCCGAAGCCTGACCCTCACCCGTCCCATAATCCTAACCCGTACGCTAACACTAACCGGCGCCCTCACACGTACGCTCCTCCTAAAGCGTTGTCGTACCCTCACCTGGACCCTAAACCGTCCCCGTCCCCTAACCCTAACCCTAGCCCGAACCCTAAGCCTAACCCTTCCCCGAAGCCTGACCCTCACCCGTCCCCTAATCCTAACCCGTACGCTAACACTAACCCGCGCCCTCACACGTACGCTCCCCATAAAGCGTTGTCGTACCCTCACCTGGACCCTAAACTGTCCCCGTCCCCTAACCCTAACCCTAAATCGAACCCTAACCCTAACCCTAACCCTAACCCTTCCCCGAAGCCTGACCCTCACCTGTCCCCTAATCCTAACCCGTACGCTAACACTAACCCGCGCCCTCACACGTACGCTCCCCCTAAAGCGTTGTCGTACCCTCACCTGGACCCTAAACCGTCCCCGTCCCCTAACCCTAACCCTAGCCCGAACCCTAACCCTAACACTTCCACAAAGCCTGACCCTCACCCGTCCCCTAATCCTAACCCGTACGCTAACACTAACCCGCGCCCTCACACGTACGCTCCCCCTAAAGCGTTGTCGTACCCTCACCTGGACCCTAAACCGTCCCCGTCCCCTAACCCTATCCCTAGCCCGAACCCTAACCCTAACACTTCCCCAAAGCCTGACCCTCACCAGTCCCCTAATCCTAACCCGTACGCTAACACTAACCAGCGCACTCACACGTACGCTCCCCCTAAAGCGTTGTCGTACCCTCACCTGGACCCTAAACCGTCCCCATCCCCTAACCCTAACCCTAGCCCGAACCCTAAGCCTAACCCTTCCCCGAAGCCTGACCCTCACCCGTCCCCTAATCCTAACCCGTACGCTAACACTAACCCGCGCCCTCACACGTACGCTCCCCCTAAAGCGTTGTCGTACCCTCACCTGGACCCTAAACCGTCCCCGTCCCCTAACCCTAACCCTAGACCGAACCCTAACCCTAACCCTTCCCCAAAGCCTGACCCTCACCCGTCCCCTAATCCTAACCCGTACGCTAAAACTAACCCGTGCCCTCACACGTACGCTCCCCCTACAGCTTTGACGTACCCTCACCTGGACCCTAAACCGTCCCCGTCCCCTAACCCTAACCCTAGCCCGAAACCTAACCCTAAACCTTCCCCGAAGCCTGACCCTCACCCGTACCCTAATCCTAACCCGTACGCTAACATTAACCCGCGCCCTCACACGTACGCTCCCCCTAAATCCTTGTCGTACCCTCACCTGGACCCTAAACCGTCCCCGTTCCCTAACCCTAACCCTAGCCCGAACCCTAACCCTAACCCTTCCCCGAAACCTGACCCTCACCCGTCCCCTAATCCTAACCCGTACGATAACACTAACCCACTCCCTCACACGTACGCTCCCCCTAAAGCGTTGTCGTACCCTCACGTGGCCCCTAATCCGTCCCCGTCTCCTAACCCTAACCCTAGCCCGAACCCTAACCCTAACCCTTCCCCGAAGCCTGACCCTCACCCGTCCCCTAATCCTAACCGGTACGCTAACACTAACCCGCGCCCTCACACGTACCCTCCCCCTAAAGCCTTGTCGTACCCTCACCTGGACCCTAAACCGTCCCCGTCCCCTAACCCTAACCCAAGCCCGAACCCTAAGCCTAACCCTTCCCCGAAGCCTGACCCTCACCCGTCCCCTAATCCTAACCCGTACGCTAACACTAGCCCGCGCCCTCACACGTACGCTCCCCCTAAAGCGTTGTCGTACCCTCACCTGGACCCTAAACCGTCCCCGTCCCCTAACCCTAACCCTAGCCCGAACCCTAACTCTAACCCTTTCCCTAAGCCTGACCCTCACCCGTCCCCTAATCCTAACCCGTACGCTAACACTAACCCGCGCCCTCACACGTACGCTCCCCCTAAAGCGTTGTCGTACCCTCACCTGGACCCTAAACCGTCCCCGTCCCCTAACCCTATCCCTAGCCCGAACCCTAACCCTAACCCTTCCCCAAAGCCTGACCCTCACCCGTCCCCTAATCCTAACCCGTACGCTAAAACTAACCCGTGCCCTCACACGTACGCTCCCCCTACAGCTTTGACGTACCCTCACCTGGACCCTAAACCGTCCCCGTCCCCTAACCCTAACCCTAGCCCGAAACCTAACCCTAAACCTTCCCCGAAGCCTGACCCTCACCCGTACCCTAATCCTAACCCGTACGCTAACATTAACCCGCGCCCTCACACGTACGCTCCCCCTAAATCCTTGTCGTACCCTCACCTGGACCCTAAACCGTCCCCGTTCCCTAACCCTAACCCTAGCCCGAACCCTAACCCTAACCCTTCCCCGAAACCTGACCCTCACCCGTCCCCTAATCCTAACCCGTACGATAACACTAACCCACTCCCTCACACGTACGCTCCCCCTAAAGCGTTGTCGTACCCTCACGTGGCCCCTAATCCGTCCCCGTCTCCTAACCCTAACCCTAGCCCGAACCCTGACCCTAACCCTTCCCCGAAGCCTGACCCTCACCCGTCCCCTAATCCTAACCGGTACGCTAACACTAACCCGCGCCCTCACATGTACCCTCCCCCTAAAGCCTTGTCGTACCCTCACCTGGACCCTAAACCGTCCCCGTCCCCTAACCCTAACCCTAGCCCGAACACTAACCCTAACCCTTCCCCGAAGCCTGACCCTCACCCGTCCCATAATCCTAACCCGTACGCTAACACTAACCCGCGCCCTCACACGTACGCTCCCCCTAAAGCGTTGTCGTACCCTCACCTGGACCCTAAACCGTCCCCGTCCCCTAACCCTAACCCTAGCCCGAACCCTAAGCCTAACCCTTCCCCGAAGCCTGACCCTCACCCGTCCCCTAATCCTAACCCGTACGCTAACACTAGCCCGCGCCCTCACACGTACGCTCCCCCTAAAGCGTTGTCGTACCCTCACCTGGACCGTAAACCGTCCCCGTCCCCTAACCCTAACCCTAGCCCGAACCCTAACTCTAACCCTTTCCCTAAGCCTGACCCTCACCCGTCCCCTAATCCTAACCCGTACGCTAACACTAACCCGCGCCCTCACACGTACGCTCCCCCTAAAGCGTTGTCGTACCCTCACCTGGACCCTAAACCGTCCCCGTCCCCTAACCCTAACCCTAGCCCGAACCCTAACCCTAACCCTTCCCCAAAGCCTGACCCTCACCCGTCCCCTAATCCTAACCCGTACGCTAAAACTAACCCGTGCCCTCACACGTACGCTCCCCCTACAGCTTTGACGTACCCTCACCTGGACCCTAAACCGTCCCCGTCCCCTAACCCTAACCCTAGCCCGAAACCTAACCCTAAACCTTCCCCGAAGCCTGACCCTCACCCGTACCCTAATCCTAACCCGTACGCTAACATTAACCCGCGCCCTCACACGTACGCTCCCCCTAAATCCTTGTCGTACCCTCACCTGGACCCTAAACCGTCCCCGTTCCCTAACCCTAACCCTAGCCCGAACCCTAACCCTAACCCTTCCCCGAAACCTGACCCTCACCCGTCCCCTAATCCTAACCCGTACGATAACACTAAACCACTCCCTCACACGTACGCTCCCCCTAAAGCGTTGTCGTACCCTCACGTGGCCCCTAATCCGTCCCCGTCTCCTAACCCTAACCCTAGCCCGAACCCTAACCCTAACCCTTCCCCGAAGCCTGACCCTCACCCGTCCCCTAATCCTAACCGGTACGCTAACACTAACCCGCGCCCTCACACGTACCCTCCCCCTAAAGCCTTGTCGTACCCTCACCTGGACCCTAAAACGTCCCCGTCCCCTAACCCTAACCCTAGCCCGAACACTAACCCTAACCCTTCCCCGAAGCCTGACCCTCACCCGTCCCATAATCCTAACCCGTACGCTAACACTAACCCGCGCCCTCACACGTACGCTCCCCCTAAAGCGTTGTCGTACCCTCACCTGGACCCTAAACCGTCCCCGTTCCCTAACCCTAACCCTAGCCCGAACCCTAAGCCTAACCCTTCCCCGAAGCCTGACCCTCACCCGTCCCCTAATCCTAACCCGTACGCTAACACTAGCCCGCGCCCTCACACGTACGCTCCCCCTAAAGCGTTGTCGTACCCTCACCTGGACCCTAAACCGTCCCCGTCCCCTAACCCTAACCCTAGCCCGAACCCTAACTCTAACCCTTTCCCTAAGCCTGACCCTCACCCGTCCCCTAATCCTAACCCGTACGCTAACACTAACCCGCGCCCTCACACGTACGCTCCCCATAAAGCGTTGTCGTACCCTCACCTGGACCCTAAACTGTCCCCGTCCCCTAACCCTAACCCTAAATCGAACCCTAACCCTAACCCTAACCCTAACCCTTCCCCGAAGCCTGACCCTCACCTGTCCCCTAATCCTAACCCGTACGCTAACACTAACCCGCGCCCTCACACGTACGCTCCCCCTAAAGCGTTGTCGTACCCTCACCTGGACCCTAAATCGTCCCCGTCCCCTAACCCAAACCCTAGCCCGAACCCTAACCCTAACCCTTCCCCGAAGCCTGACCCTCACCCGTCCCCTAATCCTAACCCGTACGCTAACACTAACCCGCGCCCTCACACGTACGCTCCCCCTAAAGCGTTGTCGTACCCTCACCTGGACCCTAAACCGTCCCCGTCCCCTAACCCTATCCCTAGCCCGAACCCTAACCCTAACACTTCCCCAAAGCCTGACCCTCACCAGTCCCCTAATCCTAACCCGTACGCTAACACTAACCAGCGCACTCACACGTACGCTCCCCCTAAAGCGTTGTCGTACCCTCACCTGGACCCTAAACCGTCCCCATCCCCTAACCCTAACCCTAGCCCGAACCCTAAGCCTAACCCTTCCCCGAAGCCTGACCCTCACCCGTCCCCTAATCCTAACCCGTACGCTAACACTAACCCGCGCCCTCACACGTACGCTCCCCCTAAAGCGTTGTCGTACCCTCACCTGGACCCTAAACCGTCCCCGTCCCCTAACCCTAACCCTAGACAGAACCCTAACTCTAACGTTTTCCCGAAGCCTGACCCTCACCCGTCCCCTAATCCTAACCCGTACGCTAACACTAACCCGCGCCCTCACACGTACGCTCCCCCTAAAGCGTTGTCGTACCCTCACGTGGACCCTAAACCGTCCCCGTCCCCTAACCCTAACCCTAGCCCGAACCCTAACCCTAACCCTTCCCCGAAGCCTGACCCTCACCCGTCCCCTAATCCTAACCCGTACGCTAACACTAACCCGCGCCCTCACACGTACGCTCCCCCTAAAGCGTTGTCGTACCCTCAGCTGGACCCTAAACCGTCCCCGTCCCCTAACCCTAACCCTAGACCGAACCCTAACTCTAACGTTTTCCCGAAGCCTGACCCTCACCCGTCCCCTAATCCTAACCCGTACGCTAACACTAACCCACGCCCTCACACGTACGCTCCCCCTAAAGCGTTGTCGTACCCTCACGTGGACCCTAAACCGTCCCCGTCCCCTAACCCTAACCCTAGCCCGAACCCTAACCCTAACCCTTCCCCGAAGCCTGACCCTCACCCGTCCCCTAATCCTAACCCGTACGCTAACACTAACCCGCGCCCTCACACGTACGCTCCCCATAAAGCGTTGTCGTTCCCTCACCTGGACCCTAAACTGTCCCCGTCCCCTAACCCTAACCCTAAATCGAACCCTAACCCTAACCCTAACCCTTCCCCGAAGCCTGACCCTCACCTGTCCCCTAATCCTAACCCGTACGCTAACACTAACCCGCGCCCTCACACGTACGCTCCCCCTAAAGCGTTGTCGTACCCTCACCTGGACCCTAAACCGTCCCCGTCCCCTAACCCTAACCCTAGCCCGAACCCTAACCCTAACACTTCCACAAAGCCTGACCCTCACCCGTCCCCTAATCCTAACCCGTACGCTAACACTAACCCGCGCCCTCACACGTACGCTCCCCCTAAAGCGTTGTCGTACCCTCACCTGGACCCTAAACCGTCCCCGTCCCCTAACCCTATCCCTAGCCCGAACCCTAACCCTAACACTTCCCCAAAGCCTGACCCTCACCAGTCCCCTAATCCTAACCCGTACGCTAACACTAACCAGCGCACTCACACGTACGCTCCCCCTAAAGCGTTGTCGTACCCTCACCTGGACCCTAAACCGTCCCCATCCCCTAACCCTAACCCTAGCCCGAACCCTAAGCCTAACCCTTCCCCGAAGCCTGACACTCACCCGTCCCCTAATCCTAACCCGTACGCTAAAACTAACCCGTGCCCTCACACGTACGCTCCCCAGACAGCTTTGACGTACCCTCACCTGGACCCTAAACCGTCCCCGTCCCCTAACCCTAACCCTAGCCCGAAACCTAACCCTAAACCTTCCCCGAAGCCTGACCCTCACCCGTACCCTAATCCTAACCCGTACGCTAACATTAACCCGCGCCCTCACACGTACGCTCCCCCTAAATCCTTGTCGTACCCTCACCTGGACCCTAAACCGTCCCCGTTCCCTAACCCTAACCCTAGCCCGAACCCTAACCCTAACCCTTCCCCGAAACCTGACCCTCACCCGTCCCCTAATCCTAACCCGTACGATAACACTAAACCACTCTCTCACACGTACGCTCCCCCTAAAGCGTTGTCGTACCCTCACGTGGCCCCTAATCCGTCCCCGTCTCCTAACCCTAACCCTAGCCCGAACCCTAACCCTAACCCTTCCCCGAAGCCTGACCCTCACCCGTCCCCTAATCCTAACCGGTACGCTAACACTAACCCGCGCCCTCACACGTACCCTCCCCCTAAAGCCTTGTCGTACCCTCACCTGGACCCTAAACCGTCCCCGTCCCCTAACCCTAACCCTAGCCCGAACACTAACCCTAACCCTTCCCCGAAGCCTGACCCTCACCCGTCCCATAATCCTAACCCGTACGCTAACACTAACCCGCGCCCTCACACGTACGCTCCCCCTAAAGCGTTGTCGTACCCTCACCTGGACCCTAAACCGTCCCCGTCCCCTAACCCTAACCCTAGCCCGAACCCTAAGCCTAACCCTTCCCCGAAGCCTGACCCTCACCCGTCCCCTAATCCTAACCCGTACGCTAACACTAGCCCGCGCCCTCACACGTACGCTCCCCCTAAAGCGTTGTCGTACCCTCACCTGGACCCTAAACCGTCCCCGTCCCCTAACCCTAACCCTAGCCCGAACCCTAACTCTAACCCTTTCCCTAAGCCTGACCCTCACCCGTCCCCTAATCCTAACCCGTACGCTAACACTAACCCGCGCCCTCACACGTACGCTCCCCATAAAGCGTTGTCGTACCCTCACCTGGACCCTAAACTGTCCCCGTCCCCTAACCCTAACCCTAAATCGAACCCTAACCCTAACCCTAACCCTAACCCTTCCCCGAAGCCTGACCCTCACCTGTCCCCTAATCCTAACCCGTACGCTAACACTAACCCGCGCCCTCACACGTACGCTCCCCCTAAAGCGTTGTCGTACCCTCACCTGGACCCTAAATCGTCCCCGTCCCCTAACCCAAACCCTAGCCCGAACCCTAACCCTAACCCTTCCCCGAAGCCTGACCCTCACCCGTCCCCTAATCCTAACCCGTACGCTAACACTAACCCGCGCCCTCACACGTACGCTCCCCCTAAAGCGTTGTCGTACCCTCACCTGGACCCTAAACCGTCCCCGTCCCCTAACCCTATCCCTAGCCCGAACCCTAACCCTAACACTTCCCCAAAGCCTGACCCTCACCAGTCCCCTAATCCTAACCCGTACGCTAACACTAACCAGCGCACTCACACGTACGCTCCCCCTAAAGCGTTGTCGTACCCTCACCTGGACCCTAAACCGTCCCCATCCCCTAACCCTAACCCTAGCCCGAACCCTAAGCCTAACCCTTCCCCGAAGCCTGACCCTCACCCGTCCCCTAATCCTAACCCGTACGCTAACACTAACCCGCGCCCTCACACGTACGCTCCCCCTAAAGCGTTGTCGTACCCTCACCTGGACCCTAAACCGTCCCCGTCCCCTAACCCTAACCCTAGACCGAACCCTAACTCTAACGTTTTCCCGAAGCCTGACCCTCACCCGTCCCCTAATCCTAACCCGTACGCTAACACTAACCCGCGCCCTCACACGTACGCTCCCCCTAAAGCGTTGTCGTACCCTCACGTGGACCCTAAACCGTCCCCGTCCCCTAACCCTAACCCTAGCCCGAACCCTAACCCTAACCCTTCCCCGAAGCCTGACCCTCACCCGTCCCCTAATCCTAACCCGTACGCTAACACTAACCCGCGCCCTCACACGTACGCTCCCCCTAAAGCGTTGTCGTACCCTCAGCTGGACCCTAAACCGTCCCCGTCCCCTAACCCTAACCCTAGACCGAACCCTAACTCTAACGTTTTCCCGAAGCCTGACCCTCACCCGTCCCCTAATCCTAACCCGTACGCTAACACTAACCCACGCCCTCACACGTACGCTCCCCCTAAAGCGTTGTCGTACCCTCACGTGGACCCTAAACCGTCCCCGTCCCCTAACCCTAACCCTAGCCCGAACCCTAACCCTAACCCTTCCCCGAAGCCTGACCCTCACCCGTCCCCTAATCCTAACCCGTACGCTAACACTAACCCGCGCCCTCACACGTACGCTCCCCATAAAGCGTTGTCGTTCCCTCACCTGGACCCTAAACTGTCCCCGTCCCCTAACCCTAACCCTAAATCGAACCCTAACCCTAACCCTAACCCTTCCCCGAAGCCTGACCCTCACCTGTCCCCTAATCCTAACCCGTACGCTAACACTAACCCGCGCCCTCACACGTACGCTCCCCCTAAAGCGTTGTCGTACCCTCACCTGGACCCTAAACCGTCCCCGTCCCCTAACCCTAACCCTAGCCCGAACCCTAACCCTAACACTTCCACAAAGCCTGACCCTCACCCGTCCCCTAATCCTAACCCGTACGCTAACACTAACCCGCGCCCTCACACGTACGCTCCCCCTAAAGCGTTGTCGTACCCTCACCTGGACCCTAAACCGTCCCCGTCCCCTAACCCTATCCCTAGCCCGAACCCTAACCCTAACACTTCCCCAAAGCCTGACCCTCACCAGTCCCCTAATCCTAACCCGTACGCTAACACTAACCAGCGCACTCACACGTACGCTCCCCCTAAAGCGTTGTCGTACCCTCACCTGGACCCTAAACCGTCCCCATCCCCTAACCCTAACCCTAGCCCGAACCCTAAGCCTAACCCTTCCCCGAAGCCTGACCCTCACCCGTCCCCTAATCCTAACCCGTACGCTAACACTAACCCGCGCCCTCACACGTACGCTCCCCCTAAAGCGTTGTCGTACCCTCACCTGGACCCTAAACCGTCCCCGTCCCCTAACCCTAACCCTAGACCGAACCCTAACTCTAATGTTTTCCCGAAGCCTGACCCTCACCCGTCCCCTAATCCTAACCCGTACGCTAACACTAACCCGCGCCCTCACACGTACGCTCCCCCTAAAGCGTTGTCATACCCTCACCTGGACCCTAAATCGTCCCCGTCCCCTAACCCTAACCCTAGCCCGAACCCTAACCCTAACCCTTCCCCGAAGCCTGACCCTCACCCGTCCCCTAATCCTAACCCGTACGCTAACACTAACCCGCGCCCTCACACGTACTCTCCCCCTAAAGCGTTGTCGTACACTCACCTGGACCCTAAACCGTCCTCGTCCCCTAACCCTAACCCTAGCCCGAACCCTAAACCTAACCCTTCCCAGAAACCTGACCCTCACCCGTCCCCTAATCCTAACCCGTACGCTAACACTAACCCGCGCCCTAACACGTACGCTCCCCCTAAAGCGTTGTCGTACCCTCACCTGGACCCTAAACCGTCCCCGTCCCCTAACCCTAACCCTAGCCCGAACCCTAACCCTAACACTTCCCCGAAGCCTGACCCTCACCCGTCCCCTAATCCTAACCCGTACGCTAACACTAACCCGCGCCCTCACACGTACGCTCCCCCTAAAGCGTTGTCGTACCCTCACGTGGACCCTAAACCGTCCCCGTCCCCTAACCCTAACCCTAGCCCGAACCCTAACCCTAACCCTTCCCCGAAGCATGACCCTCACCCGTCCCCTAATCCTAACCCGTACGCTAACACTAACCCGCGCCCTCACACGTACGCTCCCCATAAAGCGTTGTCGTACCCTCACCTGGACCCTAAACCGTCCCCGTCCCCTAACCCTAACCCTAACTCGAACCCTAACCCTAACCCTTCTCCGAAGCCTGACCCTCACCTGTCCCCTAATCCTAACCCGTACGCTAACACTAACCTGCGCCCTCACACGTACGCTCCCCCTAAAGCGTTGTCGTACCCTCACCTGGACCCTAAACCGTCCCCATCCCCTAACCCTAACCCTAGACCGAACCCTAACTCTAACGTTTTCCCGAAGCCTGACCCTCACCCGTCCCCTAATCCTAACCCGTACGCTAACACTAACCCGCGCCCTCACACGTACGCTCCCCCTAAAGCGTTGTCGTACCCTCACCTGGACCCTAAATCGTCCCCGTCCCCTAACCCTAACCCTAGCCCGAACCCTAACCCTAACCCTTCCCCGAAGCCTGACCCTCACCCGTCCCCTAATCCTAACCCGTACGCTAACACTAACCCGCGCCCTCACACGTACGCTCCCCCTAAAGCGTTGTCGTACACTCACCTGGACCCTAAACCGTCCTCGTCCCCTAACCCTAACCCTAGCCCGAACCCTAAACCTAACCCTTCCCAGAAACCTGACCCTCACCCGTCCCCTAATCCTAACCCGTACGCTAACACTAACCCGCGCCCTCACACGTACGCTCCCCATAAAGCGTTGTCGTACCCTCACCTGGACCCTAAACCGTCCCCGTCCCCTAACCCTAACCCTAACTCGAACCCTAACCCTAACCCTTCCCCGAAGCCTGACCCTCACCTGTCCCCTAATCCTAACCCGTACGCTAACACTAACCCGCGCCCTCACACGTACGCTCCCCCTAAAGCGTTGTCGTACCCTCACCTGGACCCTAAACCGTCCCCGTCCCCTAACCCTAACCCTAGACCGAACCCTAACTCTAACGTTTTCCCGAAGCCTGACCCTCACCCGTCCCCTAATCCTAACCCGTACGCTAACACTAACCCGCGCCCTCACACGTACGCTCCCCCTAAAGCGTTGTCGTACCCTCACCTGGACCCTAAATCGTCCCCGTCCCCTAACCCTAACCCTAGCCCGAACCCTAACCCTAACCCTTCCCCGAAGCCTGACCCTCACCCGTCCCCTAATCCTAACCCGTACGCTAACACTAACCCGCGCCCTCACACGTACGCTCCCCCTAAAGCGTTGTCGTACCCTCACGTGGACCCTAAACCGTCCCCGTCCCCTAACCCTAACCCTAGCCCGAACCCTAACCCTAACCCTTCCCCGAAGCATGACCCTCACCCGTCCCCTAATCCTAACCCGTACGCTAACACTAACCCGCGCCCTCACACGTACGCTCCCCATAAAGCGTTGTCGTACCCTCACCTGGACCCTAAACCGTCCCCGTCCCCTAACCCTAACTCGAACCCTAACCCTAACCCTTCCCCGAAGCCTGACCCTCACCCGTCCCCTAATCCTAACCCGTACGCTAACACTAACCCGCGCCCTCACACGTACGCTCCCCCTAAAGCGTTGTCGTACCCTCACGTGGACCCTAAACCGTCCCCGTCCCCTAACCCTAACCCTAGCCCGAACCCTAACCCTAACCCTTCCCCGAAGCCTGACCCTCACCCGTCCCCTAATCCTAACCCGTACGCTAACACTAACCCGCGCCCTCACACGTACGCTCCCCATAAAGCGTTGTCGTACCCTCACCTGGACCCTAAACTGTCCCCGTCCCCTAACCCTAACCCTAAATCGAACCCTAACCCTAACCCTAACCCTAACCCTTCCCCGAAGCCTGACCCTCACCTGTCCCCTAATCCTAACCCGTACGCTAACACTAACCCGCGCCCTCACACGTACGCTCCCCCTAAAGCGTTGTCGTACCCTCACCTGGACCCTAAACCGTCCCCGTCCCCTAACCCTATCCCTAGCCCGAACCCTAACCCTAACACTTCCCCAAAGCCTGACCCTCACCAGTCCCCTAATTCTAACCCGTACGCTAACACTAACCAGCGCACTCACACGTACGCTCCCCCTAAAGCGTTGTCGTACCCTCACCTGGACCCTAAACCGTCCCCATCCCCTAACCCTAACCCTAGCCCGAACCCTAAGCCTAACCCTTCCCCGAAGCCTGACCCTCACCCGTCCCCTAATCCTAACCCGTACGCTAACACTAACCCGCGCCCTCACACGTACGCTCCCCCTAAAGCGTTGTCGTACCCTCACCTGGACCCTAAACCGTCCCCGTCCCCTAACCCTAACCCTAGCCCGAACCCTAACCCTAACCCTTCCCCGAAGCCTGACCCTCACCCGTCCCCTAATCCTAACCCGTACGCTAACACTAACCCGCGCCCTCACACGTACGCTCCCCATAAAGCGTTGTCGTACCCTCACCTGGACCCTAAACTGTCCCCGTCCCCTAACCCTAACCCTAAATCGAACCCTAACCCTAACCCTAACCCTAACCCTTCCCCGAAGCCTGACCCTCACCTGTCCCCTAATCCTAACCCGTACGCTAACACTAACCCGCGCCCTCACACGTACGCTCCCCCTAAAGCGTTGTCGTACCCTCACCTGGACCCTAAACCGTCCCCGTCCCCTAACCCTATCCCTAGCCCGAACCCTAACCCTAACACTTCCCCAAAGCCTGACCCTCACCAGTCCCCTAATTCTAACCCGTACGCTAACACTAACCAGCGCACTCACACGTACGCTTCCCCTAAAGCGTTGTCGTACCCTCACCTGGACCCTAAACCGTCCCCATCCCCTAACCCTAACCCTAGCCCGAACCCTAAGCCTAACCCTTCCCCGAAGCCTGACCCTCACCCGTCCCCTAATCCTAACCCGTACGCTAACACTAACCCGCGCCCTCACACGTACGCTCCCCCTAAAGCGTTGTCGTACCCTCACCTGGACCCTAAACCGTCCCCGTCCCCTAACCCTAACCCTAGACCGAACCCTAACTCTAACCCTTTCCCGAAGCCTGACCCTCACCCGTCCCCTAATCCTAACCCGTACGCTAACACTAACCCGCGCCCTCACACGTACGCTCCCCCTAAAGCGTTGTCGTACCCTCACCTGGACCCTAAATCGTCCCCGTCCCCTAACCCTAACCCTAGCCCGAACCCTAACCCTAACCCTTCCCCGAAGCCTGACCCTCACCCGTCCCCTAATCCTAACCCGTACGCTAACACTAACCCGCGCCCTCACACGTACGCTCCCCCTAAAGCGTTGTCGTACACTCACCTGGACCCTAAACCGTCCTCGTCCCCTAACCCTAACCCTAGCCCGAACCCTAAACCTAACCCTTCCCAGAAACCTGACCCTCACCCGTCCCCTAATCCTAACCCGTACGCTAACACTAACCCGCGCCCTCACACGTACGCTCCCCCTAAAGCGTTGTCGTACCCTCACCTGGACCCTAAACCGTCCCCGTCCCCTAACCCTATCCCTAGCCCGAACCCTAACCCTAACACTTCCCCAAAGCCTGACCCTCACCAGTCCCCTAATTCTAACCCGTACGCTAACACTAACCCGCGCCCTCACACGTACGCTCCCCCTAAAGCGTTGTCGTACCCTCACCTGGACCCTAAACCGTCCCCGTCCCCTAACCCTAACTCGAACCCTAACCCTAACCCTTCCCCGAAGCCTGACCCTCACCCGTCCCCTAATCCTAACCCGTACGCTAACACTAACCCGCGCCCTCACACGTACGCTCCCCCTAAAGCGTTGTCGTACCCTCACGTGGACCCTAAACCGTCCCCGTCCCCTAACCCTAACCCTAGCCCGAACCCTAACCCTAACCCTTCCCCGAAGCCTGACCCTCACCCGTCCCCTAATCCTAACCCGTACGCTAACACTAACCCGCGCCCTCACACGTACGCTCCCCATAAAGCGTTGTCGTACCCTCACCTGGACCCTAAACTGTCCCCGTCCCCTAACCCTAACCCTAAATCGAACCCTAACCCTAACCCTAACCCTAACCCTTCCCCGAAGCCTGACCCTCACCTGTCCCCTAATCCTAACACGTACGCTAACACTAACCCGCGCCCTCACACGTACGCTCCCCCTAAAGCGTTGTCGTACCCTCACCTGGACCCTAAACCGTCCCCGTCCCCTAACCCTATCCCTAGCCCGAACCCTAACCCTAACACTTCCCCAAAGCCTGACCCTCACCAGTCCCCTAATTCTAACCCGTACGCTAACACTAACCAGCGCACTCACACGTACGCTCCCCCTAAAGCGTTGTCGTACCCTCACCTGGACCCTAAACCGTCCCCATCCCCTAACCCTAACCCTAGCCCGAACCCTAAGCCTAACCCTTCCCCGAAGCCTGACCCTCACCCGTCCCCTAATCCTAACCCGTACGCTAACACTAACCCGCGCCCTCACACGTACGCTCCCCCTAAAGCGTTGTCGTACCCTCACCTGGACCCTA
Organism: Pseudorca crassidens; assembly: GCF_039906515.1. Classification (NCBI taxonomy): domain Eukaryota; kingdom Metazoa; phylum Chordata; class Mammalia; order Artiodactyla; family Delphinidae; genus Pseudorca; species Pseudorca crassidens. Next base: position 55,656,447 of record NC_090307.1, on the reverse strand, counting down.
AACCGTCCCCGTCCCCTAACCCTAACCCTAGACCGAACCCTAACTCTAACCCTTTCCCGAAGCCTGACCCTCACCCGTCCCCTAATCCTAACCCGTACGCTAACACTAACCCGCGCCCTCACACGTACGCTCCCCCTAAAGCGTTGTCGTACCCTCACCTGGACCCTAAATCGTCCCCGTCCCCTAACCCTAACCCTAGCCCGAACCCTAACCCTAACCCTTCCCCGAAGCCTGACCCTCACCCGTCCCCTAATCCTAAGCCGTACGCTAACACTAACCCGCGCCCTCACACGTACGCTCCCCCTAAAGCGTTGTCGTACACTCACCTGGACCCTAAACCGTCCTCGTCCCCTAACCCTAACCCTAGCCCGAACCCTAAACCTAACCCTTCCCAGAAACCTGACCCTCACCCGTCCCCTAATCCTAACCCGTACGCTAACACTAACCCGCGCCCTCACACGTACGCTCCCCCTAAAGCGTTGTCGTACCCTCACCTGGACCCTAAACCGTCCCCGTCCCCTAACCCTAACCCTAGCCCGAACCCTAACCCTAACACTTCCCCGAAGCCTGACCCTCACCCGTCCCCTAATCCTAACCCGTACGCTAACACTAACCCGCGCCCTCACACGTACGCTCCCCCTAAAGCGTTGTCGTACCCTCACGTGGACCCTAAACCGTCCCCGTCCCCTAACCCTAACCCTAGCCCGAACCCTAACCCTAACCCTTCCCCGAAGCATGACCCTCACCCGTCCCCTAATCCTAACCCGTACGCTAACACTAACCCGCGCCCTCACACGTACGCTCCCCATAAAGCGTTGTCGTACCCTCACCTGGACCCTAAACCGTCCCCGTCCCCTAACCCTAACCCTAACTCGAACCCTAACCCTAACCCTTCCCCGAAGCCTGACCCTCACCTGTCCCCTAATCCTAACCCGTACGCTAACACTAACCCGCGCCCTCACACGTACGCTCCCCCTAAAGCGTTGTCGTACCCTCACCTGGACCCTAAACCGTCCCCGTCCCCTAACCCTAACCCTAGACCGAACCCTAACTCTAACGTTTTCCCGAAGCCTGACCCTCACCCGTCCCCTAATCCTAACCCGTACGCTAACACTAACCCGCGCCCTCACACGTACGCTCCCCCTAAAGCGTTGTCGTACCCTCACGTGGACCCTAAACCGTCCCCGTCCCCTAACCCTAACCCTAGCCCGAACCCTAACCCTAACCCTTCCCCGAAGCCTGACCCTCACCCGTCCCCTAATCCTAACCCGTACGCTAACACTAACCCGCGCCCTCACACGTACGCTCCCCATAAAGCGTTGTCGTACCCTCACCTGGACCCTAAACTGTCCCCGTCCCCTAACCCTAACCCTAAATCGAACCCTAACCCTAACCCTAACCCTAACCCTTCCCCGAAGCCTGACCCTCACCTGTCCCCTAATCCTAACCCGTACGCTAACACTAACCCGCGCCCTCACACGTACGCTCCCCCTAAAGCGTTGTCGTACCCTCACCTGGACCCTAAACCGTCCCCGTCCCCTAACCCTAACCCTAGCCCGAACCCTAACCCTAACACTTCCACAAAGCCTGACCCTCACCCGTCCCCTAATCCTAACCCGTACGCTAACACTAACCCGCGCCCTCACACGTACGCTCCCCCTAAAGCGTTGTCGTACCCTCACCTGGACCCTAAACCGTCCCCGTCCCCTAACCCTATCCCTAGCCCGAACCCTAACCCTAACACTTCCCCAAAGCCTGACCCTAACCAGTCCCCTAATTCTAACCCGTACGCTAACACTAACCAGCGCACTCACACGTACGCTCCCCCTAAAGCGTTGTCGTACCCTCACCTGGACCCTAAACCGTCCCCATCCCCTAACCCTAACCCTAGCCCGAACCCTAAGCCTAACCCTTCCCCGAAGCCTGACCCTCACCCGTCCCCTAATCCTAACCCGTACGCTAACACTAACCCGCGCCCTCACACGTACGCTCCCCCTAAAGCGTTGTCGTACCCTCACCTGGACCCTAAACCGTCCCCGTCCCCTAACCCTAACCCTAGACCGAACCCTAACTCTAACGTTTTCCCGAAGCCTGACCCTCACCCGTCCCCTAATCCTAACCCGTACGCTAACACTAACCCGCGCCCTCACACGTACGCTCCCCCTAAAGCGTTGTCGTACCCTCACCTGGACCCTAAATCGTCCCCGTCCCCTAACCCTAACCCTAGCCCGAACCCTAACCCTAACCCTTCCCCGAAGCCTGACCCTCACCCGTCCCCTAATCCTAACCCGTACGCTAACACTAACCCGCGCCCTCACACGTACGCTCCCCCTAAAGCGTTGTCGTACACTCACCTGGACCCTAAACCGTCCTCGTCCCCTAACCCTAACCCTAGCCCGAACCCTAAACCTAACCCTTCCCAGAAACCTGATCCTCACCCGTCCCCTAATCCTAACCCGTACGCTAACACTAACCCGCGCCCTCACACGTACGCTCCCCCTAAAGCGTTGTCGTACCCTCACCTGGACCCTAAACCGTCCCCGTCCCCTAACCCTAACCCTAGCCCGAACCCTAACCCTAACACTTCCCCGAAGCCTGACCCTCACCCGTCCCCTAATCCTAACCCGTACGCTAACACTAACCCGCGCCCTCACACGTACGCTCCCCCTAAAGCGTTGTCGTACCCTCACGTGGACCCTAAACCGTCCCCCTCCCCTAACCCTAACCCTAGCCCGAACCCTAACCCTAACCCTTCCCCGAAGCATGACCCTCACCCGTCCCCTAATCCTAACCCGTACGCTAACACTAACCCGCGCCCTCACACGTACGCTCCCCATAAAGCGTTGTCGTACCCTCACCTGGACCCTAAACCGTCCCCGTCCCCTAACCCTAACCCTAACTCGAACCCTAACCCTAACCCTTCCCCGAAGCCTGACCCTCACCTGTCCCCTAATCCTAACCCGTACGCTAACACTAACCCGCGCCCTCACACGTACGCTCCCCCTAAAGCGTTGTCGTACCCTCACCTGGACCCTAAACCGTCCCCGTCCCCTAACCCTAACCCTAGCCCGAACCCTAACCCTAATACTTCCCCAAAGCCTGACCCTCACCAGTCCCCTAATCCTAACCCGTACGCTAACACTAACCCGCGCCCTCACACTTACGCTCCCCCTAAAGCGTTGTCGTACCGTCACCTGGACCCTAAACCGTCCCCGTACCCTAACCCTAACCCTAGCCCGAACCCTAACCCTAACACTTCCCCAAAGCCTGACCCTCACCAGTCCCCTAATCCTAAACTGTACGCTAACACTAACCAGCGCACTCACACGTACGCTCCCCCTAAAGCGTTGTCGTACCCTCACCTGGACCCTAAACCGTCCCCGTCCCCTAACCCTAACGCTAGCCCGAACCCTAAGCCTAACCCTTCCCCGAAGCCTGACCCTCACCCTTCCCCTAATCCTAACACGTACGCTAACACTAACCCGCGCCCTCACACGTACGCTCCCCCTAAAGCGTTGTCGTACCCTCACCTGGACCCTAAACCGTCCCCGTCCCCTAACCCTAACCCTAGACCGAACCCTAACTCTAACCCTTTCCCGAAGCCTGACCCTCACCCGTCCCCTAATCCTAACCCGTACGCTAACACTAACCCGCGCCCTCACACGTACGCTCCCCCTAAAGCGTTGTCGTACCCTCACCTGGACCCTAAATCGTCCCCGTTCCCTAACCCTAACCCTAGCCCGAACCCTAACCCTAACCCTTCCCCGAAGCCTGACCCTCACCCGTCCCCTAATCCTAACCCGTACGCTAACACTAACCCGCGCCCTCACACGTACGCTCCCCCTAAAGCGTTGTCGTACACTCACCTGGACCCTAAACCGTCCTCGTCCCCTAACCCTAACCCTAGCCCGAACCCTAAACCTAACCCTTCCCAGAAACCTGACCCTCACCCGTCCCCTAATCCTAACCCGTACGCTAACACTAACCCGCGCCCTCACACGTACGCTCCCCCTAAAGCGTTGTCGTACCCTCACCTGGACCCTAAACCGTCCCCGTCCCCTAACCCTAACCCTAGCCCGAACCCTAACCCTAACACTTCCCCGAAGCCTGACCCTCACCCGTCCCCTAATCCTAACCCGTACGCTAACACTAACCCGCGCCCTCACACGTACGCTCCCCCTAAAGCGTTGTCGTACCCTCACGTGGACCCTAAACCGTCCCCGTCCCCTAACCCTAACCCTAGCCCGAACCCTAACCCTAACCCTTCCCCGAAGCATGACCCTCACCCGTCCCCTAATCCTAACCCGTACGCTAACACTAACCCGTGCCCTCACACGTACGCTCCCCATAAAGCGTTGTCGTACCCTCACCTGGACCCTAAACCGTCACCGTCCCCTAACCCTATCCCTAACTCGAACCCTAACCCTAACCCTTCCCCGAAGCCTGACCCTCACCTGTCCCCTAATCCTAACCCGTACGCTAACACTAACCCGCGCCCTCACACGTACGCTCCCCCTAAAGCGTTGTCATACCCTCACCTGGACCCTAAACCGTCCCCGTCCCCTAACCCTAACCCTAGCCCGAACCCTAACCCTAACACTTCCCCGAAGCCTGACCCTCACCCGTCCCCTAATCCTAACACGTACGCTAACACTAACCCGCGCCCTCACACGTACGCTCCCCCTAAAGCCTTGTCGTACCCTCACCTGGACTCTAAACCGTCCCCGTCCCCTAATCCTAACCCTAGCCCGAACCCTAACCCTAACCCTTCCCCGAAGCCTGACCCTCACCTGTCCCCTAATTAAACCCGTACGCTAACACTAATCCGCGCCCTCACACGTAAGCTCCCACTAAGGCCTTGTCGTACACGCACCTGGACCCTAAACCGTCCCCGTCCCCTAACCCTAACCCTAGCCCGAACCCTAACCCTAACCCTTCCCCGAAGCCTGACACTCACCCGTCCCCTAATCCTAACCTGTACGCTAACACTAACCCGCGCCCTCACACGTACGCTCCCCCTAAAGCCTTGTCGTACCCTCACATGGACTCTAAACTGTCCCCGTCCGCTAACCCTAACCCTAGCCCGAACCCTAACCCTAACCCTTCCCCGAAGCCTGACCCTCACCTGTCCCATAATTAAACCCGTACGCTAACAATAACCCGCGCCCTCACACGTAAGCTCCCACTAAGGCCTTGTTGTACACTCACCTGGACCCTAAACCGTACCATTCCCCTAACCCTAACCCTAGCCCGAACCCTAACCCTAACCCTTCCCCGAAGCCTGACCCTCACCCGTCCACTAATCCTAACCTGTACGCTAACACTAACCCGCGCCCTCACACGTACGCTCCCCCTAAAGCCTTGTCGTACCCTCACCTGGACCCTAAACCGTCCCCGTCCCCTAACCCTAACCCTAGCCCGAACCCCAACCCTAACACTTCCCCGAAGCCTGACCCTCACCCGTCCCCTAATCCTAACCCGTACGCTAACACTAACACGCGCCCTCACATGTACACTCCCCCTAAAGCGTTGTCGTACCCTCACCTGGACCCTAAACCGTCCCCGTCCCCTAACCCTAACCCTAGCCCGAACCCTAACCCTAACCCTTCCCCGAAGCCTGACCCTCACCCGTCCCCTAATCCTAACCAGTACGCTAACACTAACCCGCGCCCTCACACGTACGCTCCCCCTAAAGCGTTGTCGTACCCTCACCTGGACCCTAAACCGTCACTGTCCCCTAACCCTAACCCTAGCCCGAACCCTAACCCTAACCCTTCCCCAAAGCCTGACCCTCACCCGTCCCCTAATCCTAACCCGTACGCTAAAACTAACCCGTGCCCTCACACGTACGCTCCCCCTAAAGCTTTGACGTACCCTCACCTGGACCCTAAACCGTCCCCGTCCCCTAACCCTAACCCTAGCCCGAAACCTAACCCTAAACCTTCCCCGAAGCCTGACCCTCACCCGTACCCTAATCCTAACCCGTACGCTAACATTAACCCGCGCCCTCACACGGACGCTCCCCCTAAATCCTTGTCGTACCCTCACCTGGACCCTAAACCGTCCCCGTCCCCTAACCCTAACCCTAACTCGAACCCTAACCCTAACCCTTCCCCGAAGCCTGACCCTCACCTGTCCCCTAATCCTAACCCGTACGCTAACACTAACCCGCGCCCTCACACGTACGCTCCCCCTAAAGCGTTGTCGTACCCTCACCTGGACCCTAAACCGTCCCCGTCCCCTAACCCTAACCCTAGCCCGAACCCTAACCCTAATACTTCCCCAAAGCCTGACCCTCACCAGTCCCCTAATCCTAACCCGTACGCTAACACTAACCCGCGCCCTCACACGTACGCTCCCCCTAAAGCGTTGTCGTACCCTCACCTGGACCCTAAACCGTCCCCGTCCCCTAACCCTAACCCTAGCCCGAACCCTAACCCTAACACTTCCCAAAAGCCTGACCCTCACCAGTCCCCTAATCCTAACCCGTACGCTAACACTAACCAGCGCACTCACACGTACGCTCCCCCTAAAGCGTTGTCGTACCCTCACCTGGACCCTAAACCGTCCCCGTCCCCTAACCCTAACCCTAGCCCGAACCCTAAGCCTAACCCTTCCCCGAAGCCTGACCCTCACCCTTCCCCTAATCCTAACCCGTACGCTAACACTAACCAGCGCCCTCACACGTACGCTCCCCCTAAAGCGTTGTCGTACCCTCACCTGGACCCTAAACCGTCCCCGTCCCCTAATCCTAACCCTAGCCCGAACCCTAACCCTAACCCTTCCCCGAAGCCTGACCCTCACCTGTCCCCTAATTAAACCCGTACGCTAACACTAATCCGCGCCCTCACACGTAAGCTCCCACTAAGGCCTTGTCGTACACTCACCTGGACCCTAAACCGTCCCCGTCCCCTAACCCTAACCCTAGCCCGAACCCTAAGCCTAACCCTTCCCCGAAGCCTGACCCTCACCCGTCCCCTAATCCTAACCCGTACGCTAACACTAACCCGCGCCCTCACACGTACGCTCCCCCTAAAGCGTTGTCGTACCCTCACCTGGACCCTAAACCGTCCCCGTCCCCTAACCCTAACCCTAGCCCGAACCCTAACTCTAACCCTTTCCCGAAGCCTGACCCTCACCCGTCCCCTAATCCTAACCTGTACGCTAACACTAACCCGCGCCCTCACACGTACGCTCCCCCTAAAGCGTTGTCGTACCCTCACCTGGACCCTAAACCGTCCCCGTCCCCTAACCCTAACCCTAGCCCGAACCCTAACCCTAACCCTTCCCCGAAGCCTGACCCTCACCCGTCCCCTAATCCTAACCCGTACGCTAACACTAACCTGCGCCCTCACACGTACGCTCCCCCTAAAGCGTTGTCGTACACTCACCTGGACCCTAAACCGTCCTCGTCCCCTAACCCTAGCCCGAACCCTAAACCTAACCCTTCCCAGAAACCTGACCCTCACCCGTCCCCTAATCCTAACCCGTATGCTAACACTAACCCGCGCCCTCACACGTACGCTCCCCCTAAAGCGTTGTCGTACCCTCACCTGGACCCTAAACCGTCCCCGTCCCCTAACCCTAACCCTAGCCCGAACCCTAACCCTAACACTTCCCCGAAGCCTGACCCTCACCCGTCCCCTAATCCTAACCCGTACGCTAACACTAACCCGCGCCCTCACACGTACGCTCCCCCTAAAGCGTTGTCGTACCCTCACGTGGACCCTAAACCGTCCCCGTCCCCTAACCCTAACCCTAACTCGAACCCTAACCCTAACCCTTCCCCGAAGCCTGACCCTCACCCGTCCCCTAATCCTAACCCGTACGCTAACACTAACCAGCGCCCTCACACGTACGCTCCCTCTAAAGAGTTGTCGTACCCTCACATGGACCCTAAACCGTCCCCATCCCCTAAACCTAACCCTAGCCAGAACCCTAACCCTAACCCTTCCCCGAAGCCTGACCCTCACCCGTCCCCTAATCCTAACCAGTACGCTAACACTAACCCGCGCCCTCACACGTACGCTCCCCCTAAAGCGTTGTCGTACCCTCACCTGGACCCTAAACCGTCCCCGTCCCCTAACCGTAACCCTAGCCCAAACCCTAACCCTAACCCTTCCCCGAAGCCTGACCCTCACCCGTCCCCTAATCCAACCCGTACGCTAACACTAACCCGCGCCCTCACACGTACGCTCCCCCTAAAGCGTTGTCGTACCCTCACCTGGACCCTAAACCGTCCCCGTCCCCTAACCCTAACCCTAGCCCGAACCCTAACCCTAACCCTTCCCAGAAGCCTGACCCTCATCCATCCTCTAATCCTAAACCGTACGCTAACACTAACCCGCGCCCTCACACGTACGCTCCCCCTAAAGCGTTGTCTTACCCTCACCTGGACCCTAAACCGTCACCATCCCCTAACCATAACCCTAGCACGAACCCTAACCCTAACCCTTCCCCGAAGCCTGACCATCACCCCTCCCCTAATCCTAACCCGTACGCTAACACTAACCAGCGCCCTCACACGTACGCTCCCCCTAAAGCGTTGTCGTACCCTCACCTGGACCCTAAACCGTCCCCGTCTCCTAACCCTAACCCTAGCCCGAACCCTAACCCTAACCCTTTCCCGAAGCCTGACCCTCACCCGTCCCCTAATCCTAACCCGTAGGCTAACACTAACCTGCGCCCTCACACGTACGCTCCCCCTAAAGCGTTGTCGTACCCTCACGTGGCCCCTAATTCGTCCCCGTCCCCTAACCCTAACCCTAGCCCGAACCCTAACCCTAACCCTTCCCCGAAGCCTGACCCTCACCCGTCCCCTAATCCTAACCCGTACGCTAACACTAACCCGCGCCCTCACACGTACGTGCCCCCTAAAGCGTTGTCGTACCCTCACCTGGACCCTAAACCGTCCCCGTCCCCTAACCCTAACCCTAGCCCGAACCCTAACCTTAACACTTCCCCGAAGCCTGACCCTCACCCGTCCCCTAATCCTAACCCGTACGCTAACACTAACCCGCGCCCTCACACGTACGCTCCCCCTAAAGCGTTGTCGTACCCTCACCTGGACCCTAAACCGTCCCCGTCCCCTAACCCTAACCCTACTCCGAACCCTAACCCTAACCCTTCCCCGATGCCTGACCCTAACCCGTCCCCTAATCCTAACCGGTACGCTAACACTAACCCGGCGCCCTCACACGTACGCTCCCCCTAAAGCGTTGTCGTACCCTCACCTGGACTCTAAACCGTCCCCGTCCCCTAACCCTAACTCTAGCGCGAACCCTAACCCTAACACTTCCCCGAAGCCTGACCCTCAGCCGTCCCCTAATCCTAACCCGTACGCTAACACTAACCCGCGCCCTCAAACGTACGCTCCCCCTAAAGCCTTGTCGTACCCTCACCTGGACCCTAAACCGTCCCCGTCCCCTAACCCTAACCCTAGCCCGAACTCTAACCCTAACCCTTCCCCGAAGCCTGACTCTCACCCGTCCCCTAATCCTAACCCGTACGCTAACACTAACCAGCGCCCTCACACGTACGCTCCCCCTAAAGCCTTGTCGTACCCTCACCTGGACCCGAAACCGTCCCCGTCCCCTAACCCTAACCCTAGCCCGAACCCTAACCCTAACCCTTCTCCGAAGCCTGACCCTCACCCGTCCCCTAATCCTAACCCGTACGCTAACACTAACCCGCGCCCTCACACGTACGCTCCCCCTAAAGCGTTGTCGTACCCTCACCTGGACCCTAAACCGTCCCCGTCCCCTAACCCTATCCCTAGCCCGAACCCTAACCCTAACACTTCCCAGAAGCCTGACCCTCACCCGTCCCCTAATCCTAACCCGTACGCTAACACTAACCCGCGCCCTCACACGTACGCTCCCCTTAAAGCGTTGTCATACCCTCACCTGGACCCTAAACCGTCCCCGTCCCCTAACCCTAACCCTAGCCCGAACCCCAACCCTAACCCTTCCCCGAAGCCTGACCCTCACCCGTCCCTAATCCTAACCCGTACGCTAACACTAACCCGCGCCCTCACACGTACGCTCCCCCTAAAGCGTTGTCGTACCCTCACGTGGACCCTAAACCGTCCCCGTCCCCTAACCCTAACCCTAGCCTGAACCCTAACCCTAACCCTTCCCCGAAGCCTGACTCTCACCCGTCCCCTAATCCTAACCCGTACGCTAACACTAATCCGTGCCCTCACATGTACGCTCCCCCTAAAGCGTTGTCGTAGCCTCACCTGGACCCTAAACCGTCCCCGTCCCCAACCCTAACCCTAACTCGTACCCTAACCCTAATCCTTCCCCGAAGCCTGACCCTCACCCGTCCCCTAATCCTAACCCGTACGCTAACACTAACCCGCGCCCTCACACGTACGCTCCCCCTAAAGCGTTGTCGTACCCTCACCTGGACCCTAAACCGTCCCCGTCCCCTAAGCCTAACCCTAGCCCGAACCCTAACCCTAACCATTCCCAGAAGGCTGACCCTCACCCGTCCCCTAATCCTAACCCGTACGCTAACACTAACCCGCGCCCTCACACGTACGCTCCGCCTAAAGCCTTGTCGTACCCTCACATGGACCCTAAACCGTCCCCGTCCCCTAACCCTAACCCTAGCCCGAACCCTAACCCTAACCCTTCCCCGAAGCCTGACCCTCACCCGTTCCCTAATCCTAAACCGTACGCTAACAGTAACCCACGCCCTCACATGTACGCTCCCCCTAAAGCCTTGTCGTACCCTCACCTGGACCCTAAACCGTCCCAGTGCCCTAACCCCAACCCTAGCCGGAACCCTAACCCTAACCGTTCCCCGAAGCCTGACCCTCACCAGTCCCCTAATCCTAACCCGTACGCTAACACTAACCCGCGCCCTCACACGTACGCTCCCCCTAAAGCCTTGTCGTACCCTCAACTGGACCCTAAACCGTCCCTGTCCCCTAACCCTAACACTACCCTGAACCCTAGCCCTAACCCTTCCCCGATGCCTGACGCTCACCCGTCCCCTAATCCTAACCCGTACGCTAACACTAATCCATGCCCTCACACGTACGCTCCCCCTAAAGCGTTGTCGTACCCTCACCTGGACTCTAAACCATCCCCGTCCCCTAACCCTAACCCTAGACCGAACCCTAACCCTAACGCTTCACCGAAGCCTGACCCTCACCCGTCCCCTAATCCTAACCCGTACGCTAACACTAACCCGCGCCCTCACACGTACGCTCCGCCTAAAGCCTTGTCGTACCCTCACCTGGACCCTAAACCGTCCCCGTCCTCTAACCCTAACCCTACCCCGAACCCTAGCCCTAACCCTTCCCCGATGCCTGACCCTCACCCGTCCCCTAATCCTAACCAGTACGCTAACACTAATCCGCGCCCTCACACGTACGCTCCCACTAAAGCGTTGTCGTACCCTCACCTGGACCCTAAACCGTCCCCGTCCCCTAACCCTAACCCTAGACCGAACCCTAACCCTAAACCTTCCCCGAAGCCTGACCCTCACCCGTCCCCTAATCCTAACCCGTACGCTAACACTAACCCGCGCCCTCACACGTACGCTCCCCCTAAAGCGTTGTCGTACCCTCACCTGGACCCTAAACCGTCCCCGTCCCCTAACCCTTACCCTAGCCCGAACCCTAACCCTAACCCTTCCCCGAAGCCTGACCCTCACCCGTCCCCTAATCCTAACACGTACGCTAACACTAACCCGCGCCCTCACACGTACGCTCCCCCTAAAGCGTTGTCGTACCCTCAGCTGGACCCTAAACCGTCCCCGTCACCTAACCCTAACACTAGCCCGAACCCTAACCCTAACCCTTCCCCGAAGCCTGACCCTCACCCGTCCCCTAATCCTAACCCGTACGCTAACACTAACCCGCGCCCTCACACGTACGCTCCCCTTAAAGCGTTGTCGTACCCTCACCTGGACCCTAAACCGTCCCCGTCCCCTAACCCTAACCCTAGCCCGAACCCTAACCCTAACCCTTCCCCGAAGCCTGACCCTCACCCGTCCCTAATCCTAACCCGTACTCTAACACTAACCCGCGCCCTCACACGTACGCTCCCCCTAAAGCGTTGTCGTACCCTCACGTGGACCCTAAACCGTCCCCGTCCCCTAACCCTAACCCTAGCCTGAACCCTAACCCTAACCCTTCCCCGAAGCCTGACTCTCACCCGTCCCCTAATCCTAACCCGTACGCTAACACTAATCCGTGCCCTCACACGTACGCTCCCCCTAAAGCGTTGTCGTAGCCTCACCTGGACCCTAAACCGTCCCCGTCCCCTAACCCTAACCCTAACTCGAACCCTAACCCTAATCCTTCCCCGAAGCCTGACCCTCACCCGTCCCCTAATCCTAACCCGTACGCTAACACTAACCCGCGCCCTCACACGTACGCTCCCCCTAAAGCGTTGTCGTACCCTCACCTGGACCCTAAACCGTCCCCGTCCCCTAACCCTAACCCTAGCCCGAACCCTAACCCTAACCATTCCCAGAAGGCTGACCCTCACCCGTCCCCTAATCCTAACCCGTACGCTAACACTAACCCGCGCCCTCACACGTACGCTCCCACTAAAGCGTTGTCATACCCTCACATGGACCCTAAACCGTCCCCGTCCCCTAACCCTAACCCTAGCCCGAACTCTAACCCTAACCCTTCCCCGAAGCCTGACCCTCACCCGTTCCCTAATCCTAACCCGTACGCTAACACTAACCCACGCCCTCACATGTACGCTCCCCCTAAAGCCTTGTCGTACCCTCACCTGGACCCTAAACCGTCCCAGTGCCCTAACCCTAACCCTAGCCCGAACCCTAACCCTAACCCTTCCCCGAAGCCTGACCCTCACCCGTCCCCTAATCCTAACCCGAACGCTAACACTAACCCGCGCCCTCACACGTACGCTCCCCCTAAAGCATTGTCGTACCCTCACCTGGACCCTAAACCGTCCCCGTCCCCTAACCGTAACCCTAGCCCGAACCCTAACCCTAACCCTTCCCCGAAGCCTGACCCTCACCCATCCCCTAATACTAACCCGTACGCTAACACTAACCCGCGTCCTCACACGTACGTTCCCACTAAACCCTTGTCGTACCCTCACCTGGACCCTAAACCGTCCTAGTGCCCTAACCCCAACCCTAGCCCGAACACTAACCTTAACCCTTCTCCAAAGCCTGACCCTCACCCGTCCCCTAATCCTAACCTGTACGCTAACACTAACCCGCGCCCTCACACGTACGCTCACCCTAAAGCCTTGTCGTACCCTCACCTGGACCCTAAACCGTCCCCGTCCCCTAACACTAACCCTAGCCCGAACCCTAACCCTAACTCTTCCCCAAAGCCTGACACTCAACCGTCCCCTAATCCTAACCCGTACGCTAACACTAACCCACGCCCTCACATGTACACTCCCCCTAAAGCGTTGTCGTACCCTCACCTGGATCCAAAACCGTCCCCGTCCCCTAACCCTAACCCTAGCCCGAACCCTAACCCTAAACCTTCCCCGAAGCCTGACCCTCACCCGTCCCCTAATCCTAACCAGTAGGCTAACACTAATCCGCGCCCTCACACGTACGCTCCCCCTAAAGCGTTGTCGTACCCTCACCTGGACCCTAAACCGTCCCCGTCCCCTAACCCTAACCCTAGCACGAACCCTAACCCTAACCCTTCCCCAAAGCCTAACACTCACCCGTCCCCTAATCCTAACACGTACGCTAACACTAACCCGCGCCCTCACACGTACGCTCCCCCTAAATCCTTTTCGTACCCTCACCTGGACTCTAAACCGTCCCCGTCCCCTAACCCTAACCCTAGCCCGAACCCTAACCCTAACCCTTCCCCGAAGCCTGACCCTCACCTGTCCCCTAATTAAACCCGTACGCTAACACTAACCCGCGCCCTCACACGTACGCTCACCCTAAAGCCTTGTCGTACCCTCACCTGGACCCTAAACCGTCCCCGTCCCCTAACCCTAACCCTAGCCCGAACCCTAACCCTAACCCTTCCCCGAAGCCTGACTCTCACCCTTCCCCTAATCCTAACCTGTACGCTAACACTAACCCGTGCCCTCACACGTACGCTCCCCATAAAGCCTTGTCGTACCCTCACCTGGACCCTAAACCGTCCCCGTCCCCTAACCCTAACCCTAGCCCGAACCCTAACCCTAACCCTTCCCCAAAGCCTGACCCTCACCCGTCCCCTAATCCTAACCCGTACACTAACACTAACCCGCGCCCTCACACGTACGTGCCCCCTAAAGCGTTGTCGTACCCTCACCTGGACCCTAAACCGTCCCCGTTCCCTAACCCTAACCCTAGCCCGAACCCTAACCTTAACACTTCCCCGAAGCCTGACCCTCACCCATCCCCTAATCCTAACCCGTACGCTAACACTAACCCGCGCCCTCACACGTACGCTCCCCCTAAAGCGTTGTCGTACCCTCACCTGGACCCTAAACCGTCCCCGTCCCCTAACCCTAACCCTACCCCGAACCCTAACCCTAACCCTTCCCCAAAGCCTGACACTCAACCGTCCCCTAATACTAACCCGTACGCTAACACTAACCCACGCCCTCACATGTACACTCCCCCTAAAGCGTTGTCGTACCCTCACCAGGATCCAAAACCGTCCCCGTTCCCTAACCCTAACCCTAGCCCGAACCCTAACCCTAACGCTTCCCCGAAGCCTGACCTTCACCCGGCCCCTAATCCTAACCCGTACGCTAACACTAACCCGCGCCCTCACACGTACGCTCCCCATAAAGCGTTGTCGTACCCTCACCTGGACCCTAAACCGTCCCCATCCCCTAACCCTAACCCTAGCCCGAACCCTAACCCTAAACCTTCCCCGAAGCCTGACCCTCACCCGTCCCCTAATCCTAACCCGTACGCTAACACTAACCCGCGCCCTCACACGTACGCTCCCCCTAAATCGTTGTCGTACCCTCACCTGGACCCTAAACCGTCCCCGTCCCCTAACCCTAACCCTAGCCCGAACCCTAACCCTAACACTTCCCCGAAGCCTGACCCTCACCCGTCCCATAATCCTAACACGTACGCTAACACTAACCCACGCCCTCACACGTACGCTCCCCCTAAATCCTTGTCGTACCCTCACCTGGACTCTAAACCGTCCCCGTCCCCTAACCCTAACCCTAGCCCGAACCCTAACCCTAACCCTTCCCCGAAGCCTGACAGTCACCTGTCCCCTAATTAAACCCGTATGCTAACACTAACCCGCGCCCTCACACGTAAGCTCCCACTAAGGCCTTGTCGTACACTCACCTGGACCCTAAACCGTCCCCGTCCCCTAACCCTAACCCTAGCCCGAACCCTAACCCTATCCCTTCCCCGAAGCCTGACCCTCACCCGTCCCCTAATCCTAACCTGTACGCTAACACTAACCCGCACCCTCAGAAGTACGCTCCCCCTAAAGCCTTGTCGTACCCTCACATGGACTCTAAACTGTCCCCGTCCGCTAACCCTAACCCTAACCCGAACCCTAACCCTAACCCTTCGCAGAAGCCTGACCCTCACCTGTCCCCTAATTAAACCCGTACGCTAACACTAACCCGCGCCCTACACGTAAGCTCCCACTAAGGCCTTGTCGTACCCTCAACTGGACCCTAAACCGTCCCCGTCCCCTAACCCTAACCCTACCCCGAACCCTAACACTAACACTTCCCCGAAGCCTGACCCTCACCCGTCCCCTAATCCTAACCCGTACGCTATCACTAACCCGCGCCTTCACACGTACGCTCCCCCTAAAGCGTTGTCGTACCCTCACCTGGACCCTAAACCGTCCCCGTCCCCTAAACCTAACCCTAACCCAAACCCTAACCCTAACCCTTCCCCGAAGCCTGACCCTCACCCGTCCCCTAATCCTAACCAGTACGCTAACACTAACCCGCGCCCTCACACGTACGCTCCCCCTAAAGCGTTGTCGTACCCTCACCTGGACCCTAAACCGTCCCCGTCCCCTAACCCTAACCCTAGCCCGAACCCTAACCCTAACCCTTCCCCAAAGCCTGACCCTCACCCGTCCCCTAATCCTAACCCGTACGCTAACACTAACCCGTGCCCTCACACGTACGCTCCCCCTAAAGCGTTGTCGTACCCTCCCCTGGACCCTAAACCGTCCCCGTCCCCTAACCCTAACCCTAGGCCGAACCCTTACCCTAAACCTTCCCCGAAGCCTGACCCTCACCCGTCCCCTAATCCTAACCCGTACGCTAACACTAACCCGCGCCCTCACACGTACGCTCCCCCTAAATCGTTGTCGTACCCTCACCTGGACCCTAAACCGTCCCCGTTCCCTAACCCTAACCCTAGCCCGAACCCTAACCCTAACACTTCCCCTAAACCTGACCCTCACCCGTCCCCTAATCCTAACCCGTACGCTAACACTAACCCGCGCCCTCAGACGTACGTGCCCCCTTAAGCGTTGTCGTACCCTCACCTGGACCCTAAACCGTCCCCGTTCCCTAACCCTAACCCTAGCCCGAACCCTAACCTTAACACTTCCCCGAAGCCTGACCCTCACCCGTCCCCTAATCCTAACCCGTACGCTAACACTAACCCGCGCCCTCACACGTACGCTCCACATAAAGCGTTGTCGTACCCTCACCTGGACCCTAAACCGTCCCCGTCCCCTAACCCTAACCCTACCCCGAACACTAACCCTAACCCTTCCCCGATGCCTGACCCTCACCCGTGCCCTAATCCTAACCCGTACGCTAACACTAACCCGGCGCCCTCACACGTACGCTCCCCCTAAAGCGTTGTCGTACCCTCACCTGGACTCTAAACCGTCCCCGTCCCCTAACCCTAACCCTAGCCCGAACCCTAAACCTAACCCTTCCCCGAAGCGTGACCCTCACCCGTCCCCTAATCCTAACCCGTACGCTAACGCTAACCCGCGCCCTCACACGTACGTTCCCCCTAAAGCCTTGTCGTACCCTCACCTGGACCCTAAACCGTCCCCGTCCCCTAACACTAACCCTAGCCCGAACCCTAACCCTAACCCTTCCCCAAAGCCTGACACTCAACCGTCCCCTAATCCTAACCCGTACGCTAACACTAACCCACGCCCTCACATGTACACTCCCCCTAAAGCGTTGTCGTACCCTCATCAGGATCCAAAACCGTCCCCGTTCCGTAACCCTAACCCTAGCCCGAACCCTAACCCTAACGCTTCCCCGAAGCCTGACCTTCACCCGGCCCCTAATCCTAACCCGTACGCTAACACTAACCCGCGCCCTCACACGTACGCTCCCCATAAAGCGTTGTCGTACCCTCACCTGGACCCTAAACCGTCCCCATCCCCTAACCCTAACCCTAGCCCGAACCCTAACCCTAACCCTTACCCGAAGCCTGACCCTCACCCGTCCCCTAATCCTAACCCGTACGCTAACACTAACCCGCGCCCTCACACGTACGCTCCCCCTAAATCGTTGTCGTACCCTCACCTGGACCCTAAACCCTCTCCGTCCCCTAACCCTAACCCTAGCCCGAACCCTAACCCTAACCCTTCCCCGAAGCCTGACCCTCACCCGTCCCCTAATCCTAACACGTACGCTAACACTAACCCGCGCCCTCACACGTACGCTCCCCCTAAATCCTTGTCGTACCCTCACCTGGACTCTAAACCGGCCCCGTCCCCTAACCCTAACCCTAGCCCGAACCCTAACTCTAACCCTTCCCCGAAGCCTGACAGTCACCTGTCCCCTAATTAAACCCGTATGCTAACACTAACCCGCGCCCTCACACGTAAGCTCCCACTAAGGCCTTGTCGTACACTCACCTGGACCCTAAACCGTCCCCGTCCCCTAACCCTAACCCTAGCCCGAACCCTAACCCTAACCCTTCCCCAAAGCCTGACCCTCACCCGTCCCCTAATCCTAACCCGTACGCTAACACTAACCCGTGCCCTCACACGTACGCTCCCCCTAAAGCGTTGTCGTACCCTCACCTGGACCCTAAACCGTCCCCGTCCCCTAACCCTAACCCTAGGCCGAACCCTTACCCTAAACCTTCCCCGAAGCCTGACCCTCACCCGTCCCCTAATCCTAACCCATACGCTAACACTAACCCGCGCCCTCACACGTACGCTCCCCCTAAATCCTTGTCGTACCCTCACCTGGACCCTAAACCATCCCCGTTCCCTAACCCTAACCCTAGCCCGAACCCTAACCCTAACACTTCCCCGAAACCTGACCCTCACCCTTCCCCTAATCCTAACCCGTACGCTAACACTAACACGCGCCCTCAGACGTACGTGCCCCCTTAAGCGTTGTCGTACCCTCACCTGGACCCTAAACCGTCCCCGTTCCCTAACCCTAACCCTAGCCCGAACCCTAACCTTAACACTTCCCCGGAGCCTGACCCTCACCCGTCCCCTAATCCTAACCCGTACGCTAACACTAACCCGCGCCCTCACACGTACGCTCCCCCTAAAGCGTTGTCGTACCCTCACCTGGACCCTAAACATCCCCGTCCCCTAACCCTAACCCTACCCCGAACCCTAACCCTAACCCTTCCCCGATGCCTGACCCTCACCCGTCCCCTAATCCTAACCCGTACGCTAACACTAACCCGGTGCCCTCACAAGTACGCTCCCCCTAAAGCGTTGTCGTACCCTCACCTGGACTCTAAACCGTCCCCGTCCCCTAACCCTAACCCTAGCCCGAACCCTAAACCTAACCCTTCCCCGAAGCGTGACCCTCACCCGTCCCCTAATCCTAACCCATACGCTAACGCTAACCCGCGCCCTCACACGTACGCTCCCCCTAAAGCGTTGTCGTACCCTCACCTGGACTCTAAACCGTCCCCGTCCCCTAACCCTAACTCTAGCGCGAACCCTAACCCTAACGCTTCCCCGAAGCCTGACCCTCACCCATCCCCTAATCCTCACCCGTACGCTAACACTAACCCGCGCCCTCACACGTACGCTCCCCCTAAAGCCTTGTCGTACCCTCACCTGGACCCTAAAACGTCCCCGTCCCCTAACCCTAACCCTAGCCCGAACCCTAAGCCTAACCCTTCCCCGAAGCCTGACCCTCACCCGTCCCCTAATCCTAAACCGCAGGCTAACACTAACCTGCGCCCTCACACGTACGCTCCCCCTAAAGCGTTGTCGTACCCTCACCTGGACCCTAAACCTTCCCCGTCCCCTAACCCTAACTCTAGCCCGAACCCTAACTCTAACCCTTTCCCGAAGCCTGACCCTCACCCGTCCCCTAATCCTAACCTGTACGCTAAAACTAACCCGCGCCCTCACACGTACTCTACCCCTAAAGCGTTGTCGTACCCTCACCTGGACCCTAAACCGTCCCTGTCCCCTAACCCTAACCCTAGACCGAACCCTAACCCTAACCCTTCCCCGAAGCCTGACCCTCACCCGTCCCCTAATCCTAACCCGTACGCTAACACTAACCCACGCCCTCACATGTACGCTCCCCCTAAAGCGTTGTCGTACCGTCACATGGACCCTAAACCGTCCCCGTCCCCTAACCCTAACCCTAGCCCGAACCCTAACCCTAACCCTTCCCCGAAGCCTAACCCTCACCCGTCCCCTAATCCTAAACCGCACGCTAACACTAACCCGCGCCCTCACACGTACGCTCCCCCTAAAGCGTTGTCGTACCCTCACCTGGACCCTAAACCGTCCCCGTCCCCTAACCGTAACCCTAGCCCGAACCCTAACCCTAAACCTTCCCCGAAGCCTGACCCTCACCCGTCCCCTAATCCTAACCCGTACGCTAACACTAACCCGTGCCCTCACACGTACGTTCCCCCTAAAGCCTTGTCGTACAATCACCTGGACCCTAAACCGTCCCAGTGCCCTAACCCCAACCCTAGCCCGAACCCTAACCCTAACACTTCCCCAAAGCCTGACACTCAACCGTCCCCTAATCCTAACCCGTACGCTAACACTAACCCACGCCCTCACACGTACACTCCCCCTAAAGCGTTGTCGTACCCTCACCTGGATCCAAAACCGTCCCCGTACCCTAACCCTAACCCTAGCCCAAACCCTAACCCTAACGCTTCCACGAAGCCTGACCTTCACCCGGCCCCTAATCCTAACCCGTACGCTAACACTAACCCGCGCCCTCACACGTACGCCCCCCTAAAGCGTTGTCGTACCCTCACCTGGACCCTAAACCGTCCCCGTCCCCTAACCCTAACCCTAGCCCGAACCCTAACCCTAACACTTCCCCGAAGCCTGACCCTCACCCGTCCCCTAATCCTAACCAGTACGCTAACACTAACCCGCGCCCTCACACGTACGCTCCCCCTAAATCCTTGTCGTACCCTCACCTGGACCCTAAACCGTCCCCGTTCCCTAACCCTAACCCTAGCCCGAACCCTAACCCTAACAGTTCCCCGAAACCTGACCCTCACCCGTCCCCTAATCCTAACCCGTACGCTAACACTAACCCGCGCCCTCAGACGTACGTGCCCCCTTAAGCGTTGTCGTACCCTCACCTGGACCCTAAACCGTCCCCGTTCCCTAACCCTAACCCTAGCCCGAACCCTAACCTTAACACTTCCCCGAAGCCTGACCCTCACCCGTCCCCTAATCCTAACCCGTACGCTAACAGTAACCCGCGCCCTCACACGTATGCTCCCCATAAAGCGTTGTCGTACCCTCACCTGGACCCTAAACCGTCCCCGTCCCCTAACCCTAACCCTACCCCGAACCCTAACCCTAACCCTTCCCCGATGCCTGACCCTCACCCGTCCCCTAATCCTAACCCGTACGCTAACGCTAACCCGCGCCCTCACACGTACGTTCCCCCTAAAGCCTTGTCGTACCCTCACCTGGACCCTAAACCGTCCCCGTCCCCTAACACTAACCCTAGCCCGAACCCTAACCCTAACCCTTCCCCAAAGCCTGACACTCAACCGTCCCCTAATCCTAACCCGTACGCTAACACTAACCCACGCCCTCACATGTACACTCCCCCTAAAGCGTTGTCGTACCGTCACCAGGATCCAAAACCGTCCCCGTTCCCTAACCCTAACCCTAGCCCGAACCCTAACCCTAACGCTTCCCCGATGCCTGATCTTCACCCGGCCCCTAATCCTAACCCGTACGCTAACACTAACCCGCGCCCTCACACGTACGCTCCCCATAAAGCGTTGTCGTACCCTCACCTGGACCCTAAACCGTCCCCATCCCCTAACCCTAACCCTAGCCCGAACCCTAACCCTAACCCTTCCCCGAAGCCTGACCCTCACCCGTCCCCTAATCCTAACCCGTACGCTAACACTAACCCGCGACCTCACACGTACGCTCCCCCTAAATCGTTGTCGTACCCTCACCTGGACCCTAAACCGTCCCCGTCCCCTAACCCTAACCCTAGCCCGAACCCTAACCCTAACCCTTCCCCGAAGCCTGACCCTCACCCGTCCCCTAATCCTAACCTGTACGCTAACACTAACCCGCACCCTCAGAAGTACGCTCCCCCTAAAGCCTTGTCGTACCCTCACATGGACTCTAAACTGTCCCCGTCCGCTAACCCTAACCCTAGCCCGAACCCTAACCCTAACCCTTCGCAGAAGCCTGACCCTCACCTGTCCCCTAATTAAACCCGTACGCTAACACTAACCCGCACCCTACACGTAAGCTCCCACTAAGGCCTTGTCGTACCCTCAACTGGACCCTAAACCGTCCCCGTCCCCTAACCCTAACCCTAACCTGAACCCTAACACTAACACTTCCCCGAAGCCTGACCCTCACCCGTCCCCTAATCCTAACCCGTACGCTAACACTAACCCGCGCCTTCACACGTACGCTCCCCCTAAAGCGTTGTCGTACCCTCACCTGGACACTAAACCGTCCCCGTCCCCTAAACCTAACCCTAACCCGAACCCTAACCCTAACCCTTCCCCGAAGCCTGACCCTCACCCGTCCCCTAATCCTAACCAGTACGCTAACACTAACCCGCGCCCTCACACGTACGCTCCCCCTAAAGCGTTGTCGTACCCTCACCTGGACCCTAAACCGTCCCCGTCCCCTAACCCTAACCCTAGCCCGAACCCTAACCCTAACCCTTCCCCAAAGCCTGACCCTCACCCGTCCCCTAATCCTAACCCGTACGCTAACACTAACCCGTGCCCTCACACGTACGCTCCCCCTAAAGCGTTGTCGTAGCCTCACCTGGACCCTAAACCGTCCCCGTCCCCTAACCCTAACCCTAGGCCGAACCCTTAAACTAAACCTTCCCCGAAGCCTGACCCTCACCCGTCCCCTAATCCTAACCCGTACGCTAACACTAACCCACGCCCTCACACGTACGCTCCCCCTAAATCCTTGTCGTACCCTCACCTGGACCCTAAACCGTCCCCGTTCCCTAACCCTAACCCTAGCCCGAACCCTAACCCTAACCCTTCCCCGAAGCCTAACCCTCACCCGTCCCCTAATCCTAACACGTACGCTAACACTAACCCGCGCCCTCACACGTACGCTCCCCCTAAAGCGTTGTCGTACCCTCACCTGGACCCTAAACCGTCCCCGTCCCCTAACCCTAACCCTAGACCGAACCCTAACTCTAACCCTTTCCCGAAGCCTGACCCTCACCCGTCCCCTAATCCTAACCCGTACGCTAACACTAACCCGCGCCCTCACACGTACGCTCCCCCTAAAGCGTTGTCGTACCCTCACCTGGACCCTAAATCGTCCCCGTTCCCTAACCCTAACCCTAGCCCGAACCCTAACCCTAACCCTTCCCCGAAGCCTGACCCTCACCCGTCCCCTAATCCTAACCCGTACGCTAACACTAACCCGCGCCCTCACACGTACGCTCCCCCTAAAGCGTTGTCGTACACTCACCTGGACCCTAAACCGTCCTCGTCCCCTAACCCTAACCCTAGCCCGAACCCTAAACCTAACCCTTCCCAGAAACCTGACCCTCACCCGTCCCCTAATCCTAACCCGTACGCTAACACTAACCCGCGCCCTCACACGTACGCTCCCCCTAAAGCGTTGTCGTACCCTCACCTGGACCCTAAACCGTCCCCGTCCCCTAACCCTAACCCTAGCCCGAACCCTAACCCTAACACTTCCCCGAAGCCTGACCCTCACCCGTCCCCTAATCCTAACCCGTACGCTAACACTAACCCGCGCCCTCACACGTACACTCCCCCTAAAGCGTTGTCGTACCCTCACGTGGACCCTAAACCGTCCCCGTCCCCTAACCCTAACCCTAGCCCGAACCCTAACCCTAACCCTTCCCCGAAGCATGACCCTCACCCGTCCCCTAATCCTAACCCGTACGCTAACACTAACCCGTGCCCTCACACGTACGCTCCCCATAAAGCGTTGTCGTACCCTCACCTGGACCCTAAACCGTCACCGTCCCCTAACCCTATCCCTAACTCGAACCCTAACCCTAACCCTTCCCCGAAGCCTGACCCTCACCTGTCCCCTAATCCTAACCCGTACGCTAACACTAACCCGCGCCCTCACACGTACGCTCCCCCTAAAGCGTTGTCATACCCTCACCTGGACCCTAAACCGTCCCCGTCCCCTAACCCTAACCCTAGCCCGAACCCTAACCCTAACACTTCCCCGAAGCCTGACCCTCACCCGTCCCCTAATCCTAACACGTACGCTAACACTAACCCGCGCCCTCACACGTACGCTCCCCCTAAAGCCTTGTCGTACCCTCACCTGGACTCTAAACCGTCCCCGTCCCCTAATCCTAACCCTAGCCCGAACCCTAACCCTAACCCTTCCCCGAAGCCTGACCCTCACCTGTCCCCTAATTAAACCCGTACGCTAACACTAATCCGCGCCCTCACACGTAAGCTCCCACTAAGGCCTTGTCGTACACTCACCTGGACCCTAAACCGTCCCCGTCCCCTAACCCTAACCCTAGCCCGAACCCTAACCCTAACCCTTCCCCGAAGCCTGACACTCACCCGTCCCCTAATCCTAACCTGTACGCTAACACTAACCCGCGCCCTCACACGTACGCTCCCCCTAAAGCCTTGTCGTACCCTCACATGGACTCTAAACTGTCCCCGTCCACTAACCCTAACCCTAGCCCGAACCCTAACCCTAACCCTTCCCCGAAGCCTGACCCTCACCTGTCCCATAATTAAACCCGTACGCTAACAATAACCCGCGCCCTCACACGTAAGCTCCCACTAAGGCCTTGTTGTACACTCACCTGGACCCTAAACCGTACCATTCCCCTAACCCTAACCCTAGCCCGAACCCTAACCCTAACCCTTCCCCGAAGCCTGACCCTCACCCGTCCCCTAATCCTAACCTGTACGCTAACACTAACCCGCGCCCTCACACGTACGCTCCCCCTAAAGCCTTGTCGTACCCTCACCTGGACCCTAAACCGTCCCCGTCCCCTAACCCTAACCCTAGCCCGAACCCCAACCCTAACACTTCCCCGAAGCCTGACCCTCACCCGTCCCCTAATCCTAACCCGTACGCTAACACTAACCCGCGCCCTCACATGTACACTCCCCCTAAAGCGTTGTCGTACCCTCACCTGGACCCTAAACCGTCCCCGTCCCCTAACCCTAACCCTAGCCCGAACCCTAACCCTAACCCTTCCCCGAAGCCTGACCCTCACCCGTCCCCTAATCCTAACCAGTACGCTAACACTAACCCGCGCCCTCACACGTACGCTCCCCCTAAAGCGTTGTCGTACCCTCACCTGGACCCTAAACCGTCACTGTCCCCTAACCCTAACCCTAGCCCGAACCCTAACCCTAACCCTTCCCCAAAGCCTGACCCTCACCCGTCCCCTAATCCTAACCCGTACGCTAAAACTAACCCGTGCCCTCACACGTACGCTCCCCCTAAAGCTTTGACGTACCCTCACCTGGACCCTAAACCGTCCCCGTCCCCTAACCCTAACCCTAGCCCGAAACCTAACCCTAAACCTTCCCCGAAGCCTGACCCTCACCCGTACCCTAATCCTAACCCGTACGCTAACATTAACCCGCGCCCTCACACGGACGCTCCCCCTAAATCCTTGTCGTACCCTCACCTGGACCCTAAACCGTCCCCGTCCCCTAACCCTAACCCTAACTCGAACCCTAACCCTAACCCTTCCCCGAAGCCTGACCCTCACCTGTCCCCTAATCCTAACCCGTACGCTAACACTAACCCGCGCCCTCACACGTACGCTCCCCCTAAAGCGTTGTCGTACCCTCACCTGGACCCTAAACCGTCCCCGTCCCCTAACCCTAACCCTAGCCCGAACCCTAACCCTAATACTTCCCCAAAGCCTGACCCTCACCAGTCCCCTAATCCTAACCCGTACGCTAACACTAACCCGCGCCCTCACACGTACGCTCCCCCTAAAGCGTTGTCGTACCCTCACCTGGACCCTAAACCGTCCCCGTCCCCTAACCCTAACCCTAGCCCGAACCCTAACCCTAACACTTCCCAAAAGCCTGACCCTCACCAGTCCCCTAATCCTAACCCGTACGCTAACACTAACCAGCGCACTCACACGTACGCTCCCCCTAAAGCGTTGTCGTACCCTCACCTGGACCCTAAACCGTCCCCGTCCCCTAACCCTAACCCTAGCCCGAACCCTAAGCCTAACCCTTCCCCGAAGCCTGACCCTCACCCTTCCCCTAATCCTAACCCGTACGCTAACACTAACCAGCGCCCTCACACGTACGCTCCCCCTAAAGCGTTGTCGTACCCTCACCTGGACCCTAAACCGTCCCCGTCCCCTAATCCTAACCCTAGCCCGAACCCTAACCCTAACCCTTCCCCGAAGCCTGACCCTCACCTGTCCCCTAATTAAACCCGTACGCTAACACTAATCCGCGCCCTCACACGTAAGCTCCCACTAAGGCCTTGTCGTACACTCACCTGGACCCTAAACCGTCCCCGTCCCCTAACCCTAACCCTAGCCCGAACCCTAAGCCTAACCCTTCCCCGAAGCCTGACCCTCACCCGTCCCCTAATCCTAACCCGTACGCTAACACTAACCCGCGCCCTCACACGTACGCTCCCCCTAAAGCGTTGTCGTACCCTCACCTGGACCCTAAACCGTCCCCGTCCCCTAACCCTAACCCTAGCCCGAACCCTAACTCTAACCCTTTCCCGAAGCCTGACCCTCACCCGTCCCCTAATCCTAACCTGTACGCTAACACTAACCCGCGCCCTCACACGTACGCTCCCCCTAAAGCGTTGTCGTACCCTCACCTGGACCCTAAACCGTCCCCGTCCCCTAACCCTAACCCTAGCCCAAACCCTAACCCTAACCCTTCCCCGAAGCCTGACCCTCACCCGTCCCCTAATCCTAACCCGTACGCTAACACTAACCTGCGCCCTCACACGTACGCTCCCCCTAAAGCGTTGTCGTACACTCACCTGGACCCTAAACCGTCCTCGTCCCCTAACCCTAGCCCGAACCCTAAACCTAACCCTTCCCAGAAACCTGACCCTCACCCGTCCCCTAATCCTAACCCGTATGCTAACACTAACCCGCGCCCTCACACGTACGCTCCCCCTAAAGCGTTGTCGTACCCTCACCTGGACCCTAAACCGTCCCCGTCCCCTAACCCTAACCCTAGCCCGAACCCTAACCCTAACACTTCCCCGAAGCCTGACCCTCACCCGTCCCCTAATCCTAACCCGTACGCTAACACTAACCCGCGCCCTCACACGTACGCTCCCCCTAAAGCGTTGTCGTACCCTCACGTGGACCCTAAACCGTCCCCGTCCCCTAACCCTAACCCTAACTCGAACCCTAACCCTAACCCTTCCCCGAAGCCTGACCCTCACCCGTCCCCTAATCCTAACCCGTACGCTAACACTAACCCGCGCCCTCACACGTACGCTCCCTCTAAAGAGTTGTCGTACCCTCACATGGACCCTAAACCGTCCCCATCCCCTAAACCTAACCCTAGCCAGAACCCTAACCCTAACCCTTCCCCGAAGCCTGACCCTCACCCGTCCCCTAATCCTAACCAGTACGCTAACACTAACCCGCGCCCTCACACGTACGCTCCCCCTAAAGCGTTGTCGTACCCTCACCTGGACCCTAAACCGTCCCCGTCCCCTAACCGTAACCCTAGCCCAAACCCTAACCCTAACCCTTCCCCGAAGCCTGACCCTCACCCGTCCCCTAATCCAACCCGTACGCTAACACTAACCCGCGCCCTCACACGTACGCTCCCCCTAAAGCGTTGTCGTACCCTCACCTGGACCCTAAACCGTCCCCGTCCCCTAACCCTAACCCTAGCCCGAACCCTAACCCTAACCCTTCCCAGAAGCCTGACCCTCATCCATCCTCTAATCCTAAACCGTACGCTAACACTAACCCGCGCCCTCACACGTACGCTCCCCCTAAAGCGTTGTCTTACCCTCACCTGGACCCTAAACCGTCACCATCCCCTAACCATAACCCTAGCACGAACCCTAACCCTAACCCTTCCCCGAAGCCTGACCATCACCCCTCCCCTAATCCTAACCCGTACGCTAACACTAACCCGCGCCCTCACACGTACGCTCCCCCTAAAGCGTTGTCGTACCCTCACCTGGACCCTAAACCGTCCCCGTCCCCTAACCCTAACCCTAGCCCGAACCGTAACCCTAACCCTTCCCCGAAACCTGACACTCACCCGTCCCCTAATCCTAACCCGTACGCTAACACTAACCCACGCCCTCACACGTACGCTCCCCCTAAAGCGTTGTCGTACCCTCACCTGGACCCTAAACCGTCCCCATCCCCTAAACTTAACCCTAGCACGAACCCTAACCTAATCCATCCCCGAAGCCTGACCCTCACTCGTCCCCTAATCCTAACCCGTACGCTAACACTAACCGGCGCCCTCACACGTACGCTCCCCTTAAAGCGTTGTCGTACCCTCACCTGGACCCTAAACCGTCCCCGTCCCCTAACCCTAACCCTAGCCCGAACCCTAACCCTAACCCTTCCCAGAAGCCAGACCCTCACCCGTCCCCTAATCCTAACCCGTACGCTAACACTAACCCGGGCCCTCACACGTACGCACCCCCTAAAGCGTTGTCGTACCCTCACCTGGACCCTAAACCATCCCCGTCCCCTAACCATAACCCTACCCCGAACCCTAACCCTACACTTCCCCGAAGCCTGACCCTCACCCGTCCCCTAATCCTAAACAGTACGCTAACACTAACCCGCGCCCTCATACGTACGCTCCCACTAAACCGTTGTCGTACCCTCACCTGGACCGTAAACCGTCCCCGTCCCCTAACCCTAACCCTAGCCCGAACCCTAACCCTAACCCTTCCCAGAAGCCTGACCCTCATCCATCCTCTAATCCTAAACCGTACGCTAACACTAACCCGCGCCCTCACACGTACGCTCCCCCTAAAGCGTTGTCTTACCCTCACCTGGACCCTAAACCGTCACCATCCCCTAACCATAACCCTAGCACGAACCCTAACCCTAACCCTTCCCCGAAGCCTGACCATCACCCCTCCCCTAATCCTAACCCGTACGCTAACACTAACCCGCGCCCTCACACGTACGCTCCCCCTAAAGCGTTGTCGTACCCTCACCTGGACCCTAAACCGTCCCCGTCCCCTAACCCTAACCCTAGCCCGAACCGTAACCCTAACCCTTCCCCGAAACCTGACACTCACCCGTCCCCTAATCCTAACCCGTACGCTAACACTAACCCACGCCCTCACACGTACGCTCCCCCTAAAGCGTTGTCGTACCCTCACCTGGACCCTAAACCGTCCCCATCCCCTAAACTTAACCCTAGCACGAACCCTAACCTAATCCATCCCCGAAGCCTGACCCTCACTCGTCCCCTAATCCTAACCCGTACGCTAACACTAACCGGCGCCCTCACACGTACGCTCCCCTTAAAGCGTTGTCGTACCCTCACCTGGACCCTAAACCGTCCCCGTCCCCTAACCCTAACCCTAGCCCGAACCCTAACCCTAACCCTTCCCAGAAGCCAGACCCTCACCCGTCCCCTAATCCTAACCCGTACGCTAACACTAACCCGGGCCCTCACACGTACGCACCCCCTAAAGCGTTGTCGTACCCTCACCTGGACCCTAAACCATCCCCGTCCCCTAACCATAACCCTACCCCGAACCCTAACCCTACACTTCCCCGAAGCCTGACCCTCACCCGTCCCCTAATCCTAAACAGTACGCTAACACTAACCCGCGCCCTCATACGTACGCTCCCACTAAACCGTTGTCGTACCCTCACCTGGACCGTAAACCGTCCCAGTGCCCTAACCCTAACCCTAGCCCGAACCCTAACCCTAAACCTTCCCTGAAGCCTGACCCTCACCCGTCCCCTAATACTAACCCGTACACTAACACTAACCCGCGCCCTCACACGTACGCTCCCCCAAAGCGTTGTCGTACCCTCACCTGGACCCTAAACCGTCCCCATCCCCTAACCCTAACCCTAGTCCGAACCCTAACTCTAACCCTTCTCCAAAGCCTGACACTCACCCGTCCCCTAATCCTAACCCGTAGGCTAACACTAACCCACGCCCTCACACGTACGCTCCCCCTAAAGCGTTGTCGTACCCTCACCTGGACCCTAAGCCGTCCCCGTCCCGTAACCCTAACCCTAGCCCGAACCCTAACCCTAACACTTCCCGAAAGCCTGACCCTCACCTGTCCCCTAATCCTAACCCGTACGCTAACACTAACCAGCGCCCTCACACGTACGCTCCCCCTAAAGCGTTGTCGTACCCTCACCTGGACCCTAAACCGTCCCCGTCTCCTAACCCTAACCCTAGCCCGAACCCTAACCCTAACCCTTTCCCGAAGCCTGACCCTCACCCGTCCCCTAATCCTAACCCGTAGGCTAACACTAACCTGCGCCCTCACACGTACGCTCCCCCTAAAGCGTTGTCGTACCCTCACGTGGCCCCTAATTCGTCCCCGTCCCCTAACCCTAACCCTAGCCCGAACCCTAACCCTAACCCTTCCCCGAAGCCTGACCCTCACCCGTCCCCTAATCCTAACCCGTACGCTAACACTAACCCGCGCCCTCACACGTACGTGCCCCCTAAAGCGTTGTCGTACCCTCACCTGGACCCTAAACCGTCCCCGTCCCCTAACCCTAACCCTAGCCCGAACCCTAACCTTAACACTTCCCCGAAGCCTGACCCTCACCCGTCCCCTAATCCTAACCCGTACGCTAACACTAACCCGCGCCCTCACACGTACGCTCCCCCTAAAGCGTTGTCGTACCCTCACCTGGACCCTAAACCGTCCCCGTCCCCTAACCCTAACCCTACTCCGAACCCTAACCCTAACCCTTCCCCGATGCCTGACCCTAACCCGTCCCCTAATCCTAACCGGTACGCTAACACTAACCCGGCGCCCTCACACGTACGCTCCCCCTAAAGCGTTGTCGTACCCTCACCTGGACTCTAAACCGTCCCCGTCCCCTAACCCTAACTCTAGCGCGAACCCTAACCCTAACACTTCCCCGAAGCCTGACCCTCAGCCGTCCCCTAATCCTAACCCGTACGCTAACACTAACCCGCGCCCTCAAACGTACGCTCCCCCTAAAGCCTTGTCGTACCCTCACCTGGACCCTAAACCGTCCCCGTCCCCTAACCCTAACCCTAGCCCGAACTCTAACCCTAACCCTTCCCCGAAGCCTGACTCTCACCCGTCCCCTAATCCTAACCCGTACGCTAACACTAACCCGCGCCCTCACACGTACGCTCCCCCTAAAGCCTTGTCGTACCCTCACCTGGACCCGAAACCGTCCCCGTCCCCTAACCCTAACCCTAGCCCGAACCCTAACCCTAACCCTTCTCCGAAGCCTGACCCTCACCCGTCCCCTAATCCTAACCCGTACGCTAACACTAACCCGCGCCCTCACACGTACGCTCCCCCTAAAGCGTTGTCGTACCCTCACCTGGACCCTCAACCGTCCCCGTCCCCTAACCCTATCCCTAGCCCGAACCCTAACCCTAACACTTCCCAGAAGCCTGACCCTCACCCGTCCCCTAATCCTAACCCGTACGCTAACACTAACCCGCGCCCTCACACGTACGCTCCCCTTAAAGCGTTGTCATACCCTCACCTGGACCCTAAACCGTCCCCGTCCCCTAACCCTAACCCTAGCCCGAACCCCAACCCTAACCCTTCCCCGAAGCCTGACCCTCACCCGTCCCTAATCCTAACCCGTACGCTAACACTAACCCGCGCCCTCACACGTACGCTCCCCCTAAAGCGTTGTCGTACCCTCACGTGGACCCTAAACCGTCCCCGTCCCCTAACCCTAACCCTAGCCTGAACCCTAACCCTAACCCTTCCCCGAAGCCTGACTCTCACCCGTCCCCTAATCCTAACCCGTACGCTAACACTAATCCGTGCCCTCACACGTACGCTCCCCCTAAAGCGTTGTCGTAGCCTCACCTGGACCCTAAACCGTCCCCGTCCCCAACCCTAACCCTAACTCGTACCCTAACCCTAATCCTTCCCCGAAGCCTGACCCTCACCCGTCCCCTAATCCTAACCCGTACGCTAACACTAACCCGCGCCCTCACACGTACGCTCCCCCTAAAGCGTTGTCGTACCCTCACCTGGACCCTAAACCGTCCCCGTCCCCTAACCCTAACCCTAGCCCGAACCCTAACCCTAACCATTCCCAGAAGGCTGACCCTCACCCGTCCCCTAATCCTAACCCGTACGCTAACACTAACCCGCGCCCTCACACGTACGCTCCGCCTAAAGCCTTGTCGTACCCTCACATGGACCCTAAACCGTCCCCGTCCCCTAACCCTAACCCTAGCCCGAACCCTAACCCTAACCCTTCCCCGAAGCCTGACCCTCACCCGTTCCCTAATCCTAAACCGTACGCTAACAGTAACCCACGCCCTCACATGTACGCTCCCCCTAAAGCCTTGTCGTACCCTCACCTGGACCCTAAACCGTCCCAGTGCCCTAACCCCAACCCTAGCCGGAACCCTAACCCTAACCGTTCCCCGAAGCCTGACCCTCACCAGTCCCCTAATCCTAACCCGTACGCTAACACTAACCCGCGCCCTCACACGTACGCTCCCCCTAAAGCCTTGTCGTACCCTCAACTGGACCCTAAACCGTCCCTGTCCCCTAACCCTAACACTACCCTGAACCCTAGCCCTAACCCTTCCCCGATGCCTGACGCTCACCCGTCCCCTAATCCTAACCCGTACGCTAACACTAATCCATGCCCTCACACGTACGCTCCCCCTAAAGCGTTGTCGTACCCTCACCTGGACTCTAAACCATCCCCGTCCCCTAACCCTAACCCTAGACCGAACCCTAACCCTAACGCTTCACCGAAGCCTGACCCTCACCCGTCCCCTAATCCTAACCCGTACGCTAACACTAACCCGCGCCCTCACACGTACGCTCCGCCTAAAGCCTTGTCGTACCCTCACCTGGACCCTAAACCGTCCCCGTCCTCTAACCCTAACCCTACCCCGAACCCTAGCCCTAACCCTTCCCCGATGCCTGACCCTCACCCGTCCCCTAATCCTAACCAGTACGCTAACACTAATCCGCGCCCTCACACGTACGCTCCCACTAAAGCGTTGTCGTACCCTCACCTGGACCCTAAACCGTCCCCGTCCCCTAACCCTAACCCTAGACCGAACCCTAACCCTAAACCTTCCCCGAAGCCTGACCCTCACCCGTCCCCTAATCCTAACCCGTACGCTAACACTAACCCGCGCCCTCACACGTACGCTCCCCCTAAAGCGTTGTCGTACCCTCACCTGGACCCTAAACCGTCCCCGTCCCCTAACCCTTACCCTAGCCCGAACCCTAACCCTAACCCTTCCCCGAAGCCTGACCCTCACCCGTCCCCTAATCCTAACACGTACGCTAACACTAATCCGCGCCCTCACACGTACGCTCCCCCTAAAGCGTTGTCGTACCCTCAGCTGGACCCTAAACCGTCCCCGTCACCTAACCCTAACACTAGCCCGAACCCTAACCCTAACCCTTCCCCGAAGCCTGACCCTCACCCGTCCCCTAATCCTAACCCGTACGCTAACACTAACCCGCGCCCTCACACGTACGCTCCCCTTAAAGCGTTGTCGTACCCTCACCTGGACCCTAAACCGTCCCCGTCCCCTAACCCTAACCCTAGCCCGAACCCTAACCCTAACCCTTCCCCGAAGCCTGACCCTCACCCGTCCCTAATCCTAACCCGTACTCTAACACTAACCCGCGCCCTCACACGTACGCTCCCCCTAAAGCGTTGTCGTACCCTCACGTGGACCCTAAACCGTCCCCGTCCCCTAACCCTAACCCTAGCCTGAACCCTAACCCTAACCCTTCCCCGAAGCCTGACTCTCACCCGTCCCCTAATCCTAACCCGTACGCTAACACTAATCCGTGCCCTCACACGTACGCTCCCCCTAAAGCGTTGTCGTAGCCTCACCTGGACCCTAAACCGTCCCCGTCCCCTAACCCTAACCCTAACTCGAACCCTAACCCTAATCCTTCCCCGAAGCCTGACCCTCACCCGTCCCCTAATCCTAACCCGTACGCTAACACTAACCCGCGCCCTCACACGTACGCTCCCCCTAAAGCGTTGTCGTACCCTCACCTGGACCCTAAACCGTCCCCGTCCCCTAACCCTAACCCTAGCCCGAACCCTAACCCTAACCATTCCCAGAAGGCTGACCCTCACCCGTCCCCTAATCCTAACCCGTACGCTAACACTAACCCGCGCCCTCACACGTACGCTCCCACTAAAGCGTTGTCATACCCTCACATGGACCCTAAACCGTCCCCGTCCCCTAACCCTAACCCTAGCCCGAACCCTAACCCTAACCCTTCCCCGAAGCCTGACCCTCACCCGTTCCCTAATCCTAACCCGTACGCTAACACTAACCCACGCCCTCACATGTACGCTCCCCCTAAAGCCTTGTCGTACCCTCACCTGGACCCTAAACCGTCCCAGTGCCCTAACCCCAACCCTAGCCCGAACCCTAACCCTAACCGTTCCCCGATGCCTGACCCTCACCCGTCCCCTAATCCTAACCCGTACGCTAACACTAACCCGCGCCCTCACACGTACGCTCCCCCTAAAGCCTTGTCGTACCCTCAACAGGACCTTAAACCGTCCCTGTCACCTAACCCTAACACTACCCTGAACCCTAGCCCTAACCCTTCCCCGATGCCTGACCCTCACCCGTCCCCTAATCCTAACCCGTACGCTAACACTAATCCATGCCCTCACACGTACGCTCCCCCTAAAGCGTTGTCGAACCCTCACCTGGACTCTAAACCATCCCCGTCCCCTAACCCTAACCCTAGACCGAACCCTAACCCTAACGCTTCACCGAAGCCTGACCCTCACCCGTCCCCTAATCCTAACCCGTACGCTAACACTAACCCGCGCCCTCACACGTACGCTCCGCCTAAAGCCTTGTCGTACCCTCACCTGGACCCTAAACCGTCTCCGTCCTCTAACCCTAACCCTACCCCGAACCCTATCCCTAACCCTTCCCCGATGCCTGACCCTCACCCGTCCCCTAATCCTAACCAGTACGCTAACACTAATCCGCGCCCTCACACGTACGCTCCCCCTAAAGCGTTGTCGTACCCTCACCTGGACCCTAAACCGTCCCCGTCCCCTAACCCTAACCCTAGCCCGAACCCTAACCCTAACCCTTCCCCGAAGCCTGACCCTCACCCGTCCCCTAATCCTAACCCGTACGCTAACACTAACCCGCGCCCTCACACGTACGCTCCCCCTGAAGCGTTGTCGTACCCTCACCTGGACCCTAAACCGTCCCCGTCCCCTAACCCTAACCCTAGCCCGAACCCTAACCCTAACCCTTCCCCGAAGCCTGACCCTCACCCGTCCCCTAATCCTAACCCGTACGCTAACACTAACCCGCGCCCTCACACGTACGCTCCCCCTAAAGCGTTGTCGTACCCTCAGCTGGACCCTAAACCGTCCCCGTCACCTAACCCTAACCCTAGCCCGAACCCTAACCCTAACCCTTCCCCGAAGCCTGACCCTCACCCGTCCCCTAATCCTAACCCGTACGCTAACACTAACCCGTGCCCTCACACGTACGCTCCCCCTAAAGCGTTGTCGTACCCTCACCTGGACCCTAAACCGTCCCCGTCCCCTAACCCTAACCCTAGCCCGAACCCTAACCCTAACCCTTCCCCGAAGCCTGACCCTCACCCGTCCCCTAATCCTAACCCGTACACTAACACTAACCCGCGCCCTCACACGTACGCTCCCCCTAAAGCGTTGTCGTACCCTCACCTAGACCCTAAACCGTCCCCGTCCCCTAACCCTAACCCTAGCCCGAACCCTAACCCTAACCATTCCCAAAAGGCTGACCCTCACCCGTCCCCTAATCCTAACCCGTATGCTAACACTAACCCGCGCCCTCACACGTAAACTCCCCCTAAAGCGTTGTCATACCCTCACATGGACACTAAACCGTCCCCGTCCCCTAACCCTAACCCTAGCCCGAACCCTAACCCTAACCCTTCCCCGAAGCCTGACCCTCACCCGTCCCCTAATCCTAACCCGAACGCTAACACTAACCCGCGCCCTCACACGTACGCTCCCCCTAAAGCATTGTCGTACCCTCACCTGGACCCTAAACCGTCCCCGTCCCCTAACCGTAACCCTAGCCCGAACCCTAACCCTAACCCTTCCCCGAAGCCTGACCCTCACCCATCCCCTAATACTAACCCGTACGCTAACACTAACCCGCGTCCTCACACGTACGTTCCCACTAAACCCTTGTCGTACCCTCACCTGGACCCTAAACCGTCCTAGTGCCCTAACCCCAACCCTAGCCCGAACACTAACCTTAACCCTTCTCCAAAGCCTGACCCTCACCCGTCCCCTAATCCTAACCTGTACGCTAACACTAACCCGCGCCCTCACACGTACGCTCACCCTAAAGCCTTGTCGTACCCTCACCTGGACCCTAAACCGTCCCCGTCCCCTAACACTAACCCTAGCCCGAACCCTAACCCTAACTCTTCCCCAAAGCCTGACACTCAACCGTCCCCTAATCCTAACCCGTACGCTAACACTAACCCACGCCCTCACATGTACACTCCCCCTAAAGCGTTGTCGTACCCTCACCTGGATCCAAAACCGTCCCCGTCCCCTAACCCTAACCCTAGCCCGAACCCTAACCCTAAACCTTCCCCGAAGCCTGACCCTCACCCGTCCCCTAATCCTAACCAGTAGGCTAACACTAATCCGCGCCCTCACACGTACGCTCCCCCTAAAGCGTTGTCGTACCCTCACCTGGACCCTAAACCGTCCCCGTCCCCTAACCCTAACCCTAGCACGAACCCTAACCCTAACCCTTCCCCAAAGCCTAACACTCACCCGTCCCCTAATCCTAACACGTACGCTAACACTAACCCGCGACCTCACACGTACGCTCCCCCTAAATCCTTTTCGTACCCTCACCTGGACTCTAAACCGTCCCCGTCCCCTAACCCTAACCCTAGCCCGAACCCTAACCCTAACCCTTCCCCGAAGCCTGACCCTCACCTGTCCCCTAATTAAACCCGTACGCTAACACTAACCCGCGCCCTCACACGTACGCTCACCCTAAAGCCTTGTCGTACCCTCACCTGGACCCTAAACCGTCCCCGTCCCCTAACCCTAACCCTAGCCCGAACCCTAACCCTAACCCTTCCCCGAAGCCTGACTCTCACCCTTCCCCTAATCCTAACCTGTACGCTAACACTAACCCGTGCCCTCACACGTACGCTCCCCATAAAGCCTTGTCGTACCCTCACCTGGACCCTAAACCGTCCCCGTCCCCTAACCCTAACCCTAGCCCGAACCCTAACCCTAACCCTTCCCCAAAGCCTGACCCTCACCCGTCCCCTAATCCTAACCCGTACACTAACACTAACCCGCGCCCTCACACGTACGTGCCCCCTAAAGCGTTGTCGTACCCTCACCTGGACCCTAAACCGTCCCCGTTCCCTAACCCTAACCCTAGCCCGAACCCTAACCTTAACACTTCCCCGAAGCCTGACCCTCACCCATCCCCTAATCCTAACCCGTACGCTAACACTAACCCGCGCCCTCACACGTACGCTCCCCCTAAAGCGTTGTCGTACCCTCACCTGGACCCTAAACCGTCCCCGTCCCCTAACCCTAACCCTACCCCGAACCCTAACCCTAACCCTTCCCCAAAGCCTGACACTCAACCGTCCCCTAATACTAACCCGTACGCTAACACTAACCCACGCCCTCACATGTACACTCCCCCTAAAGCGTTGTCGTACCCTCACCAGGATCCAAAACCGTCCCCGTTCCCTAACCCTAACCCTAGCCCGAACCCTAACCCTAACGCTTCCCCGAAGCCTGACCTTCACCCGGCCCCTAATCCTAACCCGTACGCTAACACTAACCCGCGCCCTCACACGTACGCTCCCCATAAAGCGTTGTCGTACCCTCACCTGGACCCTAAACCGTCCCCATCCCCTAACCCTAACCCTAGCCCGAACCCTAACCCTAAACCTTCCCCGAAGCCTGACCCTCACCCGTCCCCTAATCCTAACCCGTACGCTAACACTAACCCGCGCCCTCACACGTACGCTCCCCCTAAATCGTTGTCGTACCCTCACTTGGACCCTAAACCGTCCCCGTCC
This sequence comes from Pseudorca crassidens, assembly GCF_039906515.1. Classification (NCBI taxonomy): domain Eukaryota; kingdom Metazoa; phylum Chordata; class Mammalia; order Artiodactyla; family Delphinidae; genus Pseudorca; species Pseudorca crassidens. The sequence goes on along the minus strand of NC_090307.1, from coordinate 55,618,826 downwards.
CCTAACCCTAACCCTAGCCCGAACCCTAACCCTAACACTTCCCCGAAGCCTGACCCTCACCCGTCCCATAATCCTAACACGTACGCTAACACTAACCCACGCCCTCACACGTACGCTCCCCCTAAATCCTTGTCGTACCCTCACCTGGACTCTAAACCGTCCCCGTCCCCTAACCCTAACCCTAGCCCGAACCCTAACCCTAACCCTTCCCCGAAGCCTGACAGTCACCTGTCCCCTAATTAAACCCGTATGCTAACACTAACCCGCGCCCTCACACGTAAGCTCCCACTAAGGCCTTGTCGTACACTCACCTGGACCCTAAACCGTCCCCGTCCCCTAACCCTAACCCTAGCCCGAACCCTAACCCTATCCCTTCCCCGAAGCCTGACCCTCACCCGTCCCCTAATCCTAACCTGTACGCTAACACTAACCCGCACCCTCAGAAGTACGCTCCCCCTAAAGCCTTGTCGTACCCTCACATGGACTCTAAACTGTCCCCGTCCGCTAACCCTAACCCTAACCCGAACCCTAACCCTAACCCTTCGCAGAAGCCTGACCCTCACCTGTCCCCTAATTAAACCCGTACGCTAACACTAACCCGCGCCCTACACGTAAGCTCCCACTAAGGCCTTGTCGTACCCTCAACTGGACCCTAAACCGTCCCTGTCCCCTAACCCTAACCCTACCCCGAACCCTAACACTAACACTTCCCCGAAGCCTGACCCTCACCCGTCCCCTAATCCTAACCCGTACGCTATCACTAACCCGCGCCTTCACACGTACGCTCCCCCTAAAGCGTTGTCGTACCCTCACCTGGACCCTAAACCGTCCCCGTCCCCTAAACCTAACCCTAACCCAAACCCTAACCCTAACCCTTCCCCGAAGCCTGACCCTCACCCGTCCCCTAATCCTAACCAGTACGCTAACACTAACCCGCGCCCTCACACGTACGCTCCCCCTAAAGCGTTGTCGTACCCTCACCTGGACCCTAAACCGTCCCCGTCCCCTAACCCTAACCCTAGCCCGAACCCTAACCCTAACCCTTCCCCAAAGCCTGACCCTCACCCGTCCCCTAATCCTAACCCGTACGCTAACACTAACCCGTGCCCTCACACGTACGCTCCCCCTAAAGCGTTGTCGTACCCTCCCCTGGACCCTAAACCGTCCCCGTCCCCTAACCCTAACCCTAGGCCGAACCCTTACCCTAAACCTTCCCCGAAGCCTGACCCTCACCCGTCCCCTAATCCTAACCCGTACGCTAACACTAACCCGCGCCCTCACACGTACGCTCCCCCTAAATCGTTGTCGTACCCTCACCTGGACCCTAAACCGTCCCCGTTCCCTAACCCTAACCCTAGCCCGAACCCTAACCCTAACACTTCCCCTAAACCTGACCCTCACCCGTCCCCTAATCCTAACCCGTACGCTAACACTAACCCGCGCCCTCAGACGTACGTGCCCCCTTAAGCGTTGTCGTACCCTCACCTGGACCCTAAACCGTCCCCGTTCCCTAACCCTAACCCTAGCCCGAACCCTAACCTTAACACTTCCCCGAAGCCTGACCCTCACCCGTCCCCTAATCCTAACCCGTACGCTAACACTAACCCGCGCCCTCACACGTACGCTCCACATAAAGCGTTGTCGTACCCTCACCTGGACCCTAAACCGTCCCCGTCCCCTAACCCTAACCCTACCCCGAACCCTAACCCTAACCCTTCCCCGATGCCTGACCCTGACCCGTGCCCTAATCCTAACCCGTACGCTAACACTAACCCGGCGCCCTCACACGTACGCTCCCCCTAAAGCGTTGTCGTACCCTCACCTGGACTCTAAACCGTCCCCGTCCCCTAACCCTAACCCTAGCCCGAACCCTAAACCTAACCCTTCCCCGAAGCGTGACCCTCACCCGTCCCCTAATCCTAACCCGTACGCTAACGCTAACCCGCGCCCTCACACGTACGTTCCCCCTAAAGCCTTGTCGTACCCTCACCTGGACCCTAAACCGTCCCCGTCCCCTAACACTAACCCTAGCCCGAACCCTAACCCTAACCCTTCCCCAAAGCCTGACACTCAACCGTCCCCTAATCCTAACCCGTACGCTAACACTAACCCACGCCCTCACATGTACACTCCCCCTAAAGCGTTGTCGTACCCTCATCAGGATCCAAAACCGTCCCCGTTCCGTAACCCTAACCCTAGCCCGAACCCTAACCCTAACGCTTCCCCGAAGCCTGACCTTCACCCGGCCCCTAATCCTAACCCGTACGCTAACACTAACCCGCGCCCTCACACGTACGCTCCCCATAAAGCGTTGTCGTACCCTCACCTGGACCCTAAACCGTCCCCATCCCCTAACCCTAACCCTAGCCCGAACCCTAACCCTAACCCTTACCCGAAGCCTGACCCTCACCCGTCCCCTAATCCTAACCCGTACGCTAACACTAACCCGCGCCCTCACACGTACGCTCCCCCTAAATCGTTGTCGTACCCTCACCTGGACCCTAAACCCTCTCCGTCCCCTAACCCTAACCCTAGCCCGAACCCTAACCCTAACCCTTCCCCGAAGCCTGACCCTCACCCGTCCCCTAATCCTAACACGTACGCTAACACTAACCCGCGCCCTCACACGTACGCTCCCCCTAAATCCTTGTCGTACCCTCACCTGGACTCTAAACCGGCCCCGTCCCCTAACCCTAACCCTAGCCCGAACCCTAACTCTAACCCTTCCCCGAAGCCTGACAGTCACCTGTCCCCTAATTAAACCCGTATGCTAACACTAACCCGCGCCCTCACACGTAAGCTCCCACTAAGGCCTTGTCGTACACTCACCTGGACCCTAAACCGTCCCCGTCCCCTAACCCTAACCCTAGCCCGAACCCTAACCCTAACCCTTCCCCAAAGCCTGACCCTCACCCGTCCCCTAATCCTAACCCGTACGCTAACACTAACCCGTGCCCTCACACGTACGCTCCCCCTAAAGCGTTGTCGTACCCTCACCTGGACCCTAAACCGTCCCCGTCCCCTAACCCTAACCCTAGGCCGAACCCTTACCCTAAACCTTCCCCGAAGCCTGACCCTCACCCGTCCCCTAATCCTAACCCGTACGCTAACACTAACCCGCGCCCTCACACGTACGCTCCCCCTAAATCCTTGTCGTACCCTCACCTGGACCCTAAACCATCCCCGTTCCCTAACCCTAACCCTAGCCCGAACCCTAACCCTAACACTTCCCCGAAACCTGACCCTCACCCTTCCCCTAATCCTAACCCGTACGCTAACACTAACACGCGCCCTCAGACGTACGTGCCCCCTTAAGCGTTGTCGTACCCTCACCTGGACCCTAAACCGTCCCCGTTCCCTAACCCTAACCCTAGCCCGAACCCTAACCTTAACACTTCCCCGGAGCCTGACCCTCACCCGTCCCCTAATCCTAACCCGTACGCTAACACTAACCCGCGCCCTCACACGTACGCTCCCCCTAAAGCGTTGTCGTACCCTCACCTGGACCCTAAACATCCCCGTCCCCTAACCCTAACCCTACCCCGAACCCTAACCCTAACCCTTCCCCGATGCCTGACCCTCACCCGTCCCCTAATCCTAACCCGTACGCTAACACTAACCCGGTGCCCTCACAAGTACGCTCCCCCTAAAGCGTTGTCGTACCCTCACCTGGACTCTAAACCGTCCCCGTCCCCTAACCCTAACCCTAGCCCGAACCCTAAACCTAACCCTTCCCCGAAGCGTGACCCTCACCCGTCCCCTAATCCTAACCCATACGCTAACGCTAACCCGCGCCCTCACACGTACGCTCCCCCTAAAGCGTTGTCGTACCCTCACCTGGACTCTAAACCGTCCCCGTCCCCTAACCCTAACTCTAGCGCGAACCCTAACCCTAACGCTTCCCCGAAGCCTGACCCTCACCCATCCCCTAATCCTCACCCGTACGCTAACACTAACCCGCGCCCTCACACGTACGCTCCCCCTAAAGCCTTGTCGTACCCTCACCTGGACCCTAAAACGTCCCCGTCCCCTAACCCTAACCCTAGCCCGAACCCTAAGCCTAACCCTTCCCCGAAGCCTGACCCTCACCCGTCCCCTAATCCTAAACCGCAGGCTAACACTAACCTGCGCCCTCACACGTACGCTCCCCCTAAAGCGTTGTCGTACCCTCACCTGGACCCTAAACCTTCCCCGTCCCCTAACCCTAACTCTAGCCCGAACCCTAACTCTAACCCTTTCCCGAAGCCTGACCCTCACCCGTCCCCTAATCCTAACCTGTACGCTAAAACTAACCCGCGCCCTCACACGTACTCTACCCCTAAAGCGTTGTCGTACCCTCACCTGGACCCTAAACCGTCCCTGTCCCCTAACCCTAACCCTAGACCGAACCCTAACCCTAACCCTTCCCCGAAGCCTGACCCTCACCCGTCCCCTAATCCTAACCCGTACGCTAACACTAACCCACGCCCTCACATGTACGCTCCCCCTAAAGCGTTGTCGTACCGTCACATGGACCCTAAACCGTCCCCGTCCCCTAACCCTAACCCTAGCCCGAACCCTAACCCTAACCCTTCCCCGAAGCCTAACCCTCACCCGTCCCCTAATCCTAAACCGCACGCTAACACTAACCCGCGCCCTCACACGTACGCTCCCCCTAAAGCGTTGTCGTACCCTCACCTGGACCCTAAACCGTCCCCGTCCCCTAACCGTAACCCTAGCCCGAACCCTAACCCTAAACCTTCCCCGAAGCCTGACCCTCACCCGTCCCCTAATCCTAACCCGTACGCTAACACTAACCCGTGCCCTCACACGTACGTTCCCCCTAAAGCCTTGTCGTACAATCACCTGGACCCTAAACCGTCCCAGTGCCCTAACCCCAACCCTAGCCCGAACCCTAACCCTAACACTTCCCCAAAGCCTGACACTCAACCGTCCCCTAATCCTAACCCGTACGCTAACACTAACCCACGCCCTCACACGTACACTCCCCCTAAAGCGTTGTCGTACCCTCACCTGGATCCAAAACCGTCCCCGTACCCTAACCCTAACCCTAGCCCAAACCCTAACCCTAACGCTTCCACGAAGCCTGACCTTCACCCGGCCCCTAATCCTAACCCGTACGCTAACACTAACCCGCGCCCTCACACGTACGCCCCCCTAAAGCGTTGTCGTACCCTCACCTGGACCCTAAACCGTCCCCGTCCCCTAACCCTAACCCTAGCCCGAACCCTAACCCTAACACTTCCCCGAAGCCTGACCCTCACCCGTCCCCTAATCCTAACCAGTACGCTAACACTAACCCGCGCCCTCACACGTACGCTCCCCCTAAATCCTTGTCGTACCCTCACCTGGACCCTAAACCGTCCCCGTTCCCTAACCCTAACCCTAGCCCGAACCCTAACCCTAACAGTTCCCCGAAACCTGACCCTCACCCGTCCCCTAATCCTAACCCGTACGCTAACACTAACCCGCGCCCTCAGACGTACGTGCCCCCTTAAGCGTTGTCGTACCCTCACCTGGACCCTAAACCGTCCCCGTTCCCTAACCCTAACCCTAGCCCGAACCCTAACCTTAACACTTCCCCGAAGCCTGACCCTCACCCGTCCCCTAATCCTAACCCGTACGCTAACAGTAACCCGCGCCCTCACACGTATGCTCCCCATAAAGCGTTGTCGTACCCTCACCTGGACCCTAAACCGTCCCCGTCCCCTAACCCTAACCCTACCCCGAACCCTAACCCTAACCCTTCCCCGATGCCTGACCCTCACCCGTCCCCTAATCCTAACCCGTACGCTAACGCTAACCCGCGCCCTCACACGTACGTTCCCCCTAAAGCCTTGTCGTACCCTCACCTGGACCCTAAACCGTCCCCGTCCCCTAACACTAACCCTAGCCCGAACCCTAACCCTAACCCTTCCCCAAAGCCTGACACTCAACCGTCCCCTAATCCTAACCCGTACGCTAACACTAACCCACGCCCTCACATGTACACTCCCCCTAAAGCGTTGTCGTACCGTCACCAGGATCCAAAACCGTCCCCGTTCCCTAACCCTAACCCTAGCCCGAACCCTAACCCTAACGCTTCCCCGATGCCTGACCTTCACCCGGCCCCTAATCCTAACCCGTACGCTAACACTAACCCGCGCCCTCACACGTACGCTCCCCATAAAGCGTTGTCGTACCCTCACCTGGACCCTAAACCGTCCCCATCCCCTAACCCTAACCCTAGCCCGAACCCTAACCCTAACCCTTCCCCGAAGCCTGACCCTCACCCGTCCCCTAATCCTAACCCGTACGCTAACACTAACCCGCGACCTCACACGTACGCTCCCCCTAAATCGTTGTCGTACCCTCACCTGGACCCTAAACCGTCCCCGTCCCCTAACCCTAACCCTAGCCCGAACCCTAACCCTAACCCTTCCCCGAAGCCTGACCCTCACCCGTCCCCTAATCCTAACCTGTACGCTAACACTAACCCGCACCCTCAGAAGTACGCTCCCCCTAAAGCCTTGTCGTACCCTCACATGGACTCTAAACTGTCCCCGTCCGCTAACCCTAACCCTAGCCCGAACCCTAACCCTAACCCTTCGCAGAAGCCTGACCCTCACCTGTCCCCTAATTAAACCCGTACGCTAACACTAACCCGCGCCCTACACGTAAGCTCCCACTAAGGCCTTGTCGTACCCTCAACTGGACCCTAAACCGTCCCCGTCCCCTAACCCTAACCCTAACCTGAACCCTAACACTAACACTTCCCCGAAGCCTGACCCTCACCCGTCCCCTAATCCTAACCCGTACGCTAACACTAACCCGCGCCTTCACACGTACGCTCCCCCTAAAGCGTTGTCGTACCCTCACCTGGACACTAAACCGTCCCCGTCCCCTAAACCTAACCCTAACCCGAACCCTAACCCTAACCCTTCCCCGAAGCCTGACCCTCACCCGTCCCCTAATCCTAACCAGTACGCTAACACTAACCCGCGCCCTCACACGTACGCTCCCCCTAAAGCGTTGTCGTACCCTCACCTGGACCCTAAACCGTCCCCGTCCCCTAACCCTAACCCTAGCCCGAACCCTAACCCTAACCCTTCCCCAAAGCCTGACCCTCACCCGTCCCCTAATCCTAACCCGTACGCTAACACTAACCCGTGCCCTCACACGTACGCTCCCCCTAAAGCGTTGTCGTAGCCTCACCTGGACCCTAAACCGTCCCCGTCCCCTAACCCTAACCCTAGGCCGAACCCTTAAACTAAACCTTCCCCGAAGCCTGACCCTCACCCGTCCCCTAATCCTAACCCGTACGCTAACACTAACCCGCGCCCTCACACGTACGCTCCCCCTAAATCCTTGTCGTACCCTCACCTGGACCCTAAACCGTCCCCGTTCCCTAACCCTAACCCTAGCCCGAACCCTAACCCTAACACTTCCCCGAAACCTGACCCTCACCCGTCCCCTAATCCTAACCCGTACGCTAACACTAACCCGCGCCCTCAGACGTACGTGCCCCCTTAAGCGTTGTCGTACCCTCACCTGGACCCTAAACCGTCCCCGTTCCCTAACCCTAACCCTAGCCCGAACCCTAACCTTAACACTTCCCCGAAGCCTGACCCTCACCCGTCCCCTAATCCTAACCCGTACGCTAACACTAACCCGCGCCCTCACACGTACGCTCCCCCTAAAGCGTTGTCGTACCCTCACCTGGACCCTAAACCGTCCCCGTCCCCTAACCCTAACCCTACCCCGAACCCTAACCCTAACCCTTCCCCGATGCCTGACCCTCACCCGTCCCCTAATCCTAACCCGTACGCTAACACTAACCCGGTGCCCTCACACGTACGCTCCCCCTAAAGCGTTGTCGTACCCTCACCTGGACTCTAAACCGTCCCCGTCCCCTAACCCTAACCCTAGCCCGAACCCTAACCCTAACCCTTCCCCAAAGCCTGACCCTCACCCGTCCCCTAATCCTAACCCGTACGCTAACACTAACCCGCGCCCTCACACGTACGCTCCCCCTAAAGCGTTGTCGTACCCTCACCTGGACCCTAAACCGTCCCCGTCCCCTAACCCTAACCCTACCCCGAACCCTAACCCTAACCCTTCCCCGAAGCCTGACCCTCACCCATCCCCTAATCCTAACCAGTACGCTAACACTAATCCGCGCCCTCACACGTACGCTCCCCCTAAAGCGTTGTCGTACCCTCACCTGGACCCTAAACCTTCCCCGTCCCCTAAGCCTAACCGTAGCCCGAAACCTAACCCTAAACCTTCCCCGAAGCCTGACCATCACCCGTCCCCTAATCCTAACCCGTACTCTAACACTAACCCGCGCCCTCACACGTACACTCCCCCTAAAGCGTTGTCGTAACCTCACCTGGACCCTAAACCGTCCCCTAACCCTAACCCTAACCCTAGTCCGAACCCTAACCTTAACACTTCCCCGAGGCCTGATCCGCACCCGTCCCCTAATCCTAACCCGTACGCTAACACTAACCCGCGCCCTCACACGTACGCTCCCCGTAAAGCGTTGTCGTACCCTCACATTGACCCTAAACCGTCCCCGTCCCCTAAGCCTAACCCTAGCCCGAAACCTAACCCTAAACCTTCCCCAAAGACTGACCCTCACCCGTCCCCTAATCCTAACCCGTACGCTAACACTAACCCGCGCCCTCACACGTACGCTCCCCCTAAAGCGTTGTCGTACCCTCACCTGGACCCTAAACCGTCCCCGTCCCCTAAGCCTAACCCTAGCCCGAACCCTAACCCTAAACCTTCCCCGAAGCCTGACCCTCACCCGTCCCCTAATCCTAACCCGTACGCTAACACTAACCCGTGCCCTCACACGTACGTTCCCCCTAAAGCCTTGTCGTACCCTCACCTGGACCCTAAACCGTCCCAGTGCCCTAACCCCAACCCTAGCCCGAACCCTAACCCTAACACTTCTCCGAAGCCTGACCCTCACCCATCCCCTAATCCTAACCTGTACGCTAACACTAACCCGCGCCCTCACACGTACGCTCCCCCTAAAGCCTTGTCGTACCCTCACCTGAAACCTAAACCGTCCCCGTCCCCTAACACTAACCCTAGCCCGAACCCTAACCCTAACACTTCCCCAAAGCCTGACACTCAACCGTCCCCTAATCCTAACCCGTACGCTAACACTAACCCACGCCCTCACACGTACACTCCCCCTAAAGCGTTGTCGTACCCTCACCTGGATCCAAAACCGTCCCCGTACCCTAACCCTAACCCTAGCCCAAACCCTAACCCTAACGCTTCCACGAAGCCTGACCTTCACCCGGCCCCTAATCCTAACCCGTACGCTAACACTAACCCGCGCCCTCACACGTACGCCCCCCTAAAGCGTTGTCGTACCCTCACCTGGACCCTAAACCGTCCCCGTCCCCTAACCCTAACCCTAGCCCGAACCCTAACCCTAACACTTCCCCGAAGCCTGACCCTCACCCGTCCCCTAATCCTAACCAGTACGCTAACACTAACCCGCGCCCTCACACGTACGCTCCCCCTAAATCCTTGTCGTACCCTCACCTGGACCCTAAACCGTCCCCGTTCCCTAACCCTAACCCTAGCCCGAACCCTAACCCTAACAGTTCCCCGAAACCTGACCCTCACCCGTCCCCTAATCCTAACCCGTACGCTAACACTAACCCGCGCCCTCAGACGTACGTGCCCCCTTAAGCGTTGTCGTACCCTCACCTGGACCCTAAACCGTCCCCGTTCCCTAACCCTAACCCTAGCCCGAACCCTAACCTTAACACTTCCCCGAAGCCTGACCCTCACCCGTCCCCTAATCCTAACCCGTACGCTAACAGTAACCCGCGCCCTCACACGTATGCTCCCCATAAAGCGTTGTCGTACCCTCACCTGGACCCTAAACCGTCCCCGTCCCCTAACCCTAACCCTACCCCGAACCCTAACCCTAACCCTTCCCCGATGCCTGACCCTCACCCGTCCCCTAATCCTAACCCGTACGCTAACGCTAACCCGCGCCCTCACACGTACGTTCCCCCTAAAGCCTTGTCGTACCCTCACCTGGACCCTAAACCGTCCCCGTCCCCTAACACTAACCCTAGCCCGAACCCTAACCCTAACCCTTCCCCAAAGCCTGACACTCAACCGTCCCCTAATCCTAACCCGTACGCTAACACTAACCCACGCCCTCACATGTACACTCCCCCTAAAGCGTTGTCGTACCGTCACCAGGATCCAAAACCGTCCCCGTTCCCTAACCCTAACCCTAGCCCGAACCCTAACCCTAACGCTTCCCCGATGCCTGACCTTCACCCGGCCCCTAATCCTAACCCGTACGCTAACACTAACCCGCGCCCTCACACGTACGCTCCCCATAAAGCGTTGTCGTACCCTCACCTGGACCCTAAACCGTCCCCATCCCCTAACCCTAACCCTAGCCCGAACCCTAACCCTAACCCTTCCCCGAAGCCTGACCCTCACCCGTCCCCTAATCCTAACCCGTACGCTAACACTAACCCGCGACCTCACACGTACGCTCCCCCTAAATCGTTGTCGTACCCTCACCTGGACCCTAAACCGTCCCCGTCCCCTAACCCTAACCCTAGCCCGAACCCTAACCCTAACCCTTCCCCGAAGCCTGACCCTCACCCGTCCCCTAATCCTAACCTGTACGCTAACACTAACCCGCACCCTCAGAAGTACGCTCCCCCTAAAGCCTTGTCGTACCCTCACATGGACTCTAAACTGTCCCCGTCCGCTAACCCTAACCCTAGCCCGAACCCTAACCCTAACCCTTCGCAGAAGCCTGACCCTCACCTGTCCCCTAATTAAACCCGTACGCTAACACTAACCCGCGCCCTACACGTAAGCTCCCACTAAGGCCTTGTCGTACCCTCAACTGGACCCTAAACCGTCCCCGTCCCCTAACCCTAACCCTAACCTGAACCCTAACACTAACACTTCCCCGAAGCCTGACCCTCACCCGTCCCCTAATCCTAACCCGTACGCTAACACTAACCCGCGCCTTCACACGTACGCTCCCCCTAAAGCGTTGTCGTACCCTCACCTGGACACTAAACCGTCCCCGTCCCCTAAACCTAACCCTAACCCGAACCCTAACCCTAACCCTTCCCCGAAGCCTGACCCTCACCCGTCCCCTAATCCTAACCAGTACGCTAACACTAACCCGCGCCCTCACACGTACGCTCCCCCTAAAGCGTTGTCGTACCCTCACCTGGACCCTAAACCGTCCCCGTCCCCTAACCCTAACCCTAGCCCGAACCCTAACCCTAACCCTTCCCCAAAGCCTGACCCTCACCCGTCCCCTAATCCTAACCCGTACGCTAACACTAACCCGTGCCCTCACACGTACGCTCCCCCTAAAGCGTTGTCGTAGCCTCACCTGGACCCTAAACCGTCCCCGTCCCCTAACCCTAACCCTAGGCCGAACCCTTAAACTAAACCTTCCCCGAAGCCTGACCCTCACCCGTCCCCTAATCCTAACCCGTACGCTAACACTAACCCGCGCCCTCACACGTACGCTCCCCCTAAATCCTTGTCGTACCCTCACCTGGACCCTAAACCGTCCCCGTTCCCTAACCCTAACCCTAGCCCGAACCCTAACCCTAACACTTCCCCGAAACCTGACCCTCACCCGTCCCCTAATCCTAACCCGTACGCTAACACTAACCCGCGCCCTCAGACGTACGTGCCCCCTTAAGCGTTGTCGTACCCTCACCTGGACCCTAAACCGTCCCCGTTCCCTAACCCTAACCCTAGCCCGAACCCTAACCTTAACACTTCCCCGAAGCCTGACCCTCACCCGTCCCCTAATCCTAACCCGTACGCTAACACTAACCCGCGCCCTCACACGTACGCTCCCCCTAAAGCGTTGTCGTACCCTCACCTGGACCCTAAACCGTCCCCGTCCCCTAACCCTAACCCTACCCCGAACCCTAACCCTAACCCTTCCCCGATGCCTGACCCTCACCCGTCCCCTAATCCTAACCCGTACGCTAACACTAACCCGGTGCCCTCACACGTACGCTCCCCCTAAAGCGTTGTCGTACCCTCACCTGGACTCTAAACCGTCCCCGTCCCCTAACCCTAACCCTAGCCCGAACCCTAACCCTAACCCTTCCCCAAAGCCTGACCCTCACCCGTCCCCTAATCCTAACCCGTACGCTAACACTAACCCGCGCCCTCACACGTACGCTCCCCCTAAAGCGTTGTCGTACCCTCACCTGGACCCTAAACCGTCCCCGTCCCCTAACCCTAACCCTACCCCGAACCCTAACCCTAACCCTTCCCCGAAGCCTGACCCTCACCCATCCCCTAATCCTAACCATTACGCTAACACTAATCCGCGCCCTCACACGTACGCTCCCCCTAAAGCGTTGTCGTACCCTCACCTGGACCCTAAACCTTCCCCGTCCCCTAAGCCTAACCGTAGCCCGAAACCTAACCCTAAACCTTCCCCGAAGCCTGACCATCACCCGTCCCCTAATCCTAACCCGTACTCTAACACTAACCCGCGCCCTCACACGTACACTCCCCCTAAAGCGTTGTCGTAACCTCACCTGGACCCTAAACCGTCCCCTAACCCTAACCCTAACCCTAGTCCGAACCCTAACCTTAACACTTCCCCGAGGCCTGATCCGCACCCGTCCCCTAATCCTAACCCGTACGCTAACACTAACCCGCGCCCTCACACGTACGCTCCCCGTAAAGCGTTGTCGTACCCTCACATTGACCCTAAACCGTCCCCGTCCCCTAAGCCTAACCCTAGCCCGAAACCTAACCCTAAACCTTCCCCAAAGACTGACCCTCACCCGTCCCCTAATCCTAACCCGTACGCTAACACTAACCCGCGCCCTCACACGTACGCTCCCCCTAAAGCGTTGTCGTACCCTCACCTGGACCCTAAACCGTCCCCGTCCCCTAAGCCTAACCCTAGCCCGAACCCTAACCCTAAACCTTCCCCGAAGCCTGACCCTCACCCGTCCCCTAATCCTAACCCGTACGCTAACACTAACCCGTGCCCTCACACGTACGTTCCCCCTAAAGCCTTGTCGTACCCTCACCTGGACCCTAAACCGTCCCAGTGCCCTAACCCCAACCCTAGCCCGAACCCTAACCCTAACACTTCTCCGAAGCCTGACCCTCACCCATCCCCTAATCCTAACCTGTACGCTAACACTAACCCGCGCCCTCACACGTACGCTCCCCCTAAAGCCTTGTCGTACCCTCACCTGAAACCTAAACCGTCCCCGTCCCCTAACACTAACCCTAGCCCGAACCCTAACCCTAACACTTCCCCAAAGCCTGACACTCAACCGTCCCCTAATCCTAACCCGTACGCTAACACTAACCCACGCCCTCACACGTACACTCCCCCTAAAGCGTTGTCGTACCCTCACCTGGATCCAAAACCGTCCCCGTACCCTAACCCTAACCGTAGCCCGAACCCTAACCCTAACGCTTCCGCGAAGCCTAACCTTCACCCGGCCCCTAATCCTAACCCGTACGCTAACACTAACCCGCGCCCTCACACGTACGCCCCCCTAAAGCGTTGTCGTACCCTCACCTGGACCCTAAACCGTCCCCATCCCCTAACCCTAACCCTAGCCCGAACCCTAACCCTAACACTTCCCCGAAGCCTGACCCTCACCCGTCCCCTAATCCTAACCCGTACGCTAACACTAACCCGCGCCCTCACACGTACGCTCCCCCTAAAGCGTTGTCGTACCCTCACCTGGACCCTAAACCGTCCCCGTTCCCTAACCCTAACCCTAGCCCGAACCCTAACCTTAACACTTCCCCGGAGCCTGACCCTCACCCGTCCCCTAATCCTAACCCGTACGCTAACACTAACCCGCGCCCTCACACGTACGCTCCCCCTAAAGCGTTGTCGTACCCTCACCTGGACCCTAAACATCCCCGTCCCCTAACCCTAACCCTACCCCGAACCCTAACCCTAACCCTTCCCCGATGCCTGACCCTCACCCGTCCCCTAATCCTAACCCGTACGCTAACACTAACCCGGTGCCCTCACAAGTACGCTCCCCCTAAAGCGTTGTCGTACCCTCACCTGGACTCTAAACCTGCCCCGTCCCCTAACCCTAACCCTAGCCCGAACCCTAAACCTAACCCTTCCCCGAAGCGTGACCCTCACCCGTCCCCTAATCCTAACCCATACGCTAACGCTAACCCGCGCCCTCACACGTACGCTCCCCCTAAAGCGTTGTCGTACCCTCACCTGGACTCTAAACCGTCCCCGTCCCCTAACCCTAACTCTAGCGCGAACCCTAACCCTAACGCTTCCCCGAAGCCTGACCCTCACCCATCCCCTAATCCTCACCCGTACGCTAACACTAACCCGCGCCCTCACACGTACGCTCCCCCTAAAGCCTTGTCGTACCCTCACCTGGACCCTAAAACGTCCCCGTCCCCTAACCCTAACCCTAGCCCGAACCCTAAGCCTAACCCTTCCCCGAAGCCTGACCCTCACCCGTCCCCTAATCCTAAACCGCAGGCTAACACTAACCTGCGCCCTCACACGTACGCTCCCCCTAAAGCGTTGTCGTACCCTCACCTGGACCCTAAACCTTCCCCGTCCCCTAACCCTAACTCTACCCCGAACCCTAACTCTAACCCTTTCCCGAAGCCTGACCCTCACCCGTCCCCTGATCCTAACCTGTACGCTAAAACTAACCCGCGCCCTCACACGTACTCTACCCCTAAAGCGTTGTCGTACCCTCACCTGGACCCTAAACCGTCCCTGTCCCCTAACCCTAACCCTAGACCGAACCCTAACCCTAACCCTTCCCCGAAGCCTGACCCTCACCCGTCCCCTAATCCTAACCCGTACGCTAACACTAACCCACGCCCTCACATGTACGCTCCCCCTAAAGCGTTGTCGTACCGTCACATGGACCCTAAACCGTCCCCGTCCCCTAACCCTAACCCTAGCCCGAACCCTAACCCTAACCCTTCCCCGAAGCCTAACCCTCACCCGTCCCCTAATCCTAAACCGCACGCTAACACTAACCCGCGCCCTCACACGTACGCTCCCCCTAAAGCGTTGTCGTACCCTCACCTGGACCCTAAACCGTCCCCGTCCCCTAACCGTAACCCTAGCCCGAACCCTAACCCTAAACCTTCCCCGAAGCCTGACCCTCACCCGTCCCCTAATCCTAACCCGTACGCTAACACTAACCCGTGCCCTCACACGTACGTTCCCCCTAAAGCCTTGTCGTACAATCACCTGGACCCTAAACCGTCCCAGTGCCCTAACCCCAACCCTAGCCCGAACCCTAACCCTAACACTTCCCCAAAGCCTGACACTCAACCGTCCCCTAATCCTAACCCGTACGCTAACACTAACCCACGCCCTCACACGTACACTCCCCCTAAAGCGTTGTCGTACCCTCACCTGGATCCAAAACCGTCCCCGTACCCTAACCCTAACCCTAGCCCAAACCCTAACCCTAACGCTTCCACGAAGCCTGACCTTCACCCGGCCCCTAATCCTAACCCGTACGCTAACACTAACCCGCGCCCTCACACGTACGCCCCCCTAAAGCGTTGTCGTACCCTCACCTGGACCCTAAACCGTCCCCGTCCCCTAACCCTAACCCTAGCCCGAACCCTAACCCTAACACTTCCCCGAAGCCTGACCCTCACCCGTCCCCTAATCCTAACCAGTACGCTAACACTAACCCGCGCCCTCACACGTACGCTCCCCCTAAAGCGTTGTCGTACCCTCACCTGGACCCTAAACCGTCCCCGTCCCCTAACCCTAACCCTAGCCCGAACCCTAACCCTAACCCTTCCCCAAAGCCTGACCCTCACCCGTCCCCTAATCCTAACCCGTACGCTAACACTAACCCGTGCCCTCACACGTACGCTCCCCCTAAAGCGTTGTCGTACCCTCACCTGGACCCTAAACCGTCCCCGTCCCCTAACCCTAACCCTAGGCCGAACCCTTACCCTAAACCTTCCCCGAAGCCTGACCCTCACCTGTCCCCTAATCCTAACCCGTACGCTAACACTAACCCGCGCCCTCACACGTACGCTCCCCCTAAATCCTTGTCGTACCCTCACCTGGACCCTAAACCGTCCCCGTTCCCTAACCCTAACCCTAGCCCGAACCCTAACCCTAACAGTTCCCCGAAACCTGACCCTCACCCGTCCCCTAATCCTAACCCGTACGCTAACACTAACCCGCGCCCTCAGACGTACGTGCCCCCTTAAGCGTTGTCGTACCCTCACCTGGACCCTAAACCGTCCCCGTTCCCTAACCCTAACCCTAGCCCGAACCCTAACCTTAACACTTCCCCGAAGCCTGACCCTCACCCGTCCCCTAATCCTAACCCGTACGCTAACACTAACCCGCGCCCTCACACGTACGCTCCCCCTAAAGCGTTGTCGTACCCTCACCTGGACCCTAAATCGTCGCCGTCCCCTAACCCTAACACTAGCCCGAACCCTAACCCTAACCATTCCCAGAAGGCTGACCCTCACCCGTCCCCTAATCCTAACCCGTACTCTAACACTAACCCGCGCCCTCACACGTACGCTCCCCCTAAAGCGTTGTCGTACCCTCACCTGGACCCTAAACCGTCCCCGTCCCCTAAGCCTAGCCCTAGCCCGAAACCTAACCCTAACCCTTCCCCGAAGCCTGACCCTCACCCGTCCCCTAATCCAACCTGTACGCTAACACTAACCCGCGCCCTCACACGTACGCTCCCCCTAAAGCGTTGTCGTACCCTCACCTGGACCCTAAACCGTCCCCATCCCCTAACCCTAACCCTAGCCCGAACCCTAACCCTAACCCTTCCCAGAAGCCTGACCCTCACCCGTCCCCTAATCCTAAACCGTACGCTAACACTAACCCGCGCCCTCACACGTACGCTCCCCCTAAAGCGTTGTCGTACCCTCACCTGGACCCTAAACCGTCCCCATCCCCTAACCCTAACCCTAGCACGAACCCTAACCCTAACCCTTCCCCAAAGCCTGACCCTCACCCCTCCCAAAATCCTAACCCGTACGCTAACACTAACCCACGCCCTCACATGTACACTCCCCCTAAAGCGTTGTCGTACCCTCACCTGTATCCAAAACCGTCCCCGTACCCTAACACTAACCCTAGCCCGAACCCTAACCCTAACGCTTCCCCGAAGCCTGACCTTCACCCGGCCCCTAATCCTAACCCGTACGCTAACACTAACCCGCGCCCTCACACGTACGCCCCCCTAAAGCGTTGTCGTACCCTCACCTGGACCCTAAACCGTCCCCATCCCCTAAACCTAACCCTAGCCCGAACCCTAACCCTAACCCTTCCCCGAAGCCTGACCCTCACCCGTCCCCTAATCCTAACCCGTACGCTAACACTAACCCGCGCCCTCACACGTACGCTCCCCCTAAAGCGTTGTCGTACCCTCACCTGGACCCTAAACCGTCCCCGTCCCCTAACCCTAACCCTACCCCGAACCCTAACCCTAACCCTTCCCCGAAGCCTGACCCTCACCCGTCCCCTAATCCTAACCAGTACGCTAACACTAATCCGCGCCCTCACACGTACGCTCCCCCTAAAGCGTTGACGTACCCTCACCTGGACCCTAAACCGTCCCCGTCCCCTAAGCCTAACCGTAGCCCGAAACCTAACCCTAAACCTTCCCCGAAGCCTGACCCTCACCCGTCCCCTAATCCTAACCCGTACGCTAACACTAACCCGGCGCCCTCACACGTACGCTCCCCCTAAAGCGTTGTCGTACCCTCACCTGGACTCTAAACCGTCCCCGTCCCCTAACCCTAACCCTACCCCGAACCCTAAACCTAACCCTTCCCCGAAGCGTGACCCTCACCCGTCCCCTAATCCTAACCCATACGCTAACGCTAACCTGCGCCCTCACACGTACGCTCCCCCTAAAGCGTTGTCGTACCCTCACCTGGACTCTAAACCGTCCCCGTACCCTAACCCTAACTCTAGCGCGAACCCTAACCCTAACGCTTCCCCGAAGCCTGACCCTCACCCATCCCCTAATCCTAACCCGTACGCTAACACTAACCCACGCCCTCACACGTACGCTCCCCCTAAAGCCTTGTCGTACCCTCACCTGGACCCTAAACCGTCCCCGTCCCCTAACCCTAACCCTAGCCCGAACCCTAAGCCTAACCCTTCCCCGAAGCCTGACCCTCACCTGTCCCCTAATCCTAAACCGTACGCTAACACTAATCTGCGCCCTCACACGTACGCTCCCCCTAAAGCGTTGTCGTACCCTCACCTGGACCCTAAACCTTCCCCGTCCCCTAACCCTAACCCTAGCCCGAACCCTAACTCTAACCCTTCCCCGAAGCCTGACCCTCACCCGTCCCCTAATCCTAACCCGTACGCTAACACTAACCCGCGCCCTCACACGTACTCTCCCCCTGAAGCGTTGTCGTACCCTCACCTGGACCCTAAACCGTCCCTGTCCCCTAACCCTAACCCTAGCCCGAACCCTAACCCTAACCCTTCCCCGAAGCCTGACCCTCACCCGTCCCCTAATCCTAAACCGTACGCTAACACTAACCCGCGCCCTCACACGTACGCTCCCCCTAAAGCGTTGTCGTACCCTCACCTGGACCCTAAACCGTCCCCATCCCCTAACCCTAACCCTAGCACGAACCCTAACCCTAACCCTTCCCCAAAGCCTGACCCTCACCCCTCCCAAAATCCTAACCCGTACGCTAACACTAACCCACGCCCTCACATGTACACTCCCCCTAAAGCGTTGTCGTACCCTCACCTGTATCCAAAACCGTCCCCGTACCCTAACACTAACCCTAGCCCGAACCCTAACCCTAACGCTTCCCCGAAGCCTGACCTTCACCCGGCCCCTAATCCTAACCCGTACGCTAACACTAACCCGCGCCCTCACACGTACGCCCCCCTAAAGCGTTGTCGTACCCTCACCTGGACCCTAAACCGTCCCCATCCCCTAACCCTAACCCTAGCCCGAACCCTAACCCTAACCCTTCCCCGAAGCCTGACCCTCACCCGTCCCCTAATCCTAACCCGTACGCTAACACTAACCCGCGCCCTCACACGTACGCTCCCCCTAAAGCGTTGTCGTACCCTCACCTGGACCCTAAACCGTCCCCGTCCCCTAACCCTAACCATTCCCCGAACCCTAACCCTAACCCTTCCCCGAAGCCTGACCCTCACCCGTCCCCTAATCCTAACCAGTACGCTAACACTAATCCGCGCCCTCACACGTACGCTCCCCCTAAAGCGTTGACGTACCCTCACCTGGACCCTAAACCGTCCCCGTCCCCTAAGCCTAACCGTAGCCCGAAACCTAACCCTAAACCTTCCCCGAAGCCTGACCCTCACCCGTCCCCTAATCCTAACCCGTACGCTAACACTAACCCGGCGCCCTCACACGTACGCTCCCCCTAAAGCGTTGTCGTACCCTCACCTGGACTCTAAACCGTCCCCGTCCCCTAACCCTAACCCTACCCCGAACCCTAAACCTAACCCTTCCCCGAAGCGTGACCCTCACCCGTCCCCTAATCCTAACCCATACGCTAACGCTAACCTGCGCCCTCACACGTACGCTCCCCCTAAAGCGTTGTCGTACCCTCACCTGGACTCTAAACCGTCCCCGTACCCTAACCCTAACTCTAGCGCGAACCCTAACCCTAACGCTTCCCCGAAGCCTGACCCTCACCCATCCCCTAATCCTAACCCGTACGCTAACACTAACCCACGCCCTCACACGTACGCTCCCCCTAAATCCTTGTCGTACCCTCACCTGGACCCTAAACCGTCCCCGTCCCCTAACCCTAACCCTAGCCCGAACCCTAAGCCTAACCCTTCCCCGAAGCCTGACCCTCACCTGTCCCCTAATCCTAAACCGTACGCTAACACTAATCTGCGCCCTCACACGTACGCTCCCCCTAAAGCGTTGTCGTACCCTCACCTGGACCCTAAACCTTCCCCGTCCCCTAACCCTAACCCTAGCCCGAACCCTAACTCTAACCCTTCCCCGAAGCCTGACCCTCACCCGTCCCCTAATCCTAACCCGTACGCTAACACTAACCCGCGCCCTCACACGTACTCTCCCCCTGAAGCGTTGTCGTACCCTCACCTGGACCCTAAACCGTCCCTGTCCCCTAACCCTAACCCTAGCCCGAACCCTAACCCTAACCCTTCCCCGAAGCCTGACCCTCACCCGTCCCCTAATCCTAACCCGGACGCTAACACTAACCCGTGCCCTCACATGTACCCTCCCCCTAAAGCGTTGTCGTACCCTCACCTGGACCCTAAACCGTCCCCGTCCCCTAACCCTAACCCTAGCCCGAACCCTAACCCTAACCCTTCCCCGAAGCCTGACCCTCACCCGTCCCCTAATCCTAACCCGTACGCTAACACTAACCCGCGCCCTCACACGTACGCTCCACCTAAAGCGTTGTCGTACCCTCACCTGGACTCTAAACCGTCCCCATCCCCTAACCGTAACCCTAGCCCAAACCCTAACACTAACCCTTCCCTGAAGCCTGACCCTCACCCGTCCCCTAATCCTAACCCGTACGCTAACACTAACCCGCGCCCTCACACGTACGCTCCCCCTAAAGCGTTGTCGTACCCTCAGCTGGACCCTAAACCGTCCCCGTCACCTAACCCTAACCCTAGCCCGAACCCTAACCCTAACCCTTCCCCGAAGCCTGACCCTCACCCGTCCCCTAATCCTAACCCGTACGCTAACACTAACACGCGCCCTCACACGTACGCTCCCCGTAAAGCGTTGTCGTACCCTCACCTGGACCCTAAACCGTCCCCGTCCCCTAACCCTAACCCTAACTCGAACCCTAACCCTAACCCTTCCCCGAAGCCTGACCCTCACCCGTCCCCTAATCCTAACCCGTACGCTAACACTAACCCGCGCCCTCACACGTACGCTCCCCCTAAAGCGTTGTCGTACCCTCACCTGGACCCTAAATCGTCGCCGTCCCCTAACCCTAACCCTAGCCCGAACCCTAACCCTAACCATTCCCAGAAGGCTGACACTCACCCGTCACCTAATCCTAACCCGTACGCTAACACTAACCCGTGCCCTCACACGTACGCTCCCCCTAAAGCGTTGTCATACCCTCACATGGACCGTAAACCGTCCCCGTCCCCTAACCCTAACCCTAGCCCGAACCCTAACCCTAACCCTTCCCCGAAGCCTGACCCTCACCCGTCCACTAATCCTAACCCGTACGCTAACACTAACCCGCGACCTCACACGTACGCTCCCCCTAAAGCGTTGTCGTACCCTCACCTGGACCCTAAACCGTCCCCGTCCCCTAAGCCTAGCCCTAGCCCGAAACCTTACCCTAACCCTTCTCCGAAGCCTGACCCTCACCCGTCCCCTAATCCAACCTGTACGCTAACACTAACCCGTGCCCTCACACGTACGCTCCCCCTAAAGCGTTGTCGTACCCTCACCTGGACCCTAAACCGTCCCCGTCCCCTAACCCTAACCCTAGCCAGAACCCTAACCCTAACCCTTCCCAGAAGCCTGACCCTCACCCGTCCCCTAATCCTAAACCGTACGCTAACACTAACCCACGCCCTCACACGTACGCTCCCCCTAAAGCGTTGTCGTACCCTCACCTGGACCCTAAACCGTCCCCATCCCCTAACCCTAACCCTAGCACGAACCCTAACCCTAACCCTTCCCCGAAGCCTGACCCTCACCCCTGCCCTAATCCTAACCCGTACGCTAACACTAACCCGCGCCCTCACACGTACGCTCCCCCTAAAGCGTTGTTGTACCCTCACCTGGACCCTAAACCGTCCCCGTTCCCTAAGCCTAACCCTAGCCCGAACCGTAACCCTAACCCTTCCCCGAAACCTGACACTCACCCGTCCCCTAATCGTAACCCGTACGCTAACACTAACCCACGCCCTCACACGTACGCTCCCCCTAAAGCGTTGTCGTACCCTCACCTGGACCCTAAACCGTCCCCATCCCCTAACCTTAACCCTAGCATGAACCCTAACCTAATCCATCCCCGAAGCCTGACCCTCACTCGTCCCATAATCCTAACCCGTACGCTAACACTAACCCGCGCCCTCACACGTACGCTCCCCTTAAAGCGTTGTCGTACCCTCACCTGGACCCTAAACCGTACCCGTCCCCTAACCCTAACCCTAGCCCGAACCCTAACCCTAACCCTTCCCAGAAACCAGACCCTCACCCGTCCCCTAATCCTAACCCGTACGCTAACACTAACCCACGCCCTCACACGTACGCTCCCCCTAAAGCCTTGTCGTACCCTCACCTGGACCCTAAACCGTCCCCGTCCCCTAACCCTAACCCTAGCCCGAACCCTAAGCCTAACCCTTCCCCGAAGCCTGACCCTCACCTGTCCCCTAATCCTAAACCGTAAGCTAACACTAATCTGCGCCCTCACACGTAC
This sequence comes from Pseudorca crassidens, assembly GCF_039906515.1. Classification (NCBI taxonomy): domain Eukaryota; kingdom Metazoa; phylum Chordata; class Mammalia; order Artiodactyla; family Delphinidae; genus Pseudorca; species Pseudorca crassidens. Next base: position 55,596,380 of record NC_090307.1, on the reverse strand, counting down.
GCTCCCCCTAAAGCGTTGTCGTACCCTCACCTGGACCCTAAACCTTCCCCGTCCCCTAACCCTAACCCTAGCCCGAACCCTAACTCTAACCCTTCCCCGAAGCCTGACCCTCACCCGTCCCCTAATCCTAACCCGTACGCTAACACTAACCCGCGCCCTCACACGTACTCTCCCCCTGAAGCGTTGTCGTACCCTCACCTGGACCCTAAACCGTCCCTGTCCCCTAACCCTAACCCTAGCCCGAACCCTAACCCTAACCCTTCCCCGAAGCCTGACCCTCACCCGTCCCCTAATCCTAACCCGGACGCTAACACTAACCCGTGCCCTCACATGTACCCTCCCCCTAAAGCGTTGTCGTACCCTCACCTGGACCCTAAACCGTCCCCGTCCCCTAACCCTAACCCTAGCCCGAACCCTAACCCTAACCCTTCCCCGAAGCCTGACCCTCACCCGTCCCCTAATCCTAACCCGTACGCTAACACTAACCCGCGCCCTCACACGTACGCTCCCCCTAAAGCGTTGTCGTACCCTCACCTGGACTCTAAACCGTCCCCATCCCCTAACCGTAACCCTAGCCCAAACCCTAACACTAACCCTTCCCTGAAGCCTGACCCTCACCCGTCCCCTAATCCTAACCCGTACGCTAACACTAACCCGCGCCCTCACACGTACGCTCCCCCTAAAGCGTTGTCGTACCCTCAGCTGGACCCTAAACCGTCCCCGTCACCTAACCCTAACCCTAGCCCGAACCCTAACCCTAACCCTTCCCCGAAGCCTGACCCTCACCCGTCCCCTAATCCTAACCCGTACGCTAACACTAACACGCGCCCTCACACGTACGCTCCCCGTAAAGCGTTGTCGTACCCTCACCTGGACCCTAAACCGTCCCCGTCCCCTAACCCTAACCCTAACTCGAACCCTAACCCTAACCCTTCCCCGAAGCCTGACCCTCACCCGTCCCCTAATCCTAACCCGTACGCTAACACTAACCCGCGCCCTCACACGTACGCTCCCCCTAAAGCGTTGTCGTACCCTCACCTGGACCCTAAATCGTCGCCGTCCCCTAACCCTAACCCTAGCCCGAACCCTAACCCTAACCATTCCCCGAAGGCTGACACTCACCCGTCACCTAATCCTAACCCGTACGCTAACACTAACCCGCGCCCTCACACGTACGCTCCCCCTAAAGCGTTGTCATACCCTCACATGGACCGTAAACCGTCCCCGTCCCCTAACCCTAACCCTAGCCCGAACCCTAACCCTAACCCTTCCCCGAAGCCTGACCCTCACCCGTCCACTAATCCTAACCCGTACGCTAACACTAACCCGCGACCTCACACGTACGCTCCCCCTAAAGCGTTGTCGTACCCTCACCTGGACCCTAAACCGTCCCCGTCCCCTAACCGTAACCCTAGCCCGAACCCTAACCCTAAACTTTCCCCGAAGCCTGACCCTCACCCGTCCCCTAATTCTAACCCGTACTCTAACACTAACCCGCGCCCTCACACGTACGCTCCCCCTAAAGCGTTGTCGTACCCTCACCTGGACCCTAAACCGTCCCCGTCCCCTAAGCCTAGCCCTAGCCCGAAACCTTACCCTAACCCTTCTCCGAAGCCTGACCCTCACCCGTCCCCTAATCCAACCTGTACGCTAACACTAACCCGTGCCCTCACACGTACGCTCCCCCTAAAGCGTTGTCGTACCCTCACCTGGACCCTAAACCGTCCCCGTCCCCTAACCCTAACCCTAGCCAGAACCCTAACCCTAACCCTTCCCAGAAGCCTGACCCTCACCCGTCCCCTAATCCTAAACCGTACGCTAACACTAACCCACGCCCTCACACGTACGCTCCCCCTAAAGCGTTGTCGTACCCTCACCTGGACCCTAAACCGTCCCCATCCCCTAACCCTAACCCTAGCACGAACCCTAACCCTAACCCTTCCCCGAAGCCTGACCCTCACCCTTGCCCTAATCCTAACCCGTACGCTAACACTAACCCGCGCCCTCACACGTACGCTCCCCCTAAAGCGTTGTTGTACCCTCACCTGGACCCTAAACCGTCCCCGTTCCCTAACCCTAACCCTAGCCCGAACCGTAACCCTAACCCTTCCCCGAAACCTGACACTCACCCGTCCCCTAATCGTAACCCGTACGCTAACACTAACCCACGCCCTCACACGTACGCTCCCCCTAAAGCGTTGTCGTACCCTCACCTGGACCCTAAACCGTCCCCATCCCCTAACCTTAACCCTAGCATGAACCCTAACCTAATCCATCCCCGAAGCCTGACCCTCACTCGTCCCATAATCCTAACCCGTACGCTAACACTAACCCGCGCCCTCACACGTACGCTCCCCTTAAAGCGTTGTCGTACCCTCACCTGGACCCTAAACCGTACCCGTCCCCTAACCCTAACCCTAGCCCGAACCCTAACCCTAACCCTTCCCAGAAACCAGACCCTCACCCGTCCCCTAATCCTAACCCGTACGCTAACACTAACCCGGGCCCTAACACGTACGCTCCCCCTAAAGTGTTGTCGTACCCTCACCTGGACCCTAAACCGCCCCAGTGCCCTAACCCTAACCCTAGCCCGATCCCTAACCCTAACCCTTCCCCGAAGCCTGACCGTTACCCGTCCTCTAATCCTAACCCGTACGCTAACACTAACCCGGGCCCTCACACGTACGCTCCCCGTAAAGTGTTGTCGTACCTTCACCTGGAACCTAAACCGTCCCCATCCCCTAACCCTAACCCTTGCCCGAACCCTAACCCTAACCCTTCCCCGAAGCCTGACCCTCACCCGTCTCCTAATTCCAACCCGTACGCTAACACTAACCCGCGCCCTCACACGTAAGCTCCCCCTAAAGCGTTGTCGTACCCTCACCTGGACCCTAAACCGTCCCCGTCCCCTAACCCTAACCCTAGCCCGAACCCTAACCCTAAACCTTTCACGAAGCCTGACCCTCACCCGTCCCCTAATCCTAAACCGTACGCTAACACTAACCCGCGCCCTCACACGTACGCTCCCCCTAAAGCGTTGTCGTACCCTCACCTGGACCCTAAACCGTCCCCATCCCCTAACCCTAACCCTAGCATGAACCCTAACCCTAACCCTTCCCTGAAGCCTGACTCTCACCCCTCCCCTAATCCTAACCCGTACGCTAACACTATCCCGCGCCCTCACACGTACGCTCCCCCTAAAGCGTTGTCGTACCCTCACCTGGACCCTAAACCGTCCCCATCCCCTAACCCTAACCCTAGCCCGAACCCTAACCCTAACCCTTCCCCGAAGCCTGACCCTCACCCGTCCCCTAATCCTAACCTGTACGCTAACACTAACCCGCGCCCTCACACGTACGCTCCCCCTAAAGCCTTGTCGTACCCTCACATGGACTCTAAACTGTCCCCGTCCGCTAACCCTAACCCTAGCCCGAACCCTAACCCTAACCCTTCCCCGAAGCCTGACCCTCACCTGTCCCATAATTAAACCCGTACGCTAACAATAACCCGCGCCCTCACACGTAAGCTCCCACTAAGGCCTCGTTGTACACTCACCTGGACCCTAAACCGTACCATTCCCCTAACCCTAACCCTAGCCCGAACCCTAACCCTAACCCTTCCCCGAAGCCTGACCCTCACCCGTCCCCTAATCCTAAACCGTACGCTAACACTAACCCGCGCCCTCACACGTACGCTCCCCCTAAAGCCTTGTCGTACCCTCACCTGGACCCTAAACCGTCCCCGTCCCCTAACCCTAACCCTAGCCCGAACCCCAACCCTAACACTTCCCCGAAGCCTGACCCTCACCCGTCCCCTAATCCTAACCTGTACGCTAACACTAACCCGCGCCCTCACATGTACACTCCCCCTAAAGCGTTGTCGTACCCTCACCTGAACCCTAAACCGTCCCCGTCCCCTAACCGTAACCCTAGCCCGAACCCTAACCCTAACCCTTCCCCGAAGCCTGACCCTCACCCGTCCCCTAATCCTAACCAGTACGCTAACACTAACCCGCGCCCTCACACGTACGCTCCCCCTAAAGCGTTGTCGTACCCTCACCTGGACCCTAAACCGTCCCCGTCCCCTAACACTAACCCTAGCCCGAACCGTAACACTAACCCTTCCCCAAAGCCTGACCCTCACCCGTCCCCTAATCCTAACCCGTACGCTAAAACTAACCCGTGCCCTCACACGTACGCTCCCCCTAAAGCGTTGTCGTACCCTCACCTGGACCCTAAACCGTCCCCGTCCCCTAACCCTAACCCTAGCCCGAACCCTAACCCTAACCCTTCCCCGAAACCTGACCCTCACCCGTCCCCTAATGCTAACCCGTACGCTAACACTAACCCACTCCCTCACACGTACGCTCCCCCTAAAGCGTCGTACCCTCACGTGGCCCCTAATCCGTCCCCGTCCCCTAACCCTAACCCTAGCCCGAACCCTAAGCCTAACCCTTCCCCGAAGCCTGACCCTCACCCGTCCCCTAATCCTAACCCGTACGCTAACACTAACCCGCGCCCTCACACGTACGCTCCCCCTAAAGCGTTGTCGTACCCTCACCTGGACCCTAAACCGTCCCCGTCCCCTAACCCTAACCCTAGCCCGAACCCTAACTCTAACCCTTTCCCGAAGCCTGACCCTCACTCGTCCCCTAATCCTAACCCGTACGCTAACACTAACCCGCGCCCTCACACGTACGCTCCCCCTAAAGCGTTGTCGTACCCTCACCTGGACCCTAAATCGTCCCCGTCCCCTAACCCTAACCCTAGCCCGAACCCTAACCCTAACCCTTCCCCGAAGCCTGACCCTCACCCGTCCCCAAATCCTAACCCGTACGCTAACACTAACATGCGCCCTCACACGTACGCTCCCCGTAAAGCGTTGTCGTACCCTCACCTGGACCCTAAACCGTCCCCGTCCCCTAAGCCTAACCCTAGCCCGAAACCTAACCCTAAACCTTCCCCGAAGCCTGACCCTCACCCGTCCCCTAATCCTAACCCGTACGCTAACACTAACCCGGCGCCCTCACACGTACGCTCCCCCTAAAGCGTTGTCGTACCCTCACCTGGACCCTAAACCGTCGCCGTCCCCTAATCCTAACCCTAGCCCGAACCCTAACCCTAACCATTCCCAGAACGCTGACCCTCACCCGTCCCCTAATCCTAACCCGTACGCTAACACTAACCCGCGCCCTCACACGTACGCTCCCCCTAAAGCGTTGTCATACCCTCACATGGACCGTAAACCGTCCCCGTCCCCTAACCCTAACCCTAGCCCGAACCCTAACCCTAACCCTTCCCCGAAGCCTGACCCTCACCCGTCCACTAATCCTAACCCGTACGCTAACACTAACCCGCGCCCTCACACGTACGCTCCCCCTAAAGCGTTGTCATACCCTCACATGGACCGTAAACCGTCCCCGTCCCCTAACCCTAACCCTAGCCCGAACCCTAACCCTAACCCTTCCCCGAAGCCTGACCCTCACCCGTCCACTAATCCTAACCCGTACGCTAACACTAACCCGCGCCCTCACATGTACGCTCCCCCTAAAGCGTTGTCGTACCCTCACCTGGACCCTAAACCGTCCCCGTCCCCTAACCGTAACCCTAGCCCGAACCCTAACCCTAAACCTTCCCCAAAGCCTGACCCTCACCCGTCCCCTAATTCTAACCCGTACTCTAACACTAACCCGCGCCCTCACACGTACGCTCCCCCTAAAGCGTTGTCGTACCCTCACCTGGACCCTAAACCGTCCCCGTCCCCTAAGCCTAGCCCTAGCACGAAACCTTACCCTAACCCTTCCCCGAAGCCTGACCCTCACCCGTCCCCTAAACCAACCTGTACGCTAACACTAACCCGCGCCCTCACACGTACGCTCCCCCTAAAGCGTTGTCGTACCCTCACCTGGACCCTAAACCGTCCCCGTCCCCTAACCCTAACCCTAGCCCGAACCCTAAACCTAACCCTTCCCAGAAGCCTGACCCTCACCCGTCCCCTAATCCTAAGCCGTACGCTAACACTAACCCGCGCCCTCACACGTACGCTCCCCCTAAAGCGTTGTCGTACCCTCACCTGGACCCTACACCGTCCCCATCCCCTAACCCTAACCCTAGCACGAACCCTAACCCTAACCCTTCCCCGAAGCCTGACCCTCACCCCTACCCTAATCCTAACCCGTACGCTAACACTAACCCGCGCCCTCACACGTACGCTCCCCCTAAAGCGTTGTTGTACCCTCACCTGGACCCTAAACCGTCCCCGTTCCCTAACCCTAACCCTAGCCCGAACCGTAACCCTAACCCTTCCCCGAAACCTGACACTCACCCGTCCCCTAATCGTAACCCGTACGCTAACACTAACCCACGCCCTCACACGTACGCTCCCCCTAAAGCGTTGTCGTACCCTCACCTGGACCCTAAACCGTCCCCATCCCCTAACCTTAACCCTAGCATGAACCCTAACCTAATCCATCCCCGAAGCCTGACCCTCACTCGTCCCCTAATCCTAACCCGTACGCTAACACTAACCCGCGCCCTCACACGTACGCTCCCCTTAAAGCGTTGTCGTACCCTCACCTGGACCCTAAACCGTACCCGTCCCCTAACACTAACCCTAGCCCGAACCCTAACCCTAACCCTTCCCAGAAACCAGACCCTCAACCGTCCCCTAATCCTAACCCGTACGCTAACACTAACCCGGGCCCTAACACGTACGCTCCCCCTAAAGTGTTGTCGTACCTTCACCTGGACCCTAAACTGTCCCCATCCCCTAACCCTAACCCTAGCCCGAACCCTAACCCTAACCCTTCCCCGAAGCCTGACCCTCACCCGTCTCCTAACTCTAACCCGTACGCTAACACTATCCCGCGCCCTCACACATACGCTCCCCCTAAAGCGTTGTCGTACCCTCACCTGGACCCTAAACCGTCCCCATCCCCTAACCCTAACCCTAGCCCGAACCCTAACCCTAACACTTCCCCGAGGCCTGACCTTCACCCGTCCCCTAATCCTAACACGTACGCTAACACTAACCCGCGCCCTCACACGTACGCTCCCCCTAAAGCCTTGTCGTACCCTCACCTGGACTCTAAACCGTCCCCGTCCCCTAACCCTAACCCTAGCCCGAACCCTAACCCTAACCATTCCCAGAACGCTGACCCTCACCCGTCCCCTAATCCTAACCCGTACGCTAACACTAACCCGCGCCCTCACACGTACGCTCCCCCTAAAGCGTTGTCATACCCTCACATGGACCGTAAACCGTCCCCGTCCCCTAAACCTAACCCTAGCCCGAACCCTAACCCTAACCCTTCCCCGAAGCCTGACCCTCACCCGTCCACTAATCCTAACCCGTACGCTAACACTAACCCGCGCCCTCACACGTACGCTCCCCCTAAAGCGTTGTCATACCCTCACATGGACCGTAAACCGTCCCCGTCCCCTAACCCTAACCCTAGCCCGAACCCTAACCCTAACCCTTCCCCGAAGCCTGACCCTCACCCGTCCACTAATCCTAACCCGTACGCTAACACTAACCCGCGCCCTCACATGTACGCTCCCCCTAAAGCGTTGTCGTACCCTCACCTGGACCCTAAACCGTCCCCGTCCCCTAACCGTAACCCTAGCCCGAACCCTAACCCTAAACCTTCCCCAAAGCCTGACCCTCACCCGTCCCCTAATTCTAACCCGTACTCTAACACTAACCCGCGCCCTCACACGTACGCTCCCCCTAAAGCGTTGTCGTACCCTCACCTGGACCCTAAACCGTCCCCGTCCCCTAAGCCTAGCCCTAGCACGAAACCTTACCCTAACCCTTCCCCGAAGCCTGACCCTCACCCGTCCCCTAAACCAACCTGTACGCTAACACTAACCCGCGCCCTCACACGTACGCTCCCCCTAAAGCGTTGTCGTACCCTCACCTGGACCCTAAACCGTCCCCGTCCCCTAACCCTAACCCTAGCCCGAACCCTAAACCTAACCCTTCCCAGAAGCCTGACCCTCACCCGTCCCCTAATCCTAAGCCGTACGCTAACACTAACCCGCGCCCTCACACGTACGCTCCCCCTAAAGCGTTGTCGTACCCTCACCTGGACCCTACACCGTCCCCATCCCCTAACCCTAACCCTAGCACGAACCCTAACCCTAACCCTTCCCCGAAGCCTGACCCTCACCCCTACCCTAATCCTAACCCGTACGCTAACACTAACCCGCGCCCTCACACGTACGCTCCCCCTAAAGCGTTGTTGTACCCTCACCTGGACCCTAAACCGTCCCCGTTCCCTAACCCTAACCCTAGCCCGAACCGTAACCCTAACCCTTCCCCGAAACCTGACACTCACCCGTCCCCTAATCGTAACCCGTACGCTAACACTAACCCACGCCCTCACACGTACGCTCCCCCTAAAGCGTTGTCGTACCCTCACCTGGACCCTAAACCGTCCCCATCCCCTAACCTTAACCCTAGCATGAACCCTAACCTAATCCATCCCCGAAGCCTGACCCTCACTCGTCCCCTAATCCTAACCCGTACGCTAACACTAACCCGCGCCCTCACACGTACGCTCCCCTTAAAGCGTTGTCGTACCCTCACCTGGACCCTAAACCGTACCCGTCCCCTAACACTAACCCTAGCCCGAACCCTAACCCTAACCCTTCCCAGAAACCAGACCCTCAACCGTCCCCTAATCCTAACCCGTACGCTAACACTAACCCGGGCCCTAACACGTACGCTCCCCCTAAAGTGTTGTCGTACCTTCACCTGGACCCTAAACTGTCCCCATCCCCTAACCCTAACCCTAGCCCGAACCCTAACCCTAACCCTTCCCCGAAGCCTGACCCTCACCCGTCTCCTAACTCTAACCCGTACGCTAACACTATCCCGCGCCCTCACACATACGCTCCCCCTAAAGCGTTGTCGTACCCTCACCTGGACCCTAAACCGTCCCCATCCCCTAACCCTAACCCTAGCCCGAACCCTAACCCTAACACTTCCCCGAGGCCTGACCTTCACCCGTCCCCTAATCCTAACACGTACGCTAACACTAACCCGCGCCCTCACACGTACGCTCCCCCTAAAGCCTTGTCGTACCCTCACCTGGACTCTAAACCGTCCCCGTCCCCTAACCCTAACCCTAGCCCGAACCCTAACCCTAACCCTTCCCCGAAGGCTGACCCTCACCTGTCCCCTAATTAAACCCGTACGCTAACACTAATCCGCGCCCTCACACGTAAGCTCCCACTAAGGCCTTGTCGTACACTCACCTGGACCCTAAACCGTCCCCGTCCCCTAACCGTAACCCTAGCCCGAACCCTAACCCTAACCCTTCCCCGAAGCCTGACCCTCTCCCGTCCCCTAATCCTAACCCGTACGCTAACACTAACCCGCGCCCTCACACGTACGCTCCCCCTAAAGCGTTGTCGTACCCTCACCTGGACCCTAAACCGTCCACGTCCCCTAACCCTAACCCTAGCCCGAACCCTAACCCTAACCCTTCCCCGAAGCCTGACCCTCACCCGTCCCCTAATCCTAACCTGTCCGCTAACACTAACCCGCGCCCTCACACGTACGCTCCCCCTAAAGTCTTGTCATACCCTCACATGGACTCTAAACTGTCCCCGTCCGCTAACCCTAACCCTAGCCCGAACCCTAACCCTAACCCTTCCCCGAAGCCAGACCCTCACCTGTCCCCTAATTAAACCCGTACGCTAACACTAACCCGCGCCCTCACACGTAAGCTCCCACTAAGGTCTTCTCGTACACTCACCTGGACCCTGAACCGTACCCGTCCCTTAAACCTAACCCTAGCCCGAACCCTAACCCTAACACTTCCCCGAAGCCTGACCCTCACCCTTCCCCTAATCCTAACCTGTACGCTAACACTAACCCGCGCCCTCACACGTACGCTCCCCCTAAAGCCTTGTCGTACCCTCACCTGGACCCTAAACCGTCCCCGTCCCCTAACCCTAACCCTAGCCCGAACCCTAACCCTAACCCTTCCCCGAAGCCTGAACCTCACCCGTCCCCTAAACCTAACACGTACGCTAACACTAACCCGCGCCCTCACACGTACACTCCCCCTAAATCCTTGTCGTACCCTCACCTGGACCCTAAACCGTCCCCGTTCCCTAACCCTAACCCTAGCCCGAACCCTAACCCTAATCCTTCCCCGAAACCTGACCCTCACCCGTCCCCTAATCCTAACACGTACGCTAACACTAAACCACTCCCTCACACGTACGCTCCCCCTAAAGCGTTGTCGTACCCTCACGTGGCCCCTAATCCGTCCCCGTCCCCTAACCCTAACCCTAGCCCGAACGCTAACCCTAACCCTTCCCCGAAGCCTGAACCTCACCCGTCCCCTAATCCTAACCCTTACGCTAACACTAACCCGCGCCCTCACACGTACGCTCCCCCTAAAGCCTTGTCGTACCCTCACCTGGACCCTAAACCGTCCCCGTACCCTAACCCTAAACCTAGCCCGAACCCTAAGCCTAACCCTTCCCCGAAGCCTGACCCTCACCCGTCCCCTAATCCTAACCCGTACGCTAACACTAACCTGCGCTCTCACACGTACGCTCCCCCTAAAGCGTTGTCGTACCCTCACCTGGACCCTAAACCGACCCTGTCTCCTAACCCTAACCCTACCCCGAACCCTAGCCCTAACCCTTCCCCGATGCCTGACCCTCACCCGTCCCCTAATCCTAACCTGTACGCTAACACTAACCCGCGCCCTCACACGTACGCTCCCACTAAAGCGTTGTCGTACCCTCACCCGGACCCTAAACCATACCCGTCCCCTAACCCTAACCCTAGCCCGAACCCTAACCCTAACCCTTCCCCGAAGCCTGACCCTCACACGTCCCCTAATCCTAACCAGTACGCTAACACTAACCCGCGCCCTCACAAGTACGCTCCCCCTAAAGCCTTGTCGTACCCTCACCTGGACCCTAAACCGTCCCCGTCCCCTAACCCTAACCCTAGCCCGAACCCTAACCCTAAAACTTCCCCGAAGCCTGACCCTCACCCGTCCCCTAATCCTAACCCGTACGCTAACACTAACCCGTGCCCTCACACGTACGCTCCCCCTAAAGCGTTGTCGTACCCTCACCTGGACCCTAAACCGTTCCCGTCCCCTAACACTAACCCTAGCCCGAACCCTAACCCTAACCCTTCCCCAAGGCCTGACCCTCACCCGTCCCCTAATTCTAACCCGTACGCTAACACTAACCCGTGCCCTCACACGTACGCTCCCCCTAAAGCGTTGTCGTACCCTCACCTGGACCCTAAACCGTCCCCGTCCCCTAACCCTAACCCTAGCCCGAACCCTAACCCTAAACCTTCCCCGAAGCCTGACCCTCACCCGTCCCCTAATCCTAACCCGTACGCTAACACTAACCCGCGCCCTCACACGTACACTCCCCCTAAATCCTTGTCGTACCCTCATCTGGACCCTAAACCGTCCCTGTTCCCTAACCCTAATCCTAGCCCGAACCCTAACCCTAACCCTTCCCCGAAACCTGACCCTCACCCGTCCCCTAATCCTAACCCGTACGCTAACACTAACCCACTCCCTCACACGTACGCTCCCCCTAAAGCGTTGTCGTACCCTCACCTGGACTCTAAACCGTCCCCGTCCCCTAACCCTAACCCTAGCCCGAACCCTAACCCTAACCCTTCCCCGAAGCGTGACCCTCACCCGTCCCCTAATCCTAACCCGTACGCTAACGCTAACCCGCGCCCTCACACGTACGCTCCCCCTAAAGCGTTGTCGTACCCTCACCTGGACCCTAAACCGTCCCCGTCCCCTAACCCTAACCCTAGCCCGAACCCTAACCCTAACGCTTCCCCGAAGCCTGACCCTCACCCGTCCCCTAATCCTAACCTGTACGCTAACACTAACACGCGCCCTCACACGTACCCTCCCCCTAAAGCCTTGTCGTACTCTCACCTGGACCCTAAACCGTCCCCGTCCCCTAACCCTAACCCTAGCCCGAACCCTAACCCTAACCCTTCCCCGAAGCCTGACTCTCACCCGTCCCCTAATCCTAACCCGTACGCTAACACTAACCCGCGCCCTCACACGTACGCTCCCCCTAAAGCGTTGTCGTACCCTCACGTGGACCCTAAACCGTCCCCGTCCCCTAACCCTAACCCTAGCCCGAACCCTAAGCCTAACCCTTCCCCGAAGCCTGACCCTCTCCCGTCCTATAATCCTAACCCGTACGCTAACACTAACCCGCGCCCTCACACGTACGCTCCCCCTAAAGCGTTGTCGTACCCTCACCTGGACCCTAATTAAACCCGTACGCTAACACTAACCCGCGCCATACACGTAAGCTCCCACTAAGGTCTTGTCGTACACTCACCTGGACCCTAAACCGTACCCGTACCCTAACCCTAAACCTAGCCCGAACCCTAACCCTAACACTTCCCCGAAGCCTGACCCTCACCCTTCCCCTAATCCTAACCTGTACGCTAACACTAACCCGCGCCCTCACACGAACGCTCCCCCTAAAGCCTTGTCGTACCCTCACCTGGACCCTAAACCGTCCCCGTCCCCTAACCCTAACCCTAGCCCGAACCCTAACCCTAACCCTTCCCCGAAGCCTGACCCTCACCCGTCCCCTAATCCTAACCCGTACGCTAACACTAACCCGCGCCCTCACACGTACGCTCCCCCTAAAGCGTTGTCGTACCCTCACGTGGACCCTAAACCGTCCCCGTCCCCTAACCCTAACCCTAGCACGAACCCTAACCCTAACCCTTCCCCGAAGCATGACCCTCACCCGTCCCCTAATCCTAACCCATACGCTAACACTAACCCGCGCCCTCACACGTACGCTCCCCCTAAAGCGTTGTCGTACCCTCACCTGGACCCTAAACCGTCCCCGTCCCCTAACCCTAACCCTAACTCGAACCCTAACCCTAACCCTTCCCCGAAGCCTGACCCTCACCTGTCCCCTAATCCTAACCCGTACGCTAACACTAACCCGCGCCCTCACACGTACGCTCCCCCTAAAGCGTTGTCGTACCCTCACCTGGACCCTAAACCGTCCCCGTCCCCTAACCCTAACCCTAGCCCGAACCCTAACCCTAACCCTTCCCCAAAGCCTGACCCTCACCAGTCCCCTAATCCTAACCCGTACGCTAACACTAACCTGCGCCCTCACACGTACGCTCCCCCTAAAGCGTTGTCGTACCCTCACCTGGACCCTAAACCGTCCCAGTCCCCTAACCCTATCCCTAGCCCGAACCCTAACCCTAACCCTTCCCCGAAGCCTGACCCTCACCCGTCCCCTAATCCTGACCAGTATGCTAACACTAACCCGCGCCCTCACACGTACGCTCCCCCTAAAGCGTTGTCGTACCCTCACCTGGACCCTAAACCGTCCCCGTCCCCTAACCCTAACCCTAGCCCGAACCCTAACCCTAACCCTTCCCCGAAGCCTGACCCTCACCCGTCCCCTAATCCTAACCCGAACGCTAACACTAACCCGCGCCCTCACACGTACGCTCCCCCTAAAGCGTTGTCGTACCCTCACCTGGACCCTAAACCGTCCCCATCCCCTAACCCTAACCCTAGCCCGAACCCTAACACTAACCCTTCCCCGAAGCCTGAACCTCACCCGTCCCCTAATCCTAACCCGTACGCTAACACTAACCCGCGCCCTCACACGTACGCTCCCCCTAAAGCCTTGTCGTACCCTCACCTGGACCCTAATCCGTCCCCATCCCCTAACCCTAACCCTAGCCCGAACCCTAACCCTAACACTTCCCCGACCCCTGACCCTCACCCGTCCCCTAATCCTAACCCGTACGCTAACACTAACCCGCGCCCTCACACGTACGCTCCCTCTAAAGAGTTGTCGTACCCTCACATGGACCCTAAACCGTCCCCATCCCCTAACCCTAACCCTAGCCCGAACCCTAACCCTAACCCTTCCCAAAAGCCTGACCCTCACCCGTCCCTTAATCCTAACCCGTACGCTAACACTAACCCGCGCCCTCACACGTACGCTCCCCTAAAGCGTTGTCGTACCCTCACCTGGACCCTAAACCGTCCCCGTCCCCTAACCCTAACCCTAGGCCGAACCCTAACCCTAACACTTCCCGAAAGCCTGACCCTCACCCGTCCCCTAATCCTAACCCGTACGCTAACACTAACCAGCGCCCTCACACGTACGCTCCCCCTAAAGCGTTGTCGTACCCTCACCTGGACCCTAAACCGTCCCCGTCTCCTAACCCTAACCCTAGCCCGAACCCTAACCCTAACACTTCCCCGAAGCCTGACCCTCACCCGTCCCCTAATTCTAACCCGTACGCTAACACTAACCCGCGCCCTCACACGTAAGCTCCCCCTGAAGCGTTGTCGTACCCTCACCTGGACCCTAAACCGTCCCCGTCCCGTAACCCTAACCCTAGCCCGAACCCTAACCCTAAACCTTCCCCGAAGCCTGACCCTCACCTGTCCCCTAATTAAACCCGTATGCTAACACTAACCCGCGCCCTCACACGTAAGCTCCCACTAAGGCCTTGTCGTACACTCACCTGGACCCTAAACCGTCCCCGTCCCCTAACCCTAACCCTAGCCCAAACCCTAACCCTAACCCTTCCCCGAAGCCTGACCCTCACCCATCCCCTAATCCTAACCTGTACGCTAACACTAACCCGCGCCCTCAAAAGTACGCTCCCCCTAAAGCCTTGTCGTACCCTCACATGGACTCTAAACTGTCCCCGTCCGCTAACCCTAACCCTAGCCCGAACCCTAACCCTAACCCTTCCCCGAAGCCTGACCCTCACCTGTCCCCTAATTAAACCCGTACGCTAACACTAACCCGCGCCCTACACGTAAGCTCCCACTAAGGCCTTGTCGTACACTCACCTGGACCCTAAACCTTACCCGTCCCCTAACCCTAACCCTAGCCCGAACCCTAACCCTAACCCTTCCCCAAAGCCTGACCCTCACCCGTCCCCTAATCCTAACCCGTACCCTAACACTAACCCGTGCCCTCACACGTACGCTCCCCCTAAAGCGTTGTCGTACCCTCACCTGGACCCTAAACCGTCCCCGTCCCCTAACCCTAACCCTAGGCCGAACCTTTACCCTAAACCTTCCCCGAAGCCTGACCCTCACCCGTCCCCTAATCCTAACCCGTACGCTAACACTAACCCGCGCCCTCACACGTACGCTCCCCCTAAATCCTTGTCGTACCCTCACCTGGACCCTAAATCGTCCCCGTTCCCTAACCCTAAACCTAGCCCGAACCCTAACCCTAACACTTCCCCGAATCCTGACCCTCACCCGTCCCCTAATCCTAACCCGTACGCTAACACTAACCCGCGCCCTCAGACGTACGTGCCCCCTTAAGCGTTGTCGTACCCTCACCTGGACCCTAAACCGTCCCCGTTCCCTAACCCTAACCCTAGCCCGAACCCTAACCTTAACCCTTCCCCGAAGCCTGACCCTCACCCGTCCCCTAATCCTAACCCGTACGCTAACACTAACCCGCGCCCTCACACGTACGCTACCCCTAAAGCGTTGTCGTACCCTCACCTGGACCCTAATCCGTCCCCGTCCCCTAACCCTAACCCTACCCCGAACCCTAACCCTAACCCTTCCCCGATGCCTGACCCTCACCCGTCCCCTAATCCTAACCCGTACGCTAACACTAACCCGGCGCCCTCACACGTACGCTCCCCCTAAAGCGTTGTCGTACCCTCACCTGGACTCTAAACCGTCCCTGTCCCCTACCCCTAACCCTAGCCCGAACCCTAAACCTAACCCTTCCCCGAAGCGTGACCCTCACCCGTCCCCTAATCCTAACCGATACGCTAACGCTAACCCGCGCCCTCACACGTACACTCCCCCTAAAGCGTTGTCGTACCCTCACCTGGACTCTAAATCGTCCCCGTCCCCTAACCCTAACTCTAGCGCGAACCCTAACCCTAACGCTTCCCCGAAGCCTGACCCTCACCCATCCACTAATCCTAACCCGTACGCTAACACTAACCCGCGCCCTCACACGTACGCTCCCCCTAAAGCCTTGTCGTACCCTCACCTGGACCCTAAAACGTCCCCGTCCCCTAACCCTAACCCTAGCCCGAACCCTAAGCCTAACCCTTCCCCGAAGCCTGACCCTCACCCGTCCGCTAATCCTAAACCGCAGGCTAACACTAACCTGCGCCCTCACACGTACGCTCCCCCTAAAGCGTTGTCGTACCCTCACCTGGACCCTAAACCTTCCCCGTCCCCTAACCCTAACCCTAGCCCGAACCCTAAGTCTAACCCTTCCCCGAAGCCTGACCCTCACCCGTCCCCTAATCCTAACCCGTACGCTAACACTAACCCGCGCCCTCACACGTACTCTCCCCCTAAAGCGTTGTCGTACCCTCACCTGGACCCTAAACCGTCCCTGTCCCCTAACCCTAACCATAGACCGAACCCTAACCCTAACCCTTCCCCGAAGCCTGACCCTCACCCGTCCCCTAATCCTAACCCGTACGCTAACACTAACCCGCGCCCTCACATGTACGCTCCCCCTAAAGCGTTGTCGTACCGTCACATGGATCCTAAACCGTCCCCGTCCCCTAACCCTAACCCTAACCCGAACCCTAACCCTAACCCTTCCCCGAAGCCTAACCCTCACCCGTCCCCTAATCCTAACCCGCACGCTAACACTAACCCGCGCCCTCACACGTACGCTCCCCCTAAAGCGTTGTCGTACCCTCACCTGGACCCTAAACCGTCCCCGTCCCCTAACCGTAACCCTAGCCCGAACCCTAACCCTAAACCTTCCCCGAAGCCTGACCCTCACCCGTCCCCTAATCCTAACCCGTACGCTAACACTAACCCGTGCCCTCACACGTACGTTCCCCCTAAAGCCTTGTCGTACCCTCACCTGGACCCTAAACCGTCCCAGTGCCCTAACCCCAACCCTAGCCCGAACCCTAACCCTAACACTTCTCCGAAGCCTGACCCTCACCCGTCCCCTAATCCTAACCTGTACGCTAACACTAACCCGCGCCCTCACACGTACGCTCCCCCTAAAGCCTTGTCGTACCCTCACCTGAGCCCTAAACCGTCCCCGTCCCGTAACCCTAACCCTAGCCCGAACCCTAACCCTAACACTTCCCCAAAGCCTGACACTCAACCGTCCCCTAATCCTAACCCGTACGCTAACACTAACCCACGCCCTCACATGTACACTCCCCCTAAAGCGTTGTCGTACCCTCACCTGGATCCAAAACCGTCCCCGTACCCTAACCCTAACCCTAGCCCGAACCCTAACCCTAACGCTTCCCCGAAGCCTGACCTTCACCCGGCCCCTAATCCTAACCCGTACGCTAACACTAACCCGCGCCCTCACACGTACGCCCCCCTAAAGCGTTGTCGTACCCTCACCTGGACCCTAAACCGTCCCCATCCCCTAACCCTAACCCTAGCCCGAACCCTAACCCTAACCCTTCCCCGAAGCCTGACCCTCACCCGTCCCCTAATCCTAACACGTACGCTAACACTAACCCGCGCCCTCACACGTACGCTCCCCCTAAAGCGTTGTCGTACCCTCACCTGGACCCTAAACCGTCCCCGTCCCCTAAGCCTAACCGTAGCCCGAAACCTAACCCTAAACCTTCCCCGAAGCCTGACCCTCACCCGTCCCCTAATCCTAACCCGTACTCTAACACTAACCCGCGCCCTCACACGTACACTCCCCCTAAAGCGTTGTCGTACCCTCACCTGGACCCTAAACCGTCCCCTAACCCTAACCCTAACCCTAGCCCGAACCCTAACCTTAACACTTCCCCGAGGCCTGATCCTCACCCGTCCCCTAATCCTAACCCGTACGCTAACACTAACCCGGCGCCCTCACACGTATGCTCCCCCTAAAGCGTTGTCGTACCCTCACCTGGACTCTAAACCGTCCCCGTCCCCTAACCCTAACCCTACCCCGAACCCTAAACCTAACCCTTCCCCGAAGCGTGACCCTCACCCGTCCCCTAATCCTAACCCATACGCTAAAGCTAACCCGCGCCCTCACACGTACGCTCCCCCTAAAGCGTTGTCGTACCCTCACCTGGACTCTAAACCGTCCCCGTCCCCTAACCCTAACTCTAGCGCGAACCCTAACCCTAACGCTTCCCCGAAGCCTGACCCTCACCCATCCCCTAATCCTAACCCGTACGCTAACACTAACCCGCGCCCTCAGATGTACGCTCCCCCTAAAGCCTTGTCGTACCCTCACCTGGACCCTAAACCTTCCCCGTCCCCTAACCCTAACCCTAGCCCGAACCCTAACTCTAACCCTTCCCCGAAGCCTGACCCTCACCCGTCCCCTAATCCTAACCCGTACGCTAACACTAACCCGCGCCCTCACACGTACTCTCCCCCTAAAGCGTTGTCGTACCCTCACCTGGACCCTAAACCGTCCCTGTCCCCTAACCCTAACCCTAGCCCGAACCCTAACCCTAACCCTTCCCCGAAGCCTGACCCTCACCCGTCCCCTAATCCTAACCCGTACGCTAACACTAACCCGTGCCCTCACATGTACCCTCCCCCTAAAGCGTTGTCGTACCCTCACCTGGACCCTAAACCGTCCCTGTCCCCTAACCCTAACCCTAGCCCGAACCCTAACCCTAACCCTTCCCTGAAGCCTGACCCTCACCCGTCCCCTAATCCTAAACCGTACGCTAACACTAACCGACGCCCTCACAAGTACGCTCCCCCTAAAGCCTTGTCGTACCCTCACCTGGACCCTAAACCGTCCCCGTCCCCTAACCCTAACCCTAACTCGAACCCTAACCCTAACCCTTCCCCGAAGCCTGACCCTCACCCGTCCCCTAATCCTAACCCGTACGCTAACACTAACCCGCGCCCTCACACGTACGCTCCACCTAAAGCGTTGTCGTACCCTCACCTGGACCCTAAACCGTCCCCATCCCCTAACCGTAACCCTAGCCCAAACCCTAACACTAACCCTTCCCCGAAGCCTGACCCTCACCCGTCCCCTAATCCTAACCCGTACGCTAACACTAACCCACGCCCTCACACGTACGCTCCCCCTAAAGCGTTGTCGTACCCTCACCTGGACCCTAAACTATCCCCGTCCCCTAACCCTAACCCTAGCCCGAACCCTAACCTAACCCTTCCCAGAAGCCTGACCCTCAACCGTTCCCTAATCCTAACCCGTACGCTAACACTAACCCGCGCCCTCACACGTACGCTCCCCCTAAAGCGTTGTCGTACCCTCAGCTGGACCCTAAACCGTCCCCGTCACCTAACCCTAACCCTAGCCCGAACCCTAACCCTAACCCTTCCCCGAAGCCTGACCCTCACCCGTCCCCTAATCCTAACCCGTACGCTAACACTAATCCGCGCCCTCACACGTACGCTCCCCCTAAAGCGTTGTCGTACCCTCACCTGGACCCTAAACCGTCCCCGTCCCCTAAGCCTAACCGTAGCCCGAAACCTAACCCTAAACCTTCCCCGAAGCCTGACCCTCACCCGTCCCCTAATCCTAACCCATACACTAACACTAACCCGCGCCCTCACACGTACACTCCCCCTAAAGCGTTGTCGTACCCTCACCTGGACCCTAAACCGTCCCCTAACCCTAACCCTAACCCTAGCCCGAACCCTAACCTTAACACTTCCCCGAGGCCTGATCCTCACCCGTCCCCTAATCCTAACCCGTACGCTAACACTAACCCGCGCCCTCACACGTACGCTCCCCGTAAAGCGTTGTCGTACCCTCACATTGACCCTAAACCGTCCCCGTCCCCTAAGCCTAACCCTAGCCCGAAACCTAACCCTAAACCTTCCCCGAAGCCAGACCCTCACCCGTCCCCTAA
Source organism: Pseudorca crassidens (assembly GCF_039906515.1). Classification (NCBI taxonomy): domain Eukaryota; kingdom Metazoa; phylum Chordata; class Mammalia; order Artiodactyla; family Delphinidae; genus Pseudorca; species Pseudorca crassidens. Next base: position 55,576,532 of record NC_090307.1, on the reverse strand, counting down.
TCCTAACCCGTACGCTAACACTAACCCGCGCCCTCACACGAACGCTCCCCCTAAAGCGTTGTCGTACCCTCACCTGGACCCTAAACCGTCCCCGTCCCCTAAGCCTAACCCTAGCCCGAAACCTAACCCTAAACCTTCCCCGAAGCCTGACCCTCACCCGTCCCCTAATCCTAACCCGTACGCTAACACTAACCCGGCGCCCTCACACGTATGCTCCCCCTAAAGCGTTGTCGTACCCTCACCTGGACTCTAAACCGTCCCCGTCACCTAACCTTAACCCTACCCCGAACCCTAAACCTAACCCTTCCCCGAAGCGTGACCCTCACCCGTCCCCTAATCCTAACCCATACGCTAACGCTAACCCGCGCCCTCACACGTACGCTCCCCCTAAATCGTTGTCGTACCCTCACCTGGACTCTAAACCGTCCCTGTCCCCTAACCCTAACTCTAGCGCGAACCCTAACCCTAACGCTTCCCCGAAGCCTGACCCTCACCCATCCCCTAATCCTAACCCGTACGCTAACACTAACCCGCGCCCTCACACGTACGCTCCCCCTAAAGCCTTGTCGTACCCTCACCTGGACCCTAAACCTTCCCCGTCCCCTAACCCTAACCCTAGCCCGAACCCTAACTCTAACCCTTCCCCGAAGCCTGACCCTCACCCGTCCCCTAATCCTAACCCGTACGCTAACACTAACCCGCGCCCTCACACGTATGCTCCCCCTAAAGCGTTGTCGTACCCTCACCTGGACCCTAAACTATCCCCGTCCCCTAACCCTAACACTAGCCCGAACCCTAACCTAACCCTTCCCAGAAGCCTGACCCTCACCCGTCCCCTAATCCTAACCCGTACGCTAACACTAACCCGCGCCCTCACACGTACGCTCCCCCTAAAGCGTTGTCGTACCCTCACCTGGACCCTAAATCGTCGCCGTCCCCTAACCCTAACCCTAGCCCGAACCTTAACCCTAACCATTCCCAGAAGGCTGACCCTCACCCGTCCCCTAATCCTAACCCGTACGCTAACACTAACCCGCGCCCTCACACGTACGCTCCCTCTAAAGCGTTGTCATACCCTCACATGGACCCTAAACCGTCCCCGTCCCCTAACCCTAACCCTAGCCCGAACCCTAACCCTAACCCTTCCCCGAAGCCTGACCCTCACCCGTCCACTAATCCTAACCAGTACGCTAACACTAACCCGCGCCCTCACACGTACGCTCCCCCTAAAGCGTTGTCGTACCCTCACCTGGACCCTAAACCGTCCCCGTCCCCTATCCGTAACCCTAGCCCGAACCCTAAGCCTAAACCTTCCCCGAAGCCTGACCCTCACCCGTCCCCTAATCCTAACCCGTACTCTAACACTAACCCGCGCCCTCACACGTACGCTCCCCCTAAAGCGTTGTCGTACCCTCACCTGGACCCTAAACCGTCCCCGTCCCCTAAGCCTAGCCCTAGCCCGAAACCTAACCCTAACCCTTCCCCGAAGCCTGACCCTCACCCGTCCCCTAATCCAACCTGTACGCTAACACTAACCCGCGCCCTCACACGTACGCTCCCCCTAAAGCGTTGTCGTACCCTCACCTGGACCCTAAACCGTCCCCGTCCCCTAACCCTAACCCTAGCCCGAACCCTAACCCTAACCCTTCCCAGAAGCCTGACCCTCACCCGTCCCCTAATCCTAAACCGTACGCTAACACTAACCCGCGCCCTCACACGTACGCTCCCCCTAAAGCGTTGTCGTACCCTCACCTGGACCCTAAACCGTCCCCATCCCCTAACCCTAACCCTAGCACGAACCCTAACCCTAACCCTTCCCCGAAGCCTGACCCTCACCCCTCCCCTAATCCTAACCCGTACGCTAACACTAACCCACGCCCTCACATGTACACTCCCCCTAAAGCGTTGTCGTACCCTCACCTGGATCCAAAACCGTCCCCGTACCCTAACCCTAACCCTAGCCCGAACCCTAACCCTAACGCTTCCCCGAAGCCTGACCTTCACCCGGCCCCTAATCCTAACCCGTACGCTAACACTAACCCGCGCCCTCACACGTACGCCCCCCTAAAGCGTTGTCGTACCCTCACCTGCACCCTAAACCGTCCCCATCCCCTAACCCTAACCCTAGCCCGAACCCTAACCCTAACCCTTCCCCGAAGCCTGACCCTCACCCGTCCCCTAATCCTAACCAGTACGCTAACACTAATCCTCGCCCTCACACGTACGCTCCCCCTAAAGCGTTGATGTACCCTCACCTGGACCCTAAACCGTCCCCGTCCCCTAAGCCTAACCGTAGCCCGAAACCTAACCCTAAACCTTCCCCGAAGCCTGACCCTCACCCGTCCCCTAATCCTAACCCGTACGCTAACACTAACCCGGCGCCCTCACACGTACGCTCCCCCTAAAGCGTTGTCGTACCCTCACCTGGACTCTAAACCGTCCCCGTCCCCTAACCCTAACTCTAGCGCGAACCCTAACCCTAACGCTTCCCGGAAGCCTGACCCTCACCCATCCCCTAATCCTAACCCGTACGCTAACACTAACCCGCGCCCTCACACGTATGCTCCCCCTAAAGCCTTGTCGTACCCTCACCTGGACCCTAAACCGTCCCCGTCCCCTAACCCTAACCCTAGCCCAAACCCTAAGCCTAACCCTTCCCCGAAGCCTGACCCTCACCCGTCCCCTAATCCTAAACCGTACGCTAACACTAACCTGCGCCCTCACACGTACGCTCCCCCTAAAGCGTTGTCGTACCCTCACCTGGACCCTAAACCTTCCCCGTCCCCTAACCCTAACCCTAGCCCGAACCCTAACTCTAACCCTTCCCCGAAGCCTGACCCTCACCCGTCCCCTAATCCTAACCTGTACGCTAACACTAACCCGCGCCCTCAAAAGTACGCTCCCCCTAAAGCCTTGTCGTACCCTCACATGGACTCTAAACTGTCCCCGTCCGCTAACCCTAACCCTAGCCCGAACCCTAACCCTAACCTTTCCCCGAAGCCTGACCCTCACCTGTCCCCTAATTAAACCCGTACGCTAACACTAACCCGCGCCCTACACGTAAGCTCCCACTAAGGCCTTGTCGTACACTCACCTGGACCCTAAACCTTACCCGTCCCCTAACCCTAACCCTAGCCCGAACCCTAACCCTAACCCTTCCCCAAAGCCTGACCCTCACCCGTCCCCTAATCCTAACCCGTACGCTAACACTAACCCGTGCCCTCACACGTACGCTCCCCCTAAAGCGTTGTCGTACCCTCACCTGGACCCTAAACCGTCCCCGTCCCCTAACCCTAACCCTAGGCCGAACCCTTACCCTAAACCTTCCCCGAAGCCTGACCCTCACCCGTCCCCTAATCCTAACCCGTACGCTAACACTAACCCGCGCCCTCACACGTACGCTCCCCCTAAATCCTTGTCGTACCCTCACCTGGACCCTAAATCGTCCCCGTTCCCTAACCCTCACCCTAGCCCGAACCCTAACCCTAACACTTCCCCGAAACCTGACCCTCACCCGTCCCCTAATCCTAACCCGTACGCTAACACTAACCCGCGCCCTCAGACGTACGTGCCCCCTTAAGCGTTGTCGTACCCTCACCTGGACCCTAAACCGTCCCCGTTCCCTAACCCTAACCCTAGCCCGAACCCTAACCTTAACACTTCCCCGAAGCCTGACCCTCACCCGTCCCCTAATCCTAACCCGTACGCTAACACTAACCAGCGCCCTCACACGTACGCTCCCCCTAAAGCGTTGTCGTACCCTCACCTGGACCCTAAACCTTCCCCGTCCCCTAACCCTAACCCTAGCCCGAACCCTAACTCTAACCCTTCCCCGAAGCCTGACCCTCACCCGTCCCCTAATCCTAACCCGTACGCTAACACTAACCCTCGCCCTCACACGTACGCTCCCCCTAAAGCGTTGTCGTACCCTCACCTGGACCCTAAACCGTCCCTGTCCCCTAACCCTAACCCTAGACCGAACCCTAACCCTAACCCTTCCCCGAAGCCTGACCCTCACCCGTCCCCTAATCCTAACCCGTACGCTAACACTAACCCGCGCCCTCACATGTACGCTCCCCCTAAAGCGTTGTCGTACCGTCACATGGACCCTAAACCGTCCCCGTCCCCTAACCCTAACCCTAGCCCGAACCCTAACCCTAACCCTTCCCCGAAGCCTAACCCTCACCCGTCCCCTAATCCTAACCCGCACGCTAACACTAACCCGCGCCCTCACACGTACGCTCCCCCTAAAGCGTTGTCGTACCCTCACCTGGACCCTAAACCGTCCCCGTCCCCTAACCGTAACCCTAGCCCGAACCCTAACCCTAAACCTTCCCCGAAGCCTGACCCTCACCCGTCCCCTAATCCTAACCCGTACGCTAACACTAACCCCTGCCCTCACACGTACGTTCCCCCTAAAGCCTTGTCGTACCATCACATGGACCCTAAACCGTCCCAGTGCCCTAACCCCAACCCTAGCCCGAACCCTAACCCTAACACTTCTCCGAAGCGTGACCCTCACCCGTCCCCTAATCCTAACCTGTACGCTAACACTAACCCGCGCCCTCACACGTACGCTCCCCCTAAAGCCTTGTCGTACCCTCACCTGAACCCTAAACCGTCCCCGTCCCGTAACCCTAACCCTAGCCCGAACCCTAACCCTAACACTTCCCCAAAGCCTGACACTCAACCGTCCCCTAATCCTAACCCGTACGCTAACACTAACCCACGCCCTCACATGTACACTCCCCCTAAAGCGTTGTCGTACCCTCACCTGGATCCAAAACCGTCCCCGTACCCTAACCCTAACCCTAGCCCGAACCCTAACCCTAACGCTTCCCCGAAGCCTGACCTTCACCCGGCCCCTAATCCTAACCCGTACGCTAACACTAACCCGCGCCCTCACACGTACGCCCCCCTAAAGCGTTGTCGTACCCTCACCTGGACCCTAAACCGTCCCCATCCCCTAACCCTAACCCTAACCCGAACCCTAACCCTAACCCTTCCCCGAAGCCTGACCCTCACCCGTCCCCTAATCCTAACCCGTACTCTAACACTAACCCGCGCCCTCACACGTACACTCCCCCTAAAGCGTTGTCGTACCCTCACCTGGACCCTAAACCGTCCCCTAACCCTAACCCTAACCCTAGCCCGAACCCTAACCTTAACACTTCCCCGAGGCCTGATCCTCACCCGTCCCCTAATCCTAACCCGTACGCTAACACTAACCCGGCGCCCTCACACGTATGCTCCCCCTAAAGCGTTGTCGTACCCTCACCTGGACTCTAAACCGTCCCCGTCCCCTAACCCTAACCCTACCCCGAACCCTAAACCTAACCCTTCCCCGAAGCGTGACCCTCACCCGTCCCCTAATCCTAACACATACGCTAAAGCTAACGCGCGCCCTCACACGTACGCTCCCCCTAAAGCGTTGTCGTACCCTCACCTGGACTCTAAACCGTCCCCGTCCCCTAACCCTAACTCTAGCGCGAACCCTAACCCTAACGCTTCCCCGAAGCCTGACCCTCACCCATCCCCTAATCCTAACCCGTACGCTAACACTAACCCGCGCCCTCAGACGTACGCTCCCCCTAAAGCCTTGTCGTACCCTCAGCTGGACCCTAAACCTTCCCCGTCCCCTAACCCTAACCCTAGCCCGAACCCTAACTCTAACCCTTCCCCGAAGCCTGACCATCACCCGTCCCCTAATCCTAACCCGTACGCTAACACTAACCCGCGCCCTCACACGTACTCTCCCCCTAAAGCGTTGTCGTACCCTCACCTGGACCCTAAACCGTCCCTGTCCCCTAACCCTAACCCTAGCCCGAACCCTAACCCTAACCCTTCCCCGAAGCCTGACCCTCACCCGTCCCCTAATCCTAACCCGTACGCTAACACTAACCCGTGCCCTCACATGTACCCTCCCCCTAAAGCGTTGTCGTACCCTCACCTGGACCCTAAACCGTCCCTGTCCCCTAACCCTAACCCTAGCCCGAACCCTAACCCTAACCCTTCCCTGAAGCCTGACCCTCACCCGTCCCCTAATCCTAAACCGTACGCTAACACTAACCGACGCCCTCACAAGTACGCTCCCCCTAAAGCCTTGTCGTACCCTCACCTGGACCCTAAACCGTCCCCGTCCCCTAACCCTAACCCTAACTCGAACCCTAACCCTAACCCTTCCCCGAAGCCTGACCCTCACCCGTCCCCTAATCCTAACCCGTACGCTGACACTAACCCGCGCCCTCACACGTACGCTCCACCTAAAGCGTTGTCGTACCCTCACCTGGACCCTAAACCGTCCCCATCCCCTAACCGTAACCCTAGCCCAAACCCTAACACTAACCCTTCCCCGAAGCCTGACCCTCACCCGTCCCCTAATCCTAACCCGTACGCTAACACTAACCCACGCCCTCACACGTACGCTCCCCCTAAAGCGTTGTCGTACCCTCACCTGGACCCTAAACTATCCCCGTCCCCTAACCCTAACCCTAGCCCGAACCCTAACCTAACCCTTCCCAGAAGCCTGACCCGCAACCGTTCCCTAATCCTAACCCGTACGCTAACACTAACACGCGCCCTCACACGTACGCTCCCCCTAAAGCGTTGTCGTACCCTCAGCTGGACCCTAAACCGTCCCCGTCACCTAACCCTAACCCTAGCCCGAACCCTAACCCTAACCCTTCCCCGAAGCCTGACCCTCACCCGTCCCCTAATCCTAACCCGTACGCTAACACTAATCCGCGCCCTCACACGTACGCTCCCCCTAAAGCGTTGTCGTACCCTCACCTGGACCCTAAACCGTACCCGTCCCCTAAGCCTAACCGTAGCCCGAAACCTAACCCTAAACCTTCCCCGAAGCCTGACCCTCACACGTCCCCTAATCCTAACCCGTACACTAACACTAACCCGCGTCCTCACACGTACACTCCCCCTAAAGCGTTGTCGTACCCTCACCTGGACCCTAAACCGTCCCCTAACCCTAACCCTAACCCTAGCCCGAACCCTAACCTTAACACTTCCCCGAGGCCTGATCCTCACCCGTCCCCTAATCCTAACCCGTACGCTAACACTAACCCGCGCCCTCACACGTACGCTCCCCGTAAAGCGTTGTCGTACCCTCACATTGACCCTAAACCGTCTCCGTCCCCTAAGCCTTACCCTAGCCCGAAACCTAACCCTAAACCTTCCCCGAAGCCTGACCCTCACCCGTCCCCTAATCCTAACCCGTACGCTAACACTAACCCGCTCCCTCACACGTACGCTCCCCCTAAAGCGTTGTCGTACCCTCACCTGGACCCTAAACCGTCCCCGTCCCCTAAGCCTAACCCTAGCCCGAAACCTAACCCTAAACCTTCCCCAAAGCCTGACCCTCACCCGTCCCCTAATCCTAACCCGTACGCTAACACTAACCCGGCGCCCTCACACGTATGCTCCCCCTAAAGCGTTGTCGTACCCTCACCTGGACTCTAAACCGTCCCCGTCCCCTAACCCTAACTCTAGCGCGAACCCTAACCCTAACGCTTCCCCGAAGCCTGACCCTCACCCATCCCCTAATCCTAACCCGTACGCTAACACTAACCCGCGCCCTCACACGTACGCTCCCCCTAAAGCCTTGTCGTACCCTCACCTGGACCCTAACCCTTCCCCGTCCCCTAACCCTAACCCTAGCCCGAACCCTAACTCTAACCCTACCCCGAAGCCTGACCCTCACCCGTCCCCTAATCCTAACCCGTACGCTAACACTAACCCGCGCCCTCACACGTACTCTCCCCCTAAAGCGTTGTCGTACCCTCACCTGGACCCTAAACCGTCCCTGTCCCCTAACCCTAACCCTAGCCCGAACCCTAACCCTAACCCTTCCCCGAAGCCTGACCCTCACCCGTCCCCTAATCCTAACCCGTACGCTAACACTAACCCGTGCCCTCACATGTACCCTCCCCCTAAAGCGTTGTCGTACCCTCACCTGGACCCTAAACCGTCCCCGTCCCCTAACCCTAACCCTAACTCGAACCCTAACCCTAACCCTTCCCCGAAGCCTGACCCTCACCCGTCCCCTAATCCTAAACCGTACGCTAACACTAACCCGCGCCCTCACACGTACGCTCCACCTAAAGCGTTGTCGTACCCTCACCTGGACCCTAAACCGTCCCCATCCCCTAACCGTAACCCTAGCCCAAACCCTAACACTAACCCTTCCCCGAAGCCTGACCCTCACCCGTCCCCTAATCCTAACCCGTACGCTAACACTAACCCGCGCCCTCACACGTACGCTCCCCCTAAAGCGTTGTCGTACCCTCACCTGGACCCTAAACTATCCCCGTCCCCTAACCCTAACACTAGCCCGAACCCTAACCTAACCCTTCCCAGAAGCCTGACCCTCACCCGTCCCCTAATCCTAACCCGTACGCTAACACTAACCCGCGCCCTCACACGTACGCTCCCCCTAAAGCGTTGTCGTACCCTCACCTGGACCCTAAATCGTCGCCGTCCCCTAACCCTAACCCTAGCCCGAACCTTAACCCTAACCATTCCCAGAAGGCTGACCCTCACCCATCCCCTAATCCTAACCCGTACGCTAACACTAACCCGCGCCCTCACACGTACGCTCCCCCTAAAGCGTTGTCATACCCTCACCTGGACCCTAAACCGTCCCCGTCCCCTAACCGTAACCCTAGCCCGAACCCTAAGCCTAAACCTTCCCCGAAGCCTGACCCTCACCCGTCCCCTAATCCTAACCCGTACTCTAACACTAACCCGCGCCCTCACACGTACGCTCCCCCTAAAGCGTTGTCGTACCCTCACCTGGACCCTAAACCGTCCCCGTCCCCTAAGCCTAGCCCTAGCCCGAAACCTAACCCTAACCCTTCCCCGAAGCCTGACCCTCACCCGTCCCCTAATCCAACCTGTACGCTAACACTAACCCGCGCCCTCACACGTACGCTCCCCCTAAAGCGTTGTCGTACCCTCACCTGGACCCTAAACCGTCCCCGTCCCCTAACCCTAACCCTAGCCCGAACCCTAACCCTAACCCTTCCCAGAAGCCTGACCCTCACCCGTCCCCTAATCCTAAACCGTACGCTAAAACTAACCCGCGCCCTCACACGTACGTTCCCCCTAAAGCGTTGTCGTACCCTCACCTGGACCCTAAACCGTCCCCATCCCCTAACCCTAACCCTAGCACGAACCCTAACCCTAACCCTTCCCCGAAGCCTGACCCTCACCCCTCCCCTAATCCTAACCCGTACGCTAACACTAACCCAGGCCCTCACATGTACACTCCCCCTAAAGCGTTGTCGTACCCTCACCTGGATCCAAAACCGTCCCCGTACCCTAACCCTAACCCTAGCCCGAACCCTAACCCTAACGCTTCCCCGAAGCCTGACCTTCACCCGGCCCCTAATCCTAACCCGTACGCTAACACTAACACGCGCCCTCACACGTACGCCCCCCTAAAGCGTTGTCGTACCCTCACCTGGACCCTAAACCGTCCCCATCCCCTAACCCTAACCCTAGCCCGAAACCTAACCCTAACCCTTCCCCGAAGCCTGACCCTCACCCGTCCCCTAATCCTAACCCGTACGCTAACACTAACCCGCGCCCTCACACGTACGCTCCCCCTAAAGCGTTGTCGTACCCTCACCTGGACCCTAAACCGTCCCCGTCCCCTAAGCCTAACCGTAGCCCGAAACCTAACCCTAAACCTTCCCCGAAGCCTGACCCTCACCCGTCCCCTAATCCTAACCCGTACTCTAACACTAACCCGCGCCCTCACACGTACACTCCCCCTAAAGCGTTGTCGTACCCTCACCTGGACCCTAAACCGTCCCCTAACCCTAACCCTAACCCTAGCCCGAACCCTAACCTTAACACTTCCCCGAGGCCTGATCCTCACCCGTCCCCTAATCCTAACCCGTACGCTAACACTAACCCGGCGCCCTCACACGTATGCTCCCCCTAAAGCGTTGTCGTACCCTCACCTGGACTCTAAAGCGTCCCCGTCCCCTAACCCTAACCCTACCCCGAACCCTAAACCTAACACTTCCCCGAAGCGTGATCCTCACCCGTCCCCTAATCCTAACCCATACGCTAAAGCTAACCCGCGCCCTCACACGTACGCTCCCCCTAAAGCGTTGTCGTACCCTCACCTGGACTCTAAACCGTCCCCGTCCCCTAACCCTAACTCTAGCGCGAACCCTAACCCTAACGCTTCCCCGAAGCCTGACCCTCACCCATCCCCTAATCCTAACCCGTACGCTAACACTAACCCGCGCCCTCAGACGTACGCTCCCCCTAAAGCCTTGTCGTACCCTCAGCTGGACCCTAAACCTTCGCCGTCCCCTAACCCTAACCCTAGCCCGAACCCTAACTCTAACCCTTCCCCGAAGCCTGACCATCACCCGTCCCCTAATCCTAACCCGTACGCTAACACAAACCCGCGCCCTCACACGTACTCTCCCCCTAAAGCGTTGTCGTACCGTCACCTGGACCCTAAACCGTCCCTGTCCCCTAACCCTAACCCTAGCCCGAACCCTAACCCTAACACTTCCCCGAAGCCTGACCCTCACCCGTCCCCTAATCCTAACCCGTACGCTAACACTAACCCGTGCCCTCACATGTACCCTCCCCCTAAAGCGTTGTCGTACCCTCACCTGGACCCTAAACCGTCCCTGTCCCCTAACCCTAACCCTAGCCCGAACCCTAACCCTAACCCTTCCCTGAAGCCTGACCCTCACCCGTCCCCTAATCCTAAACCGTACGCTAACACTAACCGACGCCCTCACAAGTACGCTCCCCCTAAAGCCTTGTCGTACCCTCACCTGGACCCTAAACCGTCCCCGTCCCCTAACCCTAACCCTATCTCGAACCCTAACCGTAAGCCTTCCCCGAAGCCTGACCCTCACCCGTCCCCTAATCCTAACCCGTACGCTAACACTAACCCGCGCCCTCACACGTACGCTCCACCTAAAGCGTTGTCGTACCCTCACCTGGACCCTAAACCGTCCCCATCCCCTAACCGTAACCCTAGCCCAAACCCTAACACTAACCCTTCCCCGAAGCCTGACCCTCACCCGTCCCCTAATCCTAACCCGTACGCTAACACTAACCCACGCCCTCACACGTACGCTCCCCCTAAAGCGTTGTCGTACCCTCACCTGGACCCTAAACTATCCCCGTCCCCTAACCCTAACCCTAGCCCGAACCCTAACCTAACCCTTCCCAGAAGCCTGACCCTCAACCGTTCCCTAATCCTAACCCGTACGCTAACACTAACCCGCGCCCTCACACGTACGCTCCCCCTAAAGCGTTGTCGTACCCTCAGCTGGACCCTAAACCGTCCCCGTCACCTAACCCTAACCCTAGCCCGAACCCTAACCCTAACCCTTCCCCGAAGCCTGACCCTCACCCGTCCCCTAATCCTAACCCGTACGCTAACACTAATCCGCGCCCTCACACGTACGCTCCCCCTAAAGCGTTGTCGTACCCTCACCTGGATCCTAAACCGTCCCCGTCCCCTAAGCCTAACCGTAGCCCGAAACCTAACCCTAAATCTTCCCCGAAGCCTGACCCTCACCCGTCCCCTAATCCTAACCCGTACACTAACACTAACCCGCGCCCTCACACGTACGCTCCCCCTAAATCCTTGTCGTACCCTCACCTGGACCCTAAACCGTCCCCTAACCCTAACCCTAACCCTAGCCCGAACCCTAACCTTAACACTTCCCCGAGGCCTGATCCTCACCCGTCCCCTAATCCTAACCCGTACGCTAACACTAACCCGCGCCCTCACACGTACGCTCCCCGTAAAGCGTTGTCGTACCCTCACATTGACCCTAAACCGTCCCCGTCCCCTAAGCCTAACCCTAGCCCGAAACCTAACCCTAAACCTTCCCCGAAGCCTGACCCTCACCCGTCCCCTAATCCTAACCCGTACGCTAACACTAACCCGCGCCCTCACACGTACGCTCCCCCTAAAGCGTTGTCGTACCCTCACCTGGACCCTAAACCGTCCCCGTCCCCTAAGCCTAACCCTAGCCCGAAACCTAACCCTAAACCTTCCCCGAAGCCTGACCCTCACCCGTCCCCTAATCCTAACCCGTACGCTAACACTAACCCGGCGCCCTCACACGTATGCTCCCCCTAAAGCGTTGTCGTACCCTCACCTGGACTCTAAACCGTCCCCGTCACCTAACCCTAACCCTACCCCGAACCCTAAACCTAACCCTTCCCCGAAGCGTGACCCTCACCCGTCCCCTAATCCTAACCCATACGCTAACTCTAACCCGCGCCCTCACACGTACGCTCCCCCTAAAGCGTTGTCGTACCCTCACCTGGACTCTAAACCGTCCCCGTCCCCTAACCCTAACACTAGCGCGAACCCTAACCCTAACGCTTCCCCGAAGCCTGACCCTCACCCATCCCCTAATCCTAACCCGTACGCTAACACTAACCCGCGCCCTCACACGTACGCTCCCCCTAAAGCCTTGTCGTACCCTCACCTGGACCCTAAACCTTCCCCGTCCCCTAACCCTAACCCTAGCCCGAACCCTAACTCTAACCCTTCCCCGAAGCCTGACCCTCACCCGTCCCCTAATCCTAACCCGTACGCTAACACTAACCCGCGCCCTCACACGTACTCTCCCCCTAAAGCGTTGTCGTACCCTCACCTGGACCCTAAACCGTCCCTGTCCCCTAACCCTAACCCTAGCCCGAACCCTAACCCTAACCCTTCCCCGAAGCCTGACCCTCACCCGTCCCCTAATCCTAACCCGTACGCTAACACTAACCCGTGCCCTCACATGTACCCTCCCCCTAAAGCGTTGTCGTACCCTCACCTGGACCCTAAACCGTCCCCATCCCCTAACCGTAACCCTAGCCCAAACCCTAACACTAACCCTTCCCCGAAGCCTGACCCTCACCCGTCCCCTAATCCTAACCCGTACGCTAACACTAACCCGCGCCCTCACACGTACGCTCCCCCTAAAGCGTTGTCGTACCCTCACCTGGACCCTAAACTATCCCCGTCCCCTAACCCTAACACTAGCCCGAACCCTAACCTAACCCTTCCCAGAAGCCTGACCCTCACCCGTCCCCTAATCCTAACCCGTACGCTAACACTAACCCGCGCCCTCACACGTACGCTCCCCCTAAAGCGTTGTCGTACCCTCACCTGGACCCTAAATCGTCGCCGTCCCCTAACCCTAACCCTAGCCCGAACCTGAACCCTAACCATTCCCAGAAGGCTGACCCTCACCCATCCCCTAATCCTAACCCGTACGCTAACACTAACCCGCGCCCTCACACGTACGCTCCCCCTAAAGCGTTGTCATACCCTCACCTGGACCCTAAACCGTCCCCGTCCCCTAACCGTAACCCTAGCCCGAACCCTAAGCCTAAACCTTCCCCGAAGCCTGACCCTCACCCGTCCCCTAATCCTAACCCGTACGCTAACACTAACCCGCGCCCTCACACGTACGCTCCCCCTAAAGCCTTGTCGTACCCTCACCTGGACCCTAAACCTTCCCCGTCCCCTAACCCTAACCCTAGCCCGAACCCTAACTCTAACCCTTCCCCGAAGCCTGACCCTCACCCGTCCCCTAATCCTAACCCGTACGCTAACACTAACCCGCGCCCTCACACGTACTCTCCCCCTAAAGCGTTGTCGTACCCTCACCTGGACCCTAAACCGTCCCTGTCCCCTAACCCTAACCCTAGCCCGAACCCTAACCCTAACCCTTCCCCGAAGCCTGACCCTCACCCGTCCCCTAATCCTAACCCGTACGCTAACACTAACCCGTGCCCTCACATGTACCCTCCCCCTAAAGCGTTGTCGTACCCTCACCTGGACCCTAAACCGTCCCTGTCCCCTAACCCTAACCCTAGCCCGAACCCTAACCCTAACCCTTCCCTGAAGCCTGACCCTCACCCGTCCCCTAATCCTAAACCGTACGCTAACACTAACCGACGCCCTCACAAGTACGCTCCCCCTAAAGCCTTATCGTACCCTCACCTGGACCCTAAACCGTCCCCGTCCCCTAACCCTAACCCTAACTCGAACCCTAACCCTAACCCTTCCCCGAAGCCTGACCCTCACCAGTCCCCTAATCCTAACCCGTACGCTAACACTAACCCGCGCCCTCACACGTACGCTCCACCTAAAGCGTTGTCGTACCCTCACCTGGACCCTAAACCGTCCCCATCCCCTAACCGTAACCCTAGCCCAAACCCTAACACTAACCCTTCCCCGAAGCCTGACCCTCACCCGTCCCCTAATCCTAACCCGTACGCTAACACTAACCCGCGCCCTCACACGTACGCTCCCCCTAAAGCGTTGTCGTACCCTCACCTGGACCCTAAACTATCCCCGTTCCCTAACCCTAACACTAGCCCGAACCCTAACCTAACCCTTCCCAGAAGCCTGACCCTCACCCGTTCCCTAATCCTAACCCGTACGCTAACACTAACCCGCGCCCTCACACGTACGCTCCCCCTAAAGCGTTGTCGTACCCTCAGCTGGACCCTAAACCGTCCCCGTCACCTAACCCTAACCCTAGCCCGAACCCTAACCCTAACCCTTCCCCGAAGCCTGACCCTCACCCGTCCCCTAATCCTAACCCGTACGCTAACACTAACACGCGCCCTCACACGTACGCTCCCCGTAAAGCGTTGTCGTACCCTCAGCTGGACCCTAAACCGTCCCCGTCCCCTAACCCTAACCCTAACTCGAACCCTAACCCTAACCCTTCCCCGAAGCCTGACCCTCACCCGTCCCCTAATCCTAACCCGTACGCTAACACTAACCCGCGCCCTCACACGTACGCTCCCCCTAAAGCGTTGTCGTACCCTCACCTGGACCCTAAATCGTCGCCGTCCCCTAACCCTAACCCTAGCCCGAACCCTAACCCTAACCATTCCCAGAAGGCTGACCCTCACCCGTCCCCTAATCCTAACCCGTACGCTAACACTAACCCGCGCCCTCACACGTACGCTCCCCCTAAAGCGTTGTCATACCCTCACATGGACCCTAAACCGTCCCCGTCCCCTAACCCTAACCCTAGCCCGAACCCTAACCCTAACCCTTCCCCGAAGCCTGACCCTCACCCGTCCACTAATCCTAACCAGTACGCTAACACTAACCCGCGCCCTCACACGTACGCTCCCCCTAAAGCGTTGTCGTACCCTCACCTGGACCCTAAACCGTCCCCGTCCCCTAACCGTAACCCTAGCCCGAACCCTAAGCCTAAACCTTCCCCGAAGCCTGACCCTCACCCGTCCCCTAATCCTAACCCGTACTCTAACACTAACCCGCGCCCTCACACGTACGCTCCCCCTAAAGCGTTGTCGTACCCTCACCTGGACCCTAAACCGTCCCCGTCCCCTAAGCCTAGCCCTAGCCCGAAACCTAACCCTAACCCTTCCCCGAAGCCTGACCCTCACCCGTCCCCTAATCCAACCTGTATGCTAACACTAACCCGCGCCCTCACACGTACGCTCCCCCTAAAGCGTTGTCGTACCCTCACCTGGACCCTAAACTATCCCCGTCCCCTAACCCTAACACTAGCCCGAACCCTAACCTAACCCTTCCCAGAAGCCTGACCCTCACCCGTTCCCTAATCCTAACCCGTACGCTAACACTAACCCGCGCCCTCACACGTACGCTCCCCCTAAAGCGTTGTCGTACCCTCAGCTGGACCCTAAACCGTCCCCGTCACCTAACCCTAACCCTAGCCCGAACCCTAACCCTAACCCTTCCCCGAAGCCTGACCGTCACCCGTCCCCTAATCCTAACCCGTACGCTAACACTAACACGCGCCCTCACACGTACGCCCCCCTAAAGCGTTGTCGTACCCTCACCTGGACCCTAAACCGTCCCCATCCCCTAACCCTAACCCTAGCCCGAACCCTAACCCTAACCCTTCCCCGAAGCCTGACCCTCAGCCGTCCCCTAATCCTAACCCGTACGCTAACACTAACCCGCGCCCTCACACGTACGCTCCCCCTAAAGCGTTGTCGTACCCTCACCTGGACCCTAAACCGTCCCCGTCCCCTAAGCCTAACCGTAGCCCGAAACCTAACCCTAAACCTTCCCCGAAGCCTGACCCTCACCCGTCCCCTAATCCTAACCCGTACTCTAACACTAACCCGCGCCCTCACACGTACACTCCCCCTAAAGCGTTGTCGTACCCTCACCTGGACCCTAAACCGTCCCCTAACCCTAACCCTAACCCTAGCCCGAACCCTAACCTTAACACTTCCCCGAGGCCTGATCCTCACCCGTCCCCTAATCCTAACCCGTACGCTAACACTAACCCGGCGCCCTCACACGTATGCTCCCCCTAAAGAGTTGTCGTACCCTCACCTGGACTCTAAACCGTCCCCGTCCCCTAACCCTAACCCTACCCCGAACCCTAAACCTAACCCTTCCCCGAAGCGTGACCCTCACCCGTCCCCTAATCCTAACCCATACGCTAAAGCTAACCCGCGCCCTCACACGTACGCTCCCCCTAAAGCGTTGTCGTACCCTCACCTGGACTCTAAACCGTCCCCGTCCCCTAACCCTAACTCTAGCGCGAACCCTAACCCTAACGCTTCCCCGAAGCCTGACCCTCACCCATCCCCTAATCCTAACCCGTACGCTAACACTAACCCGCGCCCTCAGACGTACGCTCCCCCTAAAGCCTTGTCGTACCCTCACCTGGACCCTAAACCTTCCCCGTCCCCTAACCCTAACCCTAGCCCGAACCCTAACTCTAACCCTTCCCCGAAGCCTGACCATCACCCGTCCCCTAATCCTAACCCGTACGCTAACACTAACCCGCGCCCTCACACGTACTCTCCCCCTAAAGCGTTGTCGTACCCTCACCTGGACCCTAAACCGTCCCTGTCCCCTAACCCTAACCCTAGCCCGAACCCTAACCCTAACCCTTCCCCGAAGCCTGACCCTCACCCGTCCCCTAATCCTAACCCGTACGCTAACACTAACCCGTGCCCTCACATGTACCCTCCCCCTAAAGCGTTGTCGTACCCTCACCTGGACCCTAAACCGTCCCTGTCCCCTAACCCTAACCCTAGCCCGAACCCTAACCCTAACCCTTCCCTGAAGCCTGACCCTCACCCGTCCCCTAATACTAAACCGTACGCTAACACTAACCGACGCCCTCACAAGTACGCTCCCCCTAAAGCCTTGTCGTACCCTCACCTGGACCCTAAACCGTCCCCGTCCCCTAACCCTAACCCTAACTCGAACCCTAACCCTAACCCTTCCCCGAAGCCTGACCCTCACCCGTCCCCTAATCCTAACCCGTACGCTAACACTAACCCGCGCCCTCACACGTACGCTCCACCTAAAGCGTTGTCGTACCCTCACCTGGACCCTAAACCGTCCCCATCCCCTAACCGTAACCCTAGCCCAAACCCTAACACTAACCCTTCCCCGAAGCCTGACCCTCACCCGTCCCCTAATCCTAACCCGTACGCTAACACTAACCCACGCCCTCACACGTACGCTCCCCCTAAAGCGTTGTCGTACCCTCACCTGGACCCTAAACTATCCCCGTCCCCTAACCCTAACCCTAGCCCGAACCCTAACCTAACCCTTCCCAGAAGCCTGACCCTCAACCGTTCCCTAATCCTAACCCGTACGCTAACACTAACCCGCGCCCTCACACGTACGCTCCCCCTAAAGCGTTGTCGTACCCTCAGCTGGACCCTAAACCGTCCCCGTCACCTAACCCTAACCCTAGCCCGAACCCTAACCCTAACCCTTCCCCGAAGCCTGACCCTCACCCGTCCCCTAATCCTAACCCGTACGCTAACACTAATCCGCGCCCTCACACGTACGCTCCCCCTAAAGCGTTGTCGTACCCTCACCTGGACCCTAAACCGTCCCCGTCCCCTAAGCCTAACCGTAGCCCGAAACCTAACCCTAAACCTTCCCCGAAGCCTGACCCTCACCCGTCCCCTAATCCTAACCCGTACACTAACACTAACCCGCGCCCTCACACGTACACTCCCCCTAAAGCGTTGTCGTACCCTCACCTGGACCCTAAACCGTCCCCTAACCCTAACCCTAACCCTAGCCCGAACCCTAACCTTAACACTTCCCCGAGGCCTGATCCTCACCCGTCCCCTAATCCTAACCCGTACGCTAACACTAACCCGCGCCCTCACACGTACGCTCCCCGTAAAGCGTTGTCGTACCCTCACATTGACCCTAAACCGTCCCCGTCCCCTAAGCCTAACCCTAGCCCGAAACCTAACCCTAAACCTTCCCCGAAGCCTGACCCTCACCCGTCCCCTAATCCTAACCCGTACGCTAACACTAACCCGCGCCCTCACACGTACGCTCCCCCTAAAGCGTTGTCGTACCCTCACCTGGACCCTAAACCGTCCCCGTCCCCTAAGCCTAACCCTAGCCCGAAACCTAACCCTAAACCTTCCCCGAAGCCTGACCCTCACCCGTCCCCTAATCCTAACCCGTACGCTAACACTAACCCGGCGCCCTCACACGTATGCTCCCCCTAAAGCGTTGTCGTACCCTCACCTGGACTCTAAACCGTCCCCGTCACCTAACCCTAACCCTACCCCGAACCGTAAACCTAACCCTTCCCCGAAGCGTGACCCTCACCCGTCCCCTAATCCTAACCCATACGCTAACGCTAACCCGCGCCCTCACACGTACGCTCCCCCTAAAGCGTTGTCGTACCCTCACCTGGACTCTAAACCGTCCCCGTCCCCTAACCCTAACTCTAGCGCGAACCCTAACCCTAACGCTTTCCCGAAGCCTGACCCTCACCCATCCCCTAATCCTAACCCGTACGCTAACACTAACCCGCGCCCTCACACGTACGCTCCCCCTAAAGCCTTGTCGTACCCTCACCTGGACCCTAAACCTTCCCCGTCCCCTAACCCTAACCCTAGCCCGAACCCTAACTCTAACCCTTCCCCGAAGCCTGACCCTCACCCGTCCCCTAATCCTAACCCGTACGCTAACACTAACCCGCGCCCTCACACGTACTCTCCCCCTAAAGCGTTGTCGTACCCTCACCTGGACCCTAAACCGTCCCTGTCCCCTAACCCTAACCCTAGCCCGAACCCTAACCCTAACCCTTCCCCGAAGCCTGACCCTCACCCGTCCCTTAATCCTAAGCCGTACGCTAACACTAACCCGTGCCCTCACATGTACCCTCCCCCTAAAGCGTTGTCGTACCCTCACCTGGACCCTAAACCGTCCCTGTCCCCTAACCCTAACCCTAGCCCGAACCCTAACCCTAACCCTTCCCTGAAGCCTGACCCTCACCCGTCCCCTAATCCTAAACCGTACGCTAACACTAACCGACGCCCTCACAAATACGCTCCCCCTAAAGCCTTGTCGTACCCTCACCTGGACCCTAAACCGTCCCCGTCCCCTAACCCTAACCCTAACTCGAACCCTAACCCTAACCCTTCCCCGAAGCCTGACCCTCACCCGTCCCCTAATCCTAACCCGTACGCTAACACTAACCCGCGCCCTCACACGTACGCTCCACCTAAAGCGTTGTCGTACCCTCACCTGGACCCTAAACCGTCCCCATCCCCTAACCGTAACCCTAGCCCAAACCCTAACACTAACCCTTCCCCGAAGCCTGACCCTCACCCGTCCCCTAATCCTAACCCGTACGCTAACACTAACCCGCGCCCTCACACGTACGCTCCCCCTAAAGCGTTGTCGTACCCTCACCTGGACCCTAAATCGTCGCCGTCCCCTAACCCTAACCCTAGCCCGAACCTTAACCCTAACCATTCCCAGAAGGCTGACCCTCACCCGTCCCCTAATCCTAACCCGTACGCTAACACTAACCCGCGCCCTCACACGTACGCTCCCCCTAAAGCGTTGTCATACCCTCACATGGACCCTAAACCGTCCCCGTCCCGTAACCCTAACCCTAGCCCGAACCCTAACCCTAACCCTTCCCCGAAGCCTGACCCTCACCCGTCCACTAATCCTAACCAGTACGCTAACACTAACCCGCGCCCTCACACGTACGCTCCCCCTAAAGCGTTGTCGTACCCTCACCTGGACCTTAAACCGTCCCCGTCCCCTAACCGTAACCCTAGCCCGAACCCTAAGCCTAAACCTTCCCCGAAGCCTGACCCTCACCCGTCCCCTAATCCTAACCCGTACTCTAACACTAACCCGCGCTCTCACACGTACGCTCCCCCTAAAGCGTTGTCGTACCCTCACCTGGACCCTAAACCGTCCCCGTCCCCTAAGCCTAGCCCTAGCCCGAAACCTAACCCTAACCCTTCCCCGAAGCCTGACCCTCACCCGTCCCCTAATCCAACCTGTACGCTAACACTAACCCGCGCCCTCACACGTACGCTCCCCCTAAAGCGTTGTCGTACCCTCACCTGGACCCTAAACCGTCCCCGTCCCCTAACCCTAACCCTAGCCCGAACCCTAACCCTAACCCTTCCCAGAAGCCTGACCCTCACCCGTCCCCTAATCCTAAACCGTACGCTAACACTAACCCGCGCCCTCACACGTACGCTCCCCCTAAAGCGTTGTCGTACCCTCACGTGGACCCTAAACCGTCCCCATCCCCTAACCCTAACCCTAGCACGAACCCTAACCCTAACCCTTCCCCGAAGCCTGACCCTCACCCCTCCCCTAATCCTAACCCGTACGCTAACACTAACCCACGCCCTCACATGTACACTCCCCCTAAAGCGTTGTCGTACCCTCACCTGGATCCAAAACCGTCCCCGTACCCTAACCCTAACCCTAGCCCGAACCCTAACCCTAACGCTTCCCCGAAGCCTGACCTTCACCCGGCCCCTAATCCTAACCCGTACGCTAACACTAACCCGCGCCCTCACACGTACGCCCCCCTAAAGCGTTGTCGTACCCTCACCTGGACCCTAAACCGTCCCCATCCCCTAACCCTAACCCTAGCCCGAACCCTAACCCTAACCCTTCCCCGAAGCCTGACCCTCACCCGTCCCCTAATCCTAACCAGTACGCTAACACTAATCCTCGCCCTCACACGTACGCTCCCCCTAAAGCGTTGACGTACCCTCACCTGGACCCTAAACCGTCCCCGTCCCCTAAGCCTAACCGTAGCCCGAAACCTAACCCTAAACCTTCCCCGAAGCCTGACCCTCACCCGTCCCCTAATCCTAACCCGTACGCTAACACTAACCCGCGCCCTCACACGTACGCTCCCCCTAAAGCCTTGTCGTACCCTCACCTGGACCCTAAACCTTCCCCGTCCCCTAACCCTAACCCTAGCCCGAACCGTAACTCTAACCCTTCCCCGAAGCCTGACCCTCACCCGTCCCCTAATCCTAACCCGTACGCTAACACTAACCCGCGCCCTCACACGTACTCTCCCCCTAAAGCGTTGTCGTACCCTCACCTGGACCCTAAACCGTCCCTGTCCCCTAACCCTAACCCTAGCCCGAACCCTAACCCTAACCCTTCCCCGAAGCCTGACCCTCACCCGTCCCCTAATCCTAACCCGTACGCTAACACTAACCCGTGCCCTCACATGTACCCTCCCCCTAAAGCGTTGTCGTACCCTCACCTGGACCCTAAACCGTCCCTGTCCCCTAACCCTAACCCTAGCCCGAACCCTAACCCTAACCCTTCCCCGAAGCCTGACCCTCACCCGTCCCCTAATCCTAAACCGTACGCTAACACTAACCGACGCCCTCACAAGTACGCTCCCCCTAAAGCCTTGTCGTACCCTCACCTGGACCCTAAACCGTCCCCGTCCCCTAACCCTAACCCTAACTCGAACCCTAACCCTAACCCTTCCCCGAAGCCTGACCCTCACCCGTCCCCTAATCCTAACCCGTACGCTAACACTAACCCGCGCCCTCACACGTACGCTCCACCTAAAGCGTTGTCGTACCCTCACCTGGACCCTAAACCGTCCCCATCCCCTAACCGTAACCCTAGCCCAAACCCTAACACTAACCCTTCCCCGAAGCCTGACCCTCACCCGTCCCCTAATCCTAACCCGTACGCTAACACTAACCCGCGCCCTCACACGTACGCTCCCCCTAAAGCGTTGTCGTACCCTCACCTGGACCCTAAACTATCCCCGTCCCCTAACCCTAACACTAGCCCGAACCCTAACCTAACCCTTCCCAGAAGCCTGACCCTCACCCGTTCCCTAATCCTAACCCGTACGCTAACACTAACCCGCGCCCTCACACGTACGCTCCCCCTAAAGCGTTGTCGTACCCTCAGCTGGACCCTAAACCGTCCCCGTCACCTAACCCTAACCCTAGCCCGAACCCTAACCCTAACCCTTCCCCGAAGCCTTACCCTCACCCGTCCCCTAATCCTAACCCGTACGCTAACACTAACACGCGCCCTCACACGTACGCTCCCCGTAAAGCGTTGTCGTACCCTCACCTGGACCCTAAACCGTCCCCGTCCCCTAACCCTAACCCTAACTCGAACCCTAACCCTAACCCTTCCCCGAAGCCTGACCCTCACCCGTACCCTAATCCTAACCCGTACGCTAACACTAACCCGCGCCCTCACACGTACGCTCCCCCTAAAGCGTTGTCGTACCCTCACCTGGACCCTAAATCGTCGCCGTCCCCTAACCCTAACCCTAGCCCGAACCCTAACCCTAACCATTCCCAGAAGGCTGACCCTCACCCGTCCCCTAATCCTAACCGGTACGCTAACACTAACCCGCGCCCTCACACGTACGCTCCCCCTAAAGCGTTGTCATACCCTCACATGGACCCTAAACCGTCCCCGTCCCCTAACCCTAACCCTAGCCCGAACCCTAACCCTAACCCTTCCCCGAAGCCTGACCCTCACCCGTCCACTAATCCTAACCAGTACGCTAACACTAACCCGCGCCCTCACACGTACGCTCCCCCTAAAGCGTTGTCGTACCCTCACCTGGACCTTAAACCGTCCCCGTCCCCTAACCGTAACCCTAGCCCGAACCCTAAGCCTAAACCTTCCCCGAAGCCTGACCCTCACCCGTCCCCTAATCCTAACCCGTACTCTAACACTAACCCGCGCTCTCACACGTACGCTCCCCCTAAAGCGTTGTCGTACCCTCACCTGGACCCTAAACCGTCCCCGTCCCCTAAGCCTAGCCCTAGCCCGAAACCTAACCCTAACCCTTCCCCGAAGCCTGACCCTCACCCGTCCCCTAATCCAACCTGTACGCTAACACTAACCCGCGCCCTCACACGTACGCTCCCCCTAAAGCGTTGTCGTACCCTCACCTGGACCCTAAACCGTCCCCGTCCCCTAACCCTAACCCTAGCCCGAACCCTAACCCTAACCCTTCCCAGAAGCCTGACCCTCACCCGTCCCCTAATCCTAAACCGTACGCTAACACTAACCCGCGCCCTCACACGTACGCTCCCCCTAAAGCGTTGTCGTACCCTCACGTGGACCCTAAACCGTCCCCATCCCCTAACCCTAACCCTAGCACGAACCCTAACCCTAACCCTTCCCCGAAGCCTGACCCTCACCCCTCCCCTAATCCTAACCCGTACGCTAACACTAACCCACGCCCTCACATGTACACTCCCCCTAAAGCGTTGTCGTACCCTCACCTGGATCCAAAACCGTCCCCGTACCCTAACCCTAACCCTAGCCCGAACCCTAACCCTAACGCTTCCCCGAAGCCTGACCTTCACCCGGCCCCTAATCCTAACCCGTACGCTAACACTAACCCGCGCCCTCACACGTACGCCCCCCTAAAGCGTTGTCGTACCCTCACCTGGACCCTAAACCGTCCCCATCCCCTAACCCTAACCCTAGCCCGAACCCTAACCCTAACCCTTCCCCGAAGCCTGACCCTCACCCGTCCCCTAATCCTAACCAGTACGCTAACACTAATCCTCGCCCTCACACGTACGCTCCCCCTAAAGCGTTGACGTACCCTCACCTGGACCCTAAACCGTCCCCGTCCCCTAAGCCTAACCGTAGCCCGAAACCTAACCCTAAACCTTCCCCGAAGCCTGACCCTCACCCGTCCCCTAATCCTAACCCGTACGCTAACACTAACCCGCGCCCTCACACGTACGCTCCCCCTAAAGCCTTGTCGTACCCTCACCTGGACCCTAAACCTTCCCCGTCCCCTAACCCTAACCCTAGCCCGAACCGTAACTCTAACCCTTCCCCGAAGCCTGACCCTCACCCGTCCCCTAATCCTAACCCGTACGCTAACACTAACCCGCGCCCTCACACGTACTCTCCCCCTAAAGCGTTGTCGTACCCTCACCTGGACCCTAAACCGTCCCTGTCCCCTAACCCTAACCCTAGCCCGAACCCTAACCCTAACCCTTCCCCGAAGCCTGACCCTCACCCGTCCCCTAATCCTAACCCGTACGCTAACACTAACCCGTGCCCTCACATGTACCCTCCCCCTAAAGCGTTGTCGTACCCTCACCTGGACCCTAAACCGTCCCTGTCCCCTAACCCTAACCCTAGCCCGAACCCTAACCCTAACCCTTCCCCGAAGCCTGACCCTCACCCGTCCCCTAATCCTAAACCGTACGCTAACACTAACCGACGCCCTCACAAGTACGCTCCCCCTAAAGCCTTGTCGTACCCTCACCTGGACCCTAAACCGTCCCCGTCCCCTAACCCTAACCCTAACTCGAACCCTAACCCTAACCCTTCCCCGAAGCCTGACCCTCACCCGTCCCCTAATCCTAACCCGTACGCTAACACTAACCCGCGCCCTCACACGTACGCTCCACCTAAAGCGTTGTCGTACCCTCACCTGGACCCTAAACCGTCCCCATCCCCTAACCGTAACCCTAGCCCAAACCCTAACACTAACCCTTCCCCGAAGCCTGACCCTCACCCGTCCCCTAATCCTAACCCGTACGCTAACACTAACCCGCGCCCTCACACGTACGCTCCCCCTAAAGCGTTGTCGTACCCTCACCTGGACCCTAAACTATCCCCGTCCCCTAACCCTAACACTAGCCCGAACCCTAACCCTAACCCTTCCCCGAAGCCTTACCCTCACCCGTCCCCTAATCCTAACCCGTACGCTAACACTAACACGCGCCCTCACACGTACGCTCCCCGTAAAGCGTTGTCGTACCCTCACCTGGACCCTAAACCGTCCCCGTCCCCTAACCCTAACCCTAACTCGAACCCTAACCCTAACCCTTCCCCGAAGCCTGACCCTCACCCGTACCCTAATCCTAACCCGTACGCTAACACTAACCCGCGCCCTCACACGTACGCTCCCCCTAAAGCGTTGTCGTACCCTCACCTGGACCCTAAATCGTCGCCGTCCCCTAACCCTAACCCTAGCCCGAACCCTAACCCTAACCATTCCCAGAAGGCTGACCCTCACCCGTCCCCTAATCCTAACCGGTACGCTAACACTAACCCGCGCCCTCACACGTACGCTCCCCCTAAAGCGTTGTCATACCCTCACATGGACCCTAAACCGTCCCCGTCCCCTAACCCTAACCCTAGCCCGAACCCTAACCCTAACCCTTCCCCGAAGCCTGACCCTCACCCGTCCCCTAATCCTAACCAGTACGCTAACACTAACCCGCGCCCTAACACGTACGCTCCCCCTAAAGCGTTGTCGTACCCTCACCTGGACCCTAAACCGTCCCCGTCCCCTAACCGTAACCCTAGCCCGAACCCTAAGCCTAAACCTTCCCCGAAGCCTGACCCTCACCCGTCCCCTAATCCTAACCCGTACTCTAACACTAACCCGCGCCCTCACACGTAGGCTCCCCCTAAAGCGTTGTCGTACCCTCACCTGGACCCTAAACCGGCCCCGTCCCCTAAGCCTAGCCCTAGCCCGAAACCTAACCCTAACCCTTCCCCGAAGCCGGACCCTCACCCGTCCCCTAATCCAACCTGTACGCTAACACTAACCCGCGCCCTCACACGTACGCTCCCCCTAAAGCGTTGTCGTACCCTCACCTGGACCCTAAACTAACCCCGTCCCCTAACCCTAACACTAGCCCGAACCCTAACCTAACCCTTCCCAGAAGCCTGACCCTCACCCGTTCCCTAATCCTAACCCGTACGCTAACACTAACCCGCGCCCTCACACGTACGCTCCCCCTAAAGCGTTGTCGTACCCTCAGCTGGACCCTAAACCGTCCCCGTCACCTAACCCTAACCCTAGCCCGAACCCTAACCCTAACCCTTCCCCGAAGCCTGACCCTCACCCGTCCCCTAATCCTAACCCGTACGCTAACACTAACACGCGCCCTCACACGTACGCTCCCCGTAAAGCGTTGTCGTACCCTCACCTGGACCCTAAACCGTCCCCGTCCCCTAACCCTAACCCTAACTCGAACCCTAACCCTAACCCTTCCCCGAAGCCTGACCCTCACCCGTCCCCTAATCCAACCTGTACGCTAACACTAACCTGCGCCCTCACACGTACGCTCCCCCTAAAGCGTTGTCGTACCCTCACCTGGACCCTAAACCGTCCCCGTCCCCTAACCCTAACCCTAGCCCGAACCCTAACCCTAACCCTTCCCAGAAGCCTGACCCTCACCCGTCCCCTAATCCTAAACCGTACGCTAACACTAACCCGCGCCCTCACACGTACGCTCCCCCTAAAGCGTTGTCGTACCCTCACCTGGACCCTAAACCGTCCCCATCCCCTAACCCTAACCCTAGCCCGAACCCTAACCCTAACCCTTCCCCGAAGCCTGACCCTCACCCGTCCCCTAATCCTAACCCGTACGCTAACACTAACCCGTGCCCTCATATGTACCCTCCCGCTAAAGCGTTGTCGTACCCTCACCGGGACCCTAAACCGTCCCCGTCCCCTAACCCTAACCCTAGCCCGAACCCTAACCCTAACCCTTCCCTGAAGCCTGACCCTCACCCGTCCCCTAATCCTAAACCGTACGCTAACACTAACCGACGCCCTCACAAGTACGCTCCCCCTAAAGCGTTGTCGTACACTCACCTGGACCCTAAACCGTCCCCGTCCCCTAACCCTAACCCTAACTCGAACCCTAACCCTAACCCTTCCCCGTTGCCTGACCCTCACCCGTCCCCTAATCCTAACCCGTACGCTAACACTAACCCGCGCCCTCACACGTACGCTCCCCCTAAAGCCTTGTCGTACCCTCACCTGGACCCTAAACCTTACCCGTCCCCTAACCCTAACCCTAGCCCGAACCCTAACTCTAACCCTTCCCCGAAGCCTGACCCTCACCCGTCCCCTAATCCTAACCCGTACGCTAACACTAACCCGCGCCCTCACACGTACTCTCCCCCTAAAGCGTTGTCGTACCCTCACCTGGACCCTAAACCGTCCCTGTCCCCTAACCCTAACCCTAGCCCGAACCCTAACCCTAACCCTTCCCCGAAGCCTGACCCTCACCCGTCCCCTAATCCTAACCCGTACGCTAACACTAACCCGTGCCCTCACATGTACCCTCCCCCTAAAGCGTTGTTGTACCCTCACCTGGACCCTAAACCGTCCCTGTCCCCTAACCCTAACCCTAGCCCGAACCCTAACCCTAACCCTTCCCTGAAGCCTGACCCTCACCCGTCCCCTAATCCTAAACCGTACGCTAACACTAACCGACGCCCTCACAAGTACGCTCCCCCTAAAGCCTTGTCGTACCCTCACCTGGACCCTAAACCGTCCCCGTCCCCTAACCCTAACCCTAACTCGAACCCTAACCCTAACCCTTCCCCGAAGCCTGACCCTCACCCGTCCCCTAATCCTAACCCGTACGCTAACACTAACCCCCGCCCTCACACGTACGCTCCACCTAAATCGTTGTCGTACCCTCACCTGGACCCTAAACCGTCCCCATCCCCTAACCGTAACCCTAGCCCAAACCCTAACACTAACCCTTCCCCGAAGCCTGACCCTCACCCGTCCCCTAATCCTAACCCGTACGCTAACACTAACCCGCGCCCTCACACGTACGCTCCCCCTAAAGCGTTGTCGTACCCTCACCTGGACCCTACACTATCCCCGTCCCCTAACCCTAACACTAGCCCGAACCCTAACCTAACCCTTCCCAGAAGCCTGACCCTCACCCGTTCCCTAATCCTAACCCGTACGCTAACACTAACCCGCGCCCTCACACGTACGCTCCCCCTAAAGCGTTGTCGTACCCTCAGCTGGACCCTAAACCGTCCCCGTCACCTAACCCTAACCCTAGCCCGAACCCTAACCCTAACCCTTCCCCGAAGCCTGACCCTCACCCGTCCCCTAATCCTAACCCGTACGCTAACACTAACACGCGCCCTCACACGTACGCTCCCCGCAAAGCGTTGTCGTACCCTCACCTGGACCCTAAACCGTCCCCGTCCCCTAACCCTAACCCTAACTCGAACCCTAACCCTAACCCTTCCCCGAAGCCTGACCCTCACCCGTCCCCTAATCCTAACACGTACGCTAACACTAACCCGCGCCCTCACACGTACGCTCCCCCTAAAGCGTTGTCGTACCCTCACCTGGACCCTAAATCGTCGCCGTCCCCTAAGCCTAACCCTAGCCCGAACCCTAACCCTAACCATTCCCAGAAGGCTGACCCTCACCCGTCCCCTAATCCTAACCCGTACGCTAACACTAACCCGCGCCCTCACACGTACGCTCCCCCTAAAGCGTTGTCATACCCTCACATGGACCCTAAACCGTCCCCGTCCCCTAACCCTAACCCTAGCCCGAACCCTAACCCTAACCCTTCCCCGAAGCCTGACCCTCACCCGTCCACTAATCCTAACCAGTACGCTAACACTAACCCGCGCCCTCACACGTACGCTCCCCCTAAAGCGTTGTCGTACCCTCACCTGGACCCTAAACCGTCCCCGTCCCCTAAGCCTAGCCCTAGCCCGAAACCTAACCCTAACCCTTCCCCGAAGCCTGACCCTCACCCGTCCCCTAATCCAACCTGTACGCTAACACTAACCCGCGCCCTCACACGTACGCTCCCCCTAAAGCGTTGTCGTACCCTCACCTGGACCCTAAACCGTCCCCGTCCCCTAACCCTAACCCTAGCCCGAACCCTAACCCTAACCCTTCCCAGAAGCCTGAACCTCACCCGTCCCCTAATCCTAAACCGTACGCTAACACTAACCCGCGCCCTCACACGTACGCTCCCCCTAAAGCGTTGTCGTACCCTCACCTGGACCCTAAACCGTCCCCATCCCCTAACCCTAACCCTAGCACGAACCCTAACCCTAACCCTTCCCCGAAGCCTGACCCTCACCCCTCCCCTAATCCTAACACGTACGCTAACACTAACACACGCCCTCACATGTACACTCCCCCTAAAGCGTTGTCGTACCCTCACCTGGATCCAAAACCGTCCCCGTACCCTAACCCTAACCCTAGCCCGAACCCTAACCCTAACGCTTCCCCGAAGCCTGACCTTCACCCGGCCCCTAATCCTAACCCGTACGCTAACACTAACCCGCGCCCTCACACGTACGCCCCCCTAAAGCGTTGTCGTACTCTCACCTGGACCCTAAACCGTCCCCATCCCCTAACCCTAACCCTAGCCCGAACCCTAACCCTAACCCTTCCCCGAAGCCTGACCCTCACCCGTCCCCTAATCCTAACCAGTACGCTAACACTAATCCTCGCCCTCACACGTACGCTCCCCCTAAAGCGTTGACGTACCCTCACCTGGACCCTAAACCGTCCCCGTCCCCTAAGCCTAACCGTAGCCCGAAACCTAACCCTAAACCTTCCCCGAAGCCTGACCCTCACCCGTCCCCTAATCCTAACCCGTACGCTAACACTAACCCGGCGCCCTCACATGTACGCTCCCCCTAAAGCGTTGTCGTACCCTCACCTGGACTCTAAACCGTCCCCGTCCCCTAACCCTAACTCTAGCGCGAACCCTAACCCTAACGCTTCCCCGAAGCCTGACCCTCACCCATCCCCTAATCCTAACCCGTACGCTAACACTAACCCGCGCCCTCACACGTACGCTCCCCCTAAAGCCTTGTCGTACCCTCACCTGGACCCTAAACCGTCCCCGTCCCCTAACCCTAACCCTAGCCCGAACCCTAACCCTAACCCTTCCCAGAAGCCTGACCCTCACCCGTCCCCTAATCCTAAACCGTACGCTAACACTAACCCGCGCCCTCACACGTACGCTCCCCCTAAAGCGTTGTCGTACCCTCACCTGGACCCTAAACCGTCCCCATCCCCTAACCCTAACCCTAGCCCGAACCCTAACCCTAACCCTTCCCCGAAGCCTGACCCTCACCCGTCCCCTAATCCTAACCCGTACGCTAACACCAACCCTTGCCCTCATATGTACCCTCCCCCTAAAGCGTTGTCGTACCCTCACCTGGACCCTAAACCTTCCCCGTCCCCTAACCCTAACCCTAGCCCGAACCCTAACCCTAACCCTTCCCTGAAGCCTGACCCTCACCCGTCCCCTAATCCTAAACCGTACGCTAACACTAACCGACGCCCTCACAAGTACGCTCCCCCTAAAGCCTTGTCGTACCCTCACCTGGACCCTAAACCGTCCCCGTCCCCTAACCCTAACCCTAACTCGAACCCTAACCCTAACCCTTCCCCGTTGCCTGACCCTCACCCGTCCCCTAATCCAACCTGTACGCTAACACTAACCCGCGCCCTCACACGTACGCTCCCCCTAAAGCGTTGTCGTACCCTCACCTGGACCCTAAACTAACCCCGTCCCCTAACCCTAACACTAGCCCGAACCCTAACCTAACCCTTCCCAGAAGCCTGACCCTCACCCGTTCCCTAATCCTAACCCGTACGCTAACACTAACCCGCGCCCTCACACGTACGCTCCCCCTAAAGCGTTGTCGTACCCTCAGCTGGACCCTAAACCGTCCCCGTCACCTAACCCTAACCCTAGCCCGAACCCTAACCCTAACCCTTCCCCGAAGCCTGACCCTCACCCGTCCCCTAATCCTAACCCGTACGCTAACACTAACACGCGCCCTCACACGTACGCTCCCCGTAAAGCGTTGTCGTACCCTCACCTGGACCCTAAACCGTCCCCGTCCCCTAACCCTAACCCTAACTCGAACCCTAACCCTAACCCTTCCCCGAAGCCTGACCCTCACCCGTCCCCTAATCCAACCTGTACGCTAACACTAACCTGCGCCCTCACACGTACGCTCCCCCTAAAGCGTTGTCGTACCCTCACCTGGACCCTAAACCGTCCCCGTCCCCTAACCCTAACCCTAGCCCGAACCCTAACCCTAACCCTTCCCAGAAGCCTGACCCTCACCCGTCCCCTAATCCTAAACCGTACGCTAACACTAACCCGCGCCCTCACACGTACGCTCCCCTAAAGCGTTGTCGTACCCTCACCGGGACCCTAAACCGTCCCCGTCCCCTAACCCTAACCCTAGCCCGAACCCTAACCCTAACCCTTCCCTGAAGCCTGACCCTCACCCGTCCCCTAATCCTAAACCGTACGCTAACACTAACCGACGCCCTCACAAGTACGCTCCCCCTAAAGCGTTGTCGTACACTCACCTGGACCCTAAACCGTCCCCGTCCCCTAACCCTAACCCTAACTCGAACCCTAACCCTAACCCTTCCCCGTTGCCTGACCCTCACCCGTCCCCTAATCCTAACCCGTACGCTAACACTAACCCGCGCCCTCACACGTACGCTCCCCCTAAAGCCTTGTCGTACCCTCACCTGGACCCTAAACCTTACCCGTCCCCTAACCCTAACCCTAGCCCGAACCCTAACTCTAACCCTTCCCCGAAGCCTGACCCTCACCCGTCCCCTAATCCTAACCCGTACGCTAACACTAACCCGCGCCCTCACACGTACTCTCCCCCTAAAGCGTTGTCGTACCCTCACCTGGACCCTAAACCGTCCCTGTCCCCTAACCCTAACCCTAGCCCGAACCCTAACCCTAACCCTTCCCCGAAGCCTGACCCTCACCCGTCCCCTAATCCTAACCCGTACGCTAACACTAACCCGTGCCCTCACATGTACCCTCCCCCTAAAGCGTTGTTGTACCCTCACCTGGACCCTAAACCGTCCCTGTCCCCTAACCCTAACCCTAGCCCGAACCCTAACCCTAACCCTTCCCTGAAGCCTGACCCTCACCCGTCCCCTAATCCTAAACCGTACGCTAACACTAACCGACGCCCTCACAAGTACGCTCCCCCTAAAGCCTTGTCGTACCCTCACCTGGACCCTAAACCGTCCCCGTCCCCTAACCCTAACCCTAACTCGAACCCTAACCCTAACCCTTCCCCGAAGCCTGACCCTCACCCGTCCCCTAATCCTAACCCGTACGCTAACACTAACCCGCGCCCTCACACGTACGCTCCACCTAAATCGTTGTCGTACCCTCACCTGGACCCTAAACCGTCCCCATCCCCTAACCGTAACCCTAGCCCAAACCCTAACACTAACCCTTCCCCGAAGCCTGACCCTCACCCGTCCCCTAATCCTAACCCGTACGCTAACACTAACCCGCGCCCTCACACGTACGCTCCCCCTAAAGCGTTGTCGTACCCTCACCTGGACCCTACACTATCCCCGTCCCCTAACCCTAACACTAGCCCGAACCCTAACCTAACCCTTCCCAGAAGCCTGACCCTCACCCGTTCCCTAATCCTAACCCGTACGCTAACACTAACCCGCGCCCTCACACGTACGCTCCCCCTAAAGCGTTGTCGTACCCTCAGCTGGACCCTAAACCGTCCCCGTCACCTAACCCTAACCCTAGCCCGAACCCTAACCCTAACCCTTCCCCGAAGCCTGACCCTCACCCGTCCCCTAATCCTAACCCGTACGCTAACACTAACACGCGCCCTCACACGTACGCTCCCCGTAAAGCGTTGTCGTACCCTCACCTGGACCCTAAACCGTCCCCGTCCCCTAACCCTAACCCTAACTCGAACCCTAACCCTAACCCTTCCCCGAAGCCTGACCCTCACCCGTCCCCTAATCCTAACACGTACGCTAACACTAACCCGCGCCCTCACACGTACGCTCCCCCTAAAGCGTTGTCGTACCCTCACCTGGACCCTAAATCGTCGCCGTCCCCTAAGCCTAACCCTAGCCCGAACCCTAACCCTAACCATTCCCAGAAGGCTGACCCTCACCCGTCCCCTAATCCTAACCCGTACGCTAACACTAACCCGCGCCCTCACACGTACGCTCCCCATAAAGCCTTGTCGTACCCTCACCTGGACCCTAAACCGTCCCCGTCCCCTAACCCTAACCCTAGCCCGAACCCTAACCCTAACACTTCCCCAAAGCCTGACCCTCACCCTTCCCCTAATCCTAACCTGTACGCTAACACTAACCCGCGCCCTCACACGTACGCTCCCCATAAAGCCTTGTCGTACCCTCACCTGGACCCTAAACCGTCCCCGTCCCCTAACCCTAACCCTAGCCCGAACCCTAACCCTAACACTTCCCCAAAGCCTGACCCTCACCCGTCCCCTAATCCTAACCCGAACGCTAACACTAACCCGTGCCCTCACACGTACGCTCCCCCTAAAGCGTTGTCGTACCCTCACCTGGACCCTAAACCGTCCCCGTCCCCTAACCCTAACCCTAGGCCGAACCCTTACCCTAAACCTTCCCCGAAGCCTGACCCTCACCCGTCCCCTAATCCTAACCCGTACGCTAACACTAACCCGCGCCCTCACACGTACGCTCCCCCTAAATCCTTGTCGTACCCTCACCTGGACCCTAAACCGTCCCCGTTCCCTAACCCTAACCCTAGCCCGAACCCTAACCCTAACCCTTCCCCGAAACCTGACCCTCACCCGTCCCCTAATCCTAACCCGTACGCTAACACTAACCCGCGCCCTCAGACGTACGTGCCCCCTAAAGCGATGTCGTACCCTCACCTGGACCCTAAACCGTCCCCGTCCCCTAACCCTAACCCTAGCCCGAACCCTAACCCTAACCCTTCCCCGAAGCCTGACCCTCACCCGTCCCCTAATCCTAACCCGTACGCTAACACTAACCCGTGCCCTCATATGTACCCTCCCCCTAAAGCGTTGTCGTACCCTCACCTGGACCCTAAACAGTCCTCGTCCCCTAACCCTAACCCTAACTCGAACCCTAACCCTAACCCTTCCCCGTTGCCTGACCCTCACCCGTCCCCTAATGCTAACCCGTACGCTAACACTAACCCGCGCCCTCACACGTACGCTCCCCCTAAAGCCTTGTCGTACCCTCACCTGGACCCTAAACCTTCCCCGTCCCCTAACCCTAACCCTAGCCCGAACCCTAACTCTAACCCTTCCCCGAAGCCTGACCCTCACCCGTCCACTAATCCTAACCAGTACGCTAACACTAACCCGCGCCCTCACACGTACGCTCCCCCTAAAGCGTTGTCGTACCCTCACCTGGACCCTAAACCGTCCCCGTCCCCTAACCGTAACCCTAGCCCGAACCCTAAGCCTAAACCTTCCCCGAAGCCTGACCCTCACCCGTTCCCTAATCCTAACCCGTACTCTAACACTAACCCGCGCCCTCACACGTACGCTCCCCCTAAAGCGTTGTCGTACCCTCACCTAGACCCTAAACCGTCCCCGTCCCCTAAGCCTAGCCCTAGCCCGAAACCTAACCCTAACCCTTCCCCGAAGCCTGACCCTCACCCGTCCCCTAATCCAACCTGTACGCTAACACTAACCCGCGCCCTCACACGTACGCTCCCCCTAAAGCGTTGTCGTACCCTCACCTGGACCCTAAACCGTCCCCGTCCCCTAAGCCTAACCCTAGCCCGAACCCTAACCCTAACCCTTCCCAGAAGCCTGACCCTCACCCGTCCCCTAATCCTAAACCGTACGCTAACACTAACCCGCGCCCTCACACGTACGCTCCCCCTAAAGCGTTGTCGTACCCTCACCTGGACCCTAAACCGTCCCCATCCCCTAACCCTAACCCTAGCACGAACCCTAACCCTAACCCTTCCCCGAAGCCTGACCCTCACCCCTCCCCTAATCCTAACCCGTACGCTAACACTAACCCACGCCCTCACATGTACACTCCCCCTAAAGCGTTGTCGTACCCTCACCTGGATCCAAAACCGTCCCCGTATCCTAACCCTAACCCTAGCCCGAACCCTAACCCTAACGCTTCCCCGAAGCCTGACCTTCACCCGGCCCCTAATCCTAACCCGTACGCTAACACTAACCCGCGCCCTCACACGTACGCCCCCCTAAAGCGTTGTCGTACCCTCACCTGGACCCTAAACCGTCCCCATCCCCTAACCCTAACCCTAGCCCGAACCCTAACCCTAACCCTTCCCCGAAGCCTGACCCTCACCCGTCCCCTAATCCTAACCAGTACGCTAACACTAATCCTCGCCCTCACACGTACGCTCCCCCTAAAGCGTTGACGTACCCTCACCTGGACCCTAAACCGTCCCCGTCCCCTAAGCCTAACCGTAGCCCGAAACCTAACCCTAAACCTTCCCCGAAGCCTGACCCTCACCCGTCCCCTAATCCTAACCCGTACGCTAACACTAACCCGGCGCCCTCACACGTACGCTCCCCCTAAAGCGTTGTCGTACCCTCACCTGGACTCTAAACCGTCCCCGTCCCCTAACCCTAACTCTAGCGCGAACCCTAACCCTAACGCTTCCCCGAAGCCTGACCCTCAACCATCCCCTAATCCTAACCCGTACGCTAACACTAACCCGCGCCCTCACACGTACGCTCCCCCTAAAGCCTTGTCGTACCCTCACCTGGACCCTAAACCGTCCCCGTCCCCTAACCCTAACCCTAGCCCAAACCCTAAGCCTAACCCTTCCCCGAAGCCTGACCCTCACCCGTCCCCTAATCCTAAACCGTACGCTAACACTAACCTGCGCCCTCACACGTACGCTCCCCCTAAAGCGTTGTCGTACCCTCACCTGGACCCTAAACCTTCCCCGTCCCCTAACCCTAACCCTAGCCCGAACCCTAACTCTAACCCTTCCCCGAAGCCTGACCCTCACCCGTCCCCTAATCCTAACCCGTACGCTAACACTAACCCGCGCCCTCACACGTACTCTCCCCCTAAAGCGTTGTCGTACCCTCACCTGGACCCTAAACCGTCCCTGTCCCCTAACCCTAACCCTAGCCCGAACCCTAACCCTAACCCTTCCCCGAAGCCTGACCCTCACCCGTCCCCTAATCCTAACCCGTACGCTAACACTAACCCGTGCCCTCATATGTACCCTCCCCCTAAAGCGTTGTCGTACCCTCACCTGGACCCTAAACCGTCCCCGTCCCCTAACCATAACCTTAGCCCGAACCCTAACCCTAACCCTTCCCTGAAGCCTGACCCTCACCCGTCCCCTAATCCTAAACCGTACGCTAACACTAACCGACGCCCTCACAAGTACGCTCCCCCTAAAGCCTTGTCGTACCCTCACCTGGACCCTAAACCGTCCCCGTCCCCTAACCCTAACCCTAACTCGAACCCTAACCCTAACCCTTCCCCGTTGCCTGACCCTCACCCGTCCCCTAATCCTAACCCGTACGCTAACACTAACCCGCGCCCTCACACGTACGCTCCACCTAAAGCGTTGTCGTACCCTCACCTGGACCCTAAACCGTCCCCATCCCCTAACCCTAACCCTAGCCCGAACCCTAACCCTAACCCTTCCCCGAAGCCTGACCCTCACCCGTCCCCTAATCCTAAGCCGTACGCTAACACTGACCCGTTCCCTCACATGTACGCTCCCCCTAAAGCGTTGTCGTATCCTCACCTGGACCCTAAACCGTCCCCGTCCCCTAACCCTAACCCTAGCCCGAACCCTAACCCTAACACTTCCCCAAAGCCTGACCCTCACCCGTCCCCTAATCCTAACCCGTACGCTAACACTAACCAGCGCCCTCACACGTACGCTCCCCCTAAAGCGTTGTCGTACCCTCACCTGGACCCTAAACCGTCCCCGTCTCCTAACCCTAACCCTAGCCCGAACCCTAACCCTAACCCTTCCCCGAAGCCTGACCCTCACCCGTCTCCTAATTCTAACCCGTACGCTAACACTAACCCGCGCCCTCACACGTAAGCTCCCCCTAAAGCGTTATCGTACCCTCACCTGGACCCTAAACCGTCCCCGTCCCCTAACCGTAACCCTAGCCTGAACCCTAACCCTAACCCTTCCCCGAAGCCTGACCCTCACCCGTCCCCTAATCCTAACCTGTACGCTAACACTAACCCGCGCCCTCACACGTACGCTCCCCCTAAAGCCTTGTCGTACCCTCACATGGACTCTAAACTGTCCCCGTCCGCTAACCCTAACCCTAGCCCGAACCCTAACCCTAACCCTTCCCCGAAGCCTGATCCTCACCTGTCCCATAATTAAACCCGTACGCTAACAATAACCCGCGCCCTCACACATAAGCTCCCACTAAGGCCTTGTTGTACACTCACCTGGACCCTAAACCGTACCATTCCCCTAACCCTAACCCTAGCCCGAACCCTAACCCTAACCCTTCCCCGAAGCCTGACCCTCACCCGTCCCCTAATCCTAACCCGTACGCTAACACTAACCCGCGCCCTCACATGTACACTCCCCCTAAAGCGTTGTCGTACCCTCACCTGAACATTAAACCGTCCCCGTCCCCTAACCCTAACCCTAGCCCGAACCCTAACCCTAACCCTTCCCCGAAGCCTGACCCTCACCCGTCCCCTAATCCTAACCAGTACGCTAACACTAACCCGCGCCCTCACACGTACGCTCCCCCTAAAGCGTTGTCGTACCCTCACCTGGACCCTAAACCGTCCCCGTCCCCTAACACTAACCCTAGCCCGAACCCTAACCCTAACCCTTCCCCAAAGCCTGACCCTCACCCGTCCCCTAATCCTAACCCGTACGCTAAAACTAACCCGTGCCCTCACATGTACGCTCCCCCTAAAGCTTTGACGTACCCTCACCTGGACCCTAAACCGTCCCCGTCCCCTAACCCTAACCCTAGCCCGAAACCTAACCCTAAACCTTCCCCGAAGCCTGACCCTCACCCGTACCCTAATCCTAACCCGTACGCTAACATTAACCCGCGCCCTCACACGTACGCTCCCCCTAAATCCTTGTCGTACCCTCACCTGGACCCTAAACCGTCCCCGTTCCCTAACCCTAACCCTAGCCCGAACCCTAACCCTAAACCTTCCCCGAAACCTGACCCTCACCCGTCCCCTAATCCTAACCCGTACGCTAACACTAACCCACTCCCTCACACGTACGCTCCCCCTAAAGCGTCGTACCCTCACGTGGCCCCTAATCCGTCCCCATCCCCTAACCCTAACCCTAGCCCGAACCCTAACCCTAACCCTTCCCCGAAGCCTGACCCTCACCCGTCCCCTAATCCTAACCCGTACGCTAACACTAACCCACGCCCTCACACGTACGCTCCCCCTAAAGCGTTGTCGTACCCTCACGTGGACCCTAAACCGTCCCCGTCCCCTAACCCTAACCCTAGCCCGAACCCTAACCCTAACCCTTCCCCGAAGCATGACCCTCACCCGTCCCCTAATCCTAACCCGTACGCTAACACTAACCCGCGCCCTCACACGTACGCTCCCCCTAAAGCGTTGTCGTACCCTCACCTGGACCCTAAACCGTCCCCGTCCCCTAACCCTAACCCTAACTCGAACCCTAACCCTAACCCTTCCCCGAAGCCTGACCCTCACCTGTCCCCTAATCCTAACCCGTACGCTAACACTAACCCGCGCCCTCACACGAACGCTCCCCCTAAAGCGTTGTCGTACCCTCACCTGGACCCTAAACCGTCCCCGTCCCCTAACCCTAACCCTAGCCAGAACCCTAACCCTAACCCTTTCCCGAAACCTGACCCTCACCCGTCCCCTAATCCTAACCCGTAGGCTAACACTAACCCGCGCCCTCACACGTACGCTCCCCCTAAAGCGTTGTCGTACCCTCACCTGGACCCTAAACCGTCCCCATCCCCTAACCCTAAACCTAGCCCGAACCCTAACCCTAACCCTTCCCCGAAGCCTGACCCTCACCCGTCCCCTAATCCTAACCCGTACGCTAACACTAACCCGTTCCCTCACATGTACGCTCCCCCTAAAGCGTTGTCGTACCCTCACCTGGACCCTAAACCGTCCCCGTCCCCTAACCGTAACCCTAGCCCGAACCCTAACCCTAACACTTCCCCAAAGCCTGACCCTCACCCGTCCCCTAATCCTAACCCGTACGCTAACACTAACCCGCGCCCTCACACGTACGCTCCCCCTAAAGCGTTGTCGTACCCTCACCTGGACCCTAAACCGTCCCTGTCCCGTAACTCTAACCCTAGCCCGAACCCTAACCCTAACACTTCCCGAAAGCCTGACCCTCACCCGTCCCCTAATCCTAACCCGTACGCTAACACTAACCCGCGCCCTCACACGTACGCTCCCCCTAAAGCGTTGTCGTACCCTCACCTGGACCCTAAACCGTCCCCGTCTCCTAACCCTAACCCTAGCCCGAACCCTAACCCTAACCCTTCCCCGAAGCCTGACCATCACCCGTCCCCTAATCCTAACCCGTACGCTAACACTAACCCGCGCCCTCACACATAAGCTCACCCTAAAGCGTTGTCGTACCCTCACCTGGACCCTAAACCGTCCCCGTCCCCTAACCCTAACCCTAGCCCGAACCCTAACCCTAACCCTTTCCCGAAGCCTGACCCTCACCCGTCCCCTAATCCTAACCCGTAGGCTAACACTAACCCGCGCCCTCACACGTACGCTCCCCCTAAAGCGTTGTCGTACCCTCACCTGGACCCTAAACCGTCCCCATCCCCTAACCCTAAACCTAGCCCGAACCCTAACCCTAACCCTTCCCCGAAGCCTGACCCTCACCCGTCCCCTAATCCTAACCCGTACGCTAACACTAACCCGTTCCCTCACATGTACGCTCCCCCTAAAGCATTGTCGTACCCTCACCTGGACCCTAAACCGTCCCCGTCCCCTAACCGTAACCCTAGCCCGAACCCTAACCCTAACACTTCCCCAAAGCCTGACCCTCACCCGTCCCCTA
Source organism: Pseudorca crassidens (assembly GCF_039906515.1). Taxonomy (NCBI): domain Eukaryota; kingdom Metazoa; phylum Chordata; class Mammalia; order Artiodactyla; family Delphinidae; genus Pseudorca; species Pseudorca crassidens. Next base: position 55,536,578 of record NC_090307.1, on the reverse strand, counting down.
ATCCTAACCCGTACGCTAACACTAACCAGCGCCCTCACACGTACGCTCCCCCTAAAGCGTTGTCGTACCCTCACCTGGACCCTAAACCGTCCCCGTCTCCTAACCCTAACCCTAGCCCGAACCCTAACCCTAAACCTTCCCCGAAGCATGACCCTCACCCGTCCCCTAATCCTAACCCGTACGCTAACACTAACCCGCGCCCTCACACGTACGCTCCCCCTAAAGCGTTGTCATACCCTCACCTGGACCCTAAACCGTCCCCGTCCCCTAACCCTAAACCTAACTCGAACCCTAACCCTAAACCTTCCCCGAAGCCTGACCCTCACCCGTCCCCTAATCCTAACCCGTACGCTAACACTAACCCGCGCCCTCACACGTACGCTCCCCCTAAAGCGTTGTCGTACCCTCACCTGGACCCTAAACCGTCCCCGTACCCTAACCCTAACCCTAGCCCGAACCCTAACCCTAACGATTCCCAGAAGGCTGACCCTCACCCGTCCCCTAATCCTAACCCGTACACTAACACTAACCCGCGCCCTCACACGTACGCTCCCCCTAAAGCGTTGTCATACCCTCGCATGGGCCCTAAATCGTCCCCGTCCCCTAACCCTAACCCTAACCCGAACCCTAACCCTAACCCTTCCCCGAAGCCTGACCCTCACCCGTCCCCTAATCCTAACCCGTACGCTAACACTAACCCGCGCCCTCACACGTACGTTCCCCCTAAAGCCTTGTCGTACCCTCACCTGGACCCTAAACCGTCCCAGTGCCCTAACCCCAACCCTAGCCCGAACACTAACCCTAACCCTTCTCCGAAGCCTGACCCTCACCCGTCCCCGAATCCTAACCTGTACGCTAACACTAACCCGCGCCCTCACACGTACGCTCCCCCTAAAGCCTTGTCGTACCCTCACCTGGACCCTAAACCGTCCCCGTCCCCTAACACTAACCCTAGCCCGAACCCTAACCCTAACCCTTCCCCAAAGCCTGACACTAAACCGTCCCCTAATCCTAACCCGTACGCTAACACTAACCCGCGCCCTCACACGTACGCTCCCCATAAAGCGTTGTCGTACCCTCACCTGGACCCTAAACCGTCCCCATCCCCTAAACCTAACCCTAGCCCGAACCCTAACCCTAACACTTCCCCGAAGCCTGACCCTCACCCTTCCCCTAATCCTAACCCGTACGCTACCACTAACCCGCGCCCTCACACGTACGCTCCCCCTAAATCGTTGTCGTACCCTCACCTGGACCCTAAACCGTCCCCGTCCCCTAACCCTAACCCTAGCCCGAACCCTAACCCTAACACTTCCCCGAAGCCTGACCCTCACCCGTCCCCTAATCCTAACACGTACGCTAACACTAACCCACGCCCTCACACGTACGCTCCCCCTAAATCCTTGTCGTACCCTCACCTGGACTCTAAACCGTCCCCGTCCCCTAACCCGAACCCTAGCCCGAACCCTAACCCTAACACTTCCCCGAAGCCTGACAGTCACCTGTCCCCTAATTAAACCCGTATGCTAACACTAACCCGCGCCCTCACACGTAAGCTACCACTAAGGCCTTGTCGTACACTCACCTGGACCCTAAACCGTCCCCGTCCCCTAACCCTAACCCTAGCCCAAACCCTAACCCTAACCCTTCCCCGAAGCCTGACCCTCACCCGTCCCCTAATCCTAACCTGTACGCTAACACTAACCCGCGCCCTCAGAAGTACGCTCCCCCTAAAGCCTTGTCGTACCCTCACATGGACTCTAAACTGTCCCCGTCCGCTAACCCTAACCCTAGCCCGAAACCTAACCCTAACCCTTCGCCGAAGCCTGACCCTCACCTGTCCCCTAATTAAACCCGTACGCTAACACTAACCCGCGCCCTACATGTAAGCTCCCACTAAGGCCTTGTCGTACACTCTCCTGGACCCTAAACAGTACCAATCCCCTAACCCTAACCCTAGCCCGAACTCTAACCCTAACCCTTCCCCGAAGCGTGACCCTCACCCTTCCCCTAATCCTAACCTGTACGCTAACACTAACCCGCGCCCTCACACGTACGCTCCCCCTAAAGTGTTGTCGTACCCTCACCTGGACCCTAAACCGTTCCAGTGCCCTAACCCCAACCCTAGCCCGAACACTAACCCTAACCCTTCTCCGAAGCCTGACCCTCACCCGTCCCCGAATCCTAACCGGTACGCTAACACTAACCCGTGCCCTCACACGTACGCTCCCCCTAAAGCGTTGTCGTACCCTCACCTGGACCCTAAACCGTCCCCGTCCCCTAACACTAACCCTAGCCCGAACCCTAACCCTAACCCTTCCCCAAAGCCTGACACTCAACCGTCCCCTAATCCTAACCCGTACGCTAACACTAACCCGCGCCCTCACACGTACGCTCCCCATAAAGCGTTGTCGTACCCTCACCTGGACCCTAAACCGTCCCCATCCCCTAAACCTAACCCTAGCCCGAACCCTAACCCTAACCCTTCCCCGAAGCCTGACCCTCACCCTTCCCCTAATCCTAACCCGTACGCTAACACTAACCCGCGCCCTCACACGTACGCTCCCCATAAAGCGTTGTCGTACCCTCACATTGACCCTAAACCGTCCCCGTCCCCTAAGCCTAACCCTAGCCCGAAACCTAACCCTAATGCTTCCCCGAATCCTGACCCTCACCCGTCCCCTAATCCTAGCCCGTACGCTAACACTAACCCGCGCCCTCACACGTACGCTCCCCCTAAAGCGTTGTCGTACCCTCACCTGGACCCTAAACCGTCCCCGTCCCCTAACCCTAACCCTAGCCCGAACCCTAACCGTAACCCTTCCCTGAAGCCTGACCCTCACCCGTCCCCTAATCCTAACCCGTATGCTAACCCTAACCCGCGGCCTCACACGTACGCTCCCCCTAAAGCGTTGTCGTACCCTCACCTGGACCCTAAACAGTCCCCGTCCCCTAACCCTAACCCTAGCCCGAACCCTAACCCTAACCCTTCCCAGAAGCCTGACCCTCACCCGTTCCGTAATCCTAACCCGTATGCTAACACTAACCCGCGCCCTCACATGTACGCTCCCCCTAAAGCGTTGTCGTACCCTCACCTGGACCCTAAACCGTCCCCATCCCCTAACCCTAACCCTAGCACGAACCCTAACCCTAACCCTTCCCCGAAGCCTGGCCCTCACCCGTCCCCTAATCCTAACCCGTACGCTAACACTAACCCGCGCCCTCACACGTACGCTCCCCCTAAAGCGTTGTCGTACCCTCACCTGGACCCTAAACCGTCCCCGTTCCCTAACACTAACCCTAGCCCGAACCGTAACCCTAACCCTTCCCCGAAACCTGACACTCACCCGTCCCCTAATCGTAACCCGTACGCTAACACTAACCCACGCCCTCACACGTACGCTCCCACTAAAGCGTTGTCGTACCCTCACCTGGACCCTAAACCGTCCCCATCCCCTAACCTTAACCCTAGCACGAACCCTAACCTAATCCATCCCCGAAGCCTGACCCTCACCCGTCCCCTAATCCTAAACCGTACGCTAACACTAACCCGCGCCCTCACACGTACGCTCCCCCTAAAGCGTTGTCGTACCCTCACCTGGACCCTAAACCGTCCCCGTCCCCTAACCCTAACCCTAGCCCGAACCCTAACCCTAACCCTTCCCCAAAGCCTGACCCTCACCCGTCCCCTAATCCTAACCCGTACGCTAACACTAACCCGCGCCCTCACACGTACGCTCCCCCTAAAGCGTTGTCGTACCCTCACCTGGACCCTAAACCGTCCCCGTCCCCTAACCCTAACCCTAGCCCGAACCCTAACCCTAACCCTTCCCCGAAGCCTGACCCTCACCCGTCCCCTAATCCTAACCCGTACGCTAACACTAACCCGCGCCCTCACACCTACGCTCCCCCTAAAGCGTTGTCATACACTCACCTGGACCCTAAACTGTCCCAGTCCCCTAACCCTAACCCTAGCCCAAACCCTAACCCTAACCCTTCCCCGAAGCCTGACCCTCACCCGTCCCCTAATCCTAACCCGTACGCTAACACTAACCCGCGCCCTCAAATGTACGGTCCCCCTAAAGCGTTGTCGTACCCTCACCTGGACCCTAAACCGTCCCCGTCCCCTAACCCTAACCCTAGCCCGAACCCTAACCCTAACCCTTCCCCGAAGCCTGACCCTCACCCGTCCCCTAATCCTAACCCGTACGCTAACACTAACCCGCGCCCTCACACGTACGCTCCCCCTAAAGCGTTGTCGTACCCTCACCTGGACCCTAAACCGTCCCCGTCCCCTAACCCTAACCCTAGCCCGAACCCTAACCCTAACCCTTCCCCGAAGCCTGACCCTCACCCGTCCCCTAATCCTAACCCGTACGCTAACACTAACCCGCGCCCTCACACGTACGCTCCCCCTAAAGCGTTGTCGTACCCTCACCTGGACCCTAAACCGTCCCCGTCCCCTAACCCTAACCCTAGCCCGAACCCTAACCCTAACCCTTCCCCGAAGCCTGACCCTCACCCGTCCCCTAATCCTAACCCGTACGCTAACACTAACCCGCGCCCTCACACGTACGCTCCCCCTAAAGCGTTGTCGTACCCTCACCTGGACCCTAAACCGTCCCCGTCCCCTAACCCTAACCCTAGCCCGAACCCTAACCCTAACCCTTCCCCGAAGCCTGACCCTCACCCGTCCCCTAATCCTAACCCGTACGCTAACACTAACCCGCGCCCTCACACGTACGCTCCCCCTAAAGCGTTGTCGTACCCTCACCTGGACCCTAAACCGTCCCCGTCCCCTAACCCTAACCCTAGCCCGAACCCTAACCCTAACCCTTCCCCGAAGCCTGACCCTCACCCGTCCCCTAATCCTAACCCGTACGCTAACACTAACCCGCGCCCTCACACGTACGCTCCCCCTAAAGCGTTGTCGTACCCTCACCTGGACCCTAAACCGTCCCAGTCCCCTAACCCTAACCCTAGCCCGAACCCTAACTCTAACCCTTCCCCGAAGCCTGACCCTCACCCGTCCCCTAATCCTAACCCGTACGCTAACACTAACCCGCGCCCTCACACGTACGCTCCCCCTAAAGCGTTGTCGTACCCTCACCTGGACCCTAAACCGTCCCCGTCCCCTAACCCTAACCCTAGCCCGAACCCTAACCCTAACATTTCCCTGAAGCCTGACCCTCACCCGTCCCCTAATCCTAACCCGTACGCTAACACTAACCCGCGCCCTCACACGTACGCTCCCCCTAAAGCGTTGTCGTACCCTCACCTGGACCCTAAACCGTCCCCGTCCCCTAACCCTAACCCTAGCCCTAACCCTAACTCTAACCCTTCCCCGAAGCCTGACCCTCACCCGTCCCCTAATCCTAACCCGTACGCTAACACTAACCCGCGCCCTCACACGTACGCTCCCCCTAAAGCGTTGTCGTACCCTCACCTGGACCCTAAACCGTCCCCGTCCCCTAACCCTAACCCTAGTCCAAACCCTAACCCTAACCCTTCCCAGAAGCCTGACCCTCACCCGTTCCGTAATCCTAACCCGTATGCTAACACTAAGCCGCGCCCTCACATGTACGCTCCCCCTAAAGCGTTGTCGTACCCTCACCTGGACCCTAAACCGTCCCCATCCCCTAACCCTAACCCTAGCACGAACCCTAACCCTAACCCTTCCCCGAAGCCTGGCCCTCACCCGTCCCCTAATCCTAACCCGTACGCTAACACTAACCCGCGCCCTCACACGTACGCTCCCCCTAAAGCGTTGTCGTACCCTCACCTGGACCCTAAACCGTCCCCGTCCCCTAAGCCTAACCCTAGCCCGAACCCTAACCCTAAACCTTCCCCGAAGCCTGACCCTCACCCGTCCCCTAATCCTAACCCGTACGCTAACACTAACCCGCGCCCTCACACGTACGCTCCCCCTAAACCGTTGTCGTACCCTCACCTGGACCCTAAACCGTCCCCGTCCCCTAAGCCTAGCCCTAGCCCGAAACCTAACCCTAACCCTTCCCCGAAGCCTGACCCTCACCCGTCCCCTAATCCAACCTGTACGCTAACACTAACCCGCGCCCTCACACGTACGCTCCCCTTAAAGCGTTGTCGTACCCTCACCTGGACCCTAAACCGTCCCCGTCCCCTAACCCTAACCCTAGCCCGAACCCTAACCCTAACCTTTCCCAGAAGCCTGACCCTCACCCGTCCCCTAATCCTAAACCGTACGCTAACACTAACCCGCGCCCTCACACGTACGCTCCCCCTAAAGCATTGTCGTATCCTCACCTGGACCCTAAACCGTCCCCATCCCCTAACCCTAACCCTAGCACGAACCCTAACCCTAACCCTTCCTCGAAGCCTGACCCTCACCCCTCCCCTAATCCTAACCCGTACGCTAACACTAACCCGCGCCCTCACACGTACGCTCCCCCTAAAGCGTTGTCGTACTCTCACCTGGACCCTAAACCTTCCCCGTTCCCTAACCCTAACCCTAGCCCGAACCGTAACCCTAACCCTTCCCCGAGACCTGACACTCACCCGTCCCCTAATCGTAACCCGTACGCTAACACTAACCCACGCCCTCACACGTACGCTCCCACTAAAGCGTTGTCGTACCCTCACCTGGACCCTAAACCGTCCCCATCCCCTAACCTTAACCCTAGCACGAACCCTAACCTAATCCATCCCCGAAGCCTGACCCTCACCCGTCCCCTAATCCTAAACCGTACGCTAACACTAACCCGCGCCCTCACACGTACGCTCCCCCTAAAGCGTTGTCGTACCCTCACCTGGACCCTAAACCGTCCCCGTCCCCTAACCCTAACCCTAGCCCGAACCCTAACCCTAACCCTTCCCCAAAGCCTGACCCTCACCCGTCCCCTAATCCTAACCCGTACGCTAACACTAACCCGCGCCCTCACACGTACGCTCCCCCTAAAGCGTTGTCGTACCCTCACCTGGACCCTAAACCGTCCCCGTCCCCTAACCCTAACCCTAGCCCGAACCCTAACCCTAACCCTTCCCCGAAGCCTGACCCTCACCCGTCCCCTAATCCTAACCCGTACGCTAACACTAACCCGCGCCCTCACACCTACGCTCCCCCTAAAGCGTTGTCATACACTCACCTGGACCCTAAACTGTCCCCGTCCCCTAACCCTAACCCTAGCCCAAACCCTAACCCTAACCCTTCCCCGAAGCCTGACCCTCACCCGTCCCCTAATCCTAACCCGTACGCTAACACTAACCCGCGCCCTCAAATGTACGGTCCCCCTAAAGCGTTGTCGTACCCTCACCTGGACCCTAAACCGTCCCCGTCCCGTAACCCTAACCCTAGCCCGAACCCTAACCCTAACCCTTCCCCGAAGCCTGACCCTCACCCGTCCCCTAATCCTAACACGTACGCTAACACTAACTCGCGCCCTCACACGTACGCTCCCCCTAAAGCGTTGTCGTACCCTCACCTGGACCCTAAACCGTCCCCGTCCCCTAACCCTAACCCTAGCCCGAACCCTAACCCTAACCCTTCCCCGAAGCCTGACCCTCACCCGTCCCCTAATCCTAACCCGTACGCTAACACTAACCCGCGCCCTCACACGTACGCTCCCCCTAAAGCGTTGTCGTACCCTCACCTGGACCCTAAACCGTCCCCGTCCCCTAACCCTAACCCTAGCCCGAACCCTAACCCTAACCCTTCCCCGAAGCCTGACCCTCACCCGTCCCCTAATCCTAACCCGTACGCTAACACTAACCCGCGCCCTCACACGTACGCTCCCCCTAAAGCGTTGTCGTACCCTCACCTGGACCCTAAACCGTCCCCGTCCCCTAACCCTAACCCTAGCCCGAACCCTAACCCTAACCCTTCCCCGAAACCTGACCCTCACCCGTCCCCTAATCCTAACCCGTACGCTAACACTAACCCACGCCCTCACACGTACGCTCCCCCTAAAGCGTTGTCGTACCCTCACCTGGACCCTAAACCGTCCCCGTCCCCTAACCGTAACCCTAGCCCGAACCCTAACCCTAACCCTTCCCCAAAGCCTGACCCTCACCCGTCCCCTAATCCTAACCCGTACGCTAACACTAACCCGCGCCCTCACACGTACGCTCCCCCTAAAGCGTTGTCGTACCCTCACCTGGACCCTAAACCGTCCCAGTCCCCTAACCCTAACCCTAGCCCGAACCCTAACTCTAACCCTTCCCCGAAGCCTGACCCTCACCCGTCCCCTAATCCTAACCCGTACGCTAACACTAACCAGCGCCCTCACACGTACGCTCCCCCTAAAGCGTTGTCGTACCCTCACCTGGACCCTAAACCGTCCCCGTCCCCTAACCCTAACCCTAGCCCGAACCCTAACCCTAACATTTCCCCGAAGCCTGACCCTCACCCGTCCCCTAATCCTAACCCGTACGCTAACACTAACCCGCGCCCTCACACGTACGCTCCCCCTAAAGCGTTGTCGTACCCTCACCTGGACCCTAAACCGTCCCCGTCCCCTAACCCTAACCCTAGCCCTAACCCTAACTCTAACCCTTCCCCGAAGCCTGACCCTCACCCGTCCCCTAATCCTAACCCGTACGCTAACACTAACCCGCGCCCTCACACGTACGCTCCCCCTAAAGCGTTGTCGTACCCTCACCTGGACCCTAAACCGTCCCCGTCCCCTAACCCTAACCCTAGCCCGAACCCTAACCCTAACCCTTCCCCGAAGCCTGACCCTCACCCGTCCCCTAATCCTAACCCGTACGCTAACACTAACCCGCGCCCTCACACGTACGCTCCCCCTAAAGCGTTGTCGTACCCTCACCTGGACCCTAAACCGTCCCCGTCCCCTAACCCTAACCCTAGCCCGAACCCTAACCCTAACCCTTCCCCGAAGCCTGACCCTCACCCGTCCCCTAATCCTAACCAGTATGCTAACACTAACCCGCGCCCTCAAACGTACGCTCCCCCTAAAGCGTTGTCGTACCCTCACCTGGACCCTAAACCGTCCCCGTCCCCTAACCCTAACCCTAGCCCGAACCCTAACCCTAACCCTTCCCCAAAGCCTGACCCTCACCCGTCCCCTAATCCTAACCCGTACGCTAACACTAACCCGCGCCCTCACACGTACGCTCCCCCTAAAGCGTTGTCGTACCCTCACCTGGACCCTAAACCGTCCCCGTCCCCTAACCCTAACCCTAGCCCGAACCCTAGCCCTAACACTTCCCCGAAGCCTGACCCTCACCCGTCCCCTAATCCTAACACGTACGCTAACACTAACCCGCGCCCTCACACGTACGCTCCCCCTAAAGCCTTGTCGTACCCTCACCTGGACTCTAAACCGTCCCCGTCCCCTAACCCTAACCCTAGCCCGAACCCTAAGCCTAACCCTTCCCCGAAGCCTGACCCTCACCCGTCCCCTAATCCTAACCCGTACGCTAACACTAACCCGCGCCCTCACACGTACGCTCCCCCTAAAGCGTTGTCGTACCCTCACCTGGACCCTAAACCGTCCCCGTCCCCTAACCCTAACCCTAGCCCGAACCCTAACTCTAACCCTTCCCCGAAGCCTGACCCTCACCCGTCCCCTAATCCTAACCCGTACGCTAACACTAACCCGCGCCCTCACACGTACGCTCCCCCTAAAGTGTTGTCGTACCCTCACCTGGACCCTAAACCGTCCCCATCCCCTAACCCTAACCCTAGCCCGAACCCTAACCCTAACCCTTCCCCGAAGCCTGACCCTCACCCGTCCCCTAATCCTAACCCGTACGCTAACACTAACCCGCGCCCTCACACGTAAGCTCCTCCTAAAGCGTTGTCGTACCCTCACCTGGACCCTAAACCGTCCCCGTCCCCTAACCCTAACCCTAGCCCGAACCCTAACCCTAACCCTTTCCGGAAGCCTGAACCTCACCCGTCCCGTAATCCTAACCCGTAGGCTAACACTAACCCACGCCCTCACACGTACGCTCCCCCTAAAGCCTTGTCGTACCCTCACCTGGACCCTAAACCGTCCCCATCCCCTAACCCTAACCCTAGCCCGAACCCTAACCCTAACCCTTCCCCGAAGCCTGACCCTCACCCGTCCCCTAATCTTAACCCGTAGGCTAACACTAACCCGCGCCCTCACACGTACGCTCCCCCTAAAGCGTTGTCGTACACTCACCTGGACCCTAAACCGTCCCCGTCCCCTAACCCTAACTCTAGCCCGAACCCTAACCCTAACACTTCCCCAAAGCCTGACACTCACCCGTCCCCTAATCCTAACCCGTACGCTAACACTAACCAGCGGCCTCACACGTACGCTCCCCCTAAAGCGTTGTCGTACCCTCACCTGGACCCTAAACCGTCCCCGTCCCCTAACCCTAACCCTAGCCCGAACCCTAACCCTAACCCTTCCCCGAAGCCTGACCCTCACCCGTCCCCTAATCCTAACCAGTATGCTAACACTAACCCTCGCCCTCACACGTACGCTCCCCCTAAAGCGTTGTCGTACCCTCACCTGGACCCTAAACTGTCCCCGTCCCCTAACCCTAACCCTAGCCCAAACCCTAACCCTAACCCTTCCCCGAAGCCTGACCCTCACCCGTCCCCTAATCCTAACCCGTACGCTAACACTAACCCGCGCCCTCAAATGTACGGTCCCCCTAAAGCGTTGTCGTACCCTCACCTGGACCCTAAACCGTCCCCGTCCCCTAACCCTAACCCTAGCCCGAACCCTAACCCTAACCCTTCCCCGAAGCCTGACCCTCACCCGTCCCCTAATCCTAACCCGTACGCTAACACTAACCCGCGCCCTCACACGTACGCTCCCCCTAAAGCGTTGTCGTACCCTCACCTGGACCCTAAACCGTCCCCGTCCCCTAACCCTAACCCTAGCACGAACCCTAACCCTAACCCTTCCCCGAAGCCTGACCTTCACCCGTCCCCTAATCCTAACCCGTACGCTAACACTAACCCGCGCCCTCACACGTACGCTCCCCCTAAAGCGTTGTCGTACCCTCACCTGGACCCTAAACCGTCCCCGTCCCCTAACCCTAACCCTAGCCCGAACCCTAGCCCTAACACTTCCCCGAAGCCTGACCCTCACCCGTCCCCTAATCCTAACACGTACGCTAACACTAACCCGCGCCCTCACACGTACGCTCCCTCTAAAGCGTTGTCGTAACCTCACCTGGACCCTAAACCGTCCCCGTCCCCTAACCCTAACCCTAGCCCGAACCCTAACCCTAACCCTTCCCCAAAGCCTGACCCTCACCCGCCCCTAATCCTAACCCGTACGCTAACACTAACCCGCGCCCTCACACGTACGCTCCCCCTAAAGCGTTGTCGTACCCTCACCTGGACCCTAAACCGTCCCAGTCCCCTAACCCTAACCCTAGCCCGAACCCTAACTCTAACCCTTCCCCGAAGCCTGACCCTCACCCGTCCCCTAATCCTAACCCGTACGCTAACACTAACCCGCGCCCTCACACGTACGCTCCCCCTAAAGCGTTGTCGTACCCTCACCTGGACCCTAAACCGTCCCCGTCCCCTAACCCTAACCCTAGCCCGAACCCTAACCCTAACATTTCCCCGAAGCCTGACCCTCACCCGTCCCCTAATCCTAACCCGTACGCTAACACTAACCCGCGCCCTCACACGTACGCTCCCCCTAAAGCGTTGTCGTACCCTCACCTGGACCCTAAACCGTCCCCGTCCCCTAACCCTAACCCTAGCCCTAACCCTAACTCTAACCCTTCCCCGAAGCCTGACCCTCACCCGTCCCCTAATCCTAACCCGTACGCTAACACTAACCCGCGCCCTCACACGTACGCTCCCCCTAAAGCGTTGTCGTACCCTCACCTGGACCCTAAACCGTCCCCGTCCCCTAACCCTAACCCTAGCCCGAACCCTAACCCTAACCCTTCCCCGAAGCCTGACCCTCACCCGTCCCCTAATCCTAACCCGTACGCTAAAACTAACCCGCGCCCTCACACGTACGCTCCCCCTAAAGCGTTGTCGTACCCTCACCTGGACCCTAAACCGTCCCCGTCCCCTAACCCTAACCCTAGCCCGAACCCTAAGCCTAACCCTTCCCCGAAGCCTGACCCTCACCCGTCCCCTAATCCTAACCCGTACGCTAACACTAACCCGCGCCCTCACACGTACGCTCCCCCTAAAGCGTTGTCGTACCCTCACCTGGACCCTAAACCGTCCCCGTCCCCTAACCCTAACCCTAGCCCGAACCCTAACTCTAACCCTTCCCCGAAGCCTGACCCTCACCCGTCCCCTAATCCTAACCCGTACGCTAACACTAACCCGCGCCCTCACACGTACGCTCCCCCTAAAGTGTTGTCGTACCCTCACCTGGACCCTAAACCGTCCCCGTCCCCTAACCCTAACCCTAGCCCGAACCCTAACCCTAAACCTTTCCCGAAGCCTGACCCTCACCCGTCCCCTAATCCTAACACGTACGCTAACACTAACCCACGCCCTCACATGTACGCTCCCCCTAAAGCCTTGTCGTACCCTCACCTGGACCCTAAACCGTCCCCATCCCCTAACCCTAACCCTAGCCCGAACCCTAACCCTAACCCTTCCCCGAAGCCTGACCCTCACCCGTCCCCTAATCCTAACCCGTACGCTAACACTAACCCGCGCCCTCACACGTAAGCTCCTCCTAAAGCGTTGTCGTACCCTCACCTGGACCCTAAACCGTCCCCGTCCCCTAACCCTAACCCTAGCCCGAACCCTAACCCTAACCCTTTCCGGAAGCCTGAACCTCACCCGTCCCGTAATCCTAACCCGTAGGCTAACACTAACCCACGCCCTCACACGTACGCTCCCCCTAAAGCCTTGTCGTACCCTCACCTGGACCCTAAACCGTCCCCATCCCCTAACCCTAACCCTAGCCCGAACCCTAACCCTAACCCTTCCCCGAAGCCTGACCCTCACCCGTCCCCTAATCTTAACCCGTAGGCTAACACTAACCCGCGCCCTCACACGTACGCTCCCCCTAAAGCGTTGTCGTACACTCACCTGGACCCTAAACTGTCCCCGTCCCCTAACCCTAACTCTAGCCCGAACCCTAACCCTAACACTTCCCCAAAGCCTGACACTCACACGTCCCCTAATCCTAACCCGTACGCTAACACTAACCAGCGCCCTCACACGTACGCTCCCCCTAAAGCGTTGTCGTACCCTCACCTGGACCCTAAACCGTCCCCGTCCCCTAACCCTAACCCTAGCCCGAACCCTAACCCTAACCCTTCCCCGAAGCCTGACCCTCACCCGTCCCCTAATCCTAACCAGTATGCTAACACTAACCCGCGCCCTCACACGTACGCTCCCCCTAAAGCGTTGTCGTACCCTCACCTGGACCCTAAACTGTCCCCGTCCCCTAACCCTAACCATAGCCCCAACCCTAACCCTAACCCTTCCCCGAAGCCTGACCCTCACCCGTCCCCTAATCCTAACCCGTACGCTAACACTAACCCGCGCCCTCAAATGTACGGTCCCCCTAAAGCGTTGTCGTACCCTCACCTGGACCCTAAACCGTCCCCGTCCCCTAACCCTAACCCTAGCCCGAACCCTAACCCTAACCCTTCCCCGAAGCCTGACCCTCACCCGTCCCCTAATCCTAACCCGTACGCTAACACTAACCCGCGCCCTCACACGTACGCTCCCCCTAAAGCGTTGTCGTACCCTCACCTGGACCCTAAACCGTCCCCGTCCCCTAACCCTAACCCTAGCACGAACCCTAACCCTAACCCTTCCCCGAAGCCTGACCTTCACCCGTCCCCTAATCCTAACCCGTACGCTAACACTAACCCGCGCCCTCACACGTACGCTCCCCCTAAAGCGTTGTCGTACCCTCACCTGGACCCTAAACCGTCCCCGTCCCCTAACCCTAACCCTAGCCCGAACCCTAGCCCTAACACTTCCCCGAAGCCTGACCCTCACCCGTCCCCTAATCCTAACCCGTACGCTAACACTAACCCGCGCCCTCACACGTACGCTCCCCCTAAAGCGTTGTCGTACCCTCACCTGGACCCTAAACCGTCCCCGTCCCCTAACCCTAACCCTAGCCCGAACCCTAACCCTAACATTTCCCCGAAGCCTGACCCTCACCCGTCCCCTAATCCTAACCCGTACGCTAACACTAACCCGCGCCCTCACACGTACGCTCCCCCTAAAGCGTTGTCGTACCCTCACCTGGACCCTAAACCGTCCCCGTCCCCTAACTCTAACCCTAGCCCTAACCCTAACTCTAACCCTTCCCCGAAGCCTGACCCTCACCCGTCCCCTAATCCTAACCCGTACGCTAACACTAACCCGCGCCCTCACACGTACGCTCCCCCTAAAGCGTTGTCGTACCCTCACCTGGACCCTAAACCGTCCCCGTCCCCTAACCCTAACCCTAGCCCGAACCCTAACCCTAACCCTTCCCCGAAGCCTGACCCTCACCCGTCCCCTAATCCTAACCCGTACGCTAAAACTAACCCGCGCCCTCACACGTACGCTCCCCCTAAAGCGTTGTCGTACCCTCACCTGGACCCTAAACCGTCCCCGTCCCCTAACCCTAACCCTAGCCCGAACCCTAACCCTAACCCTTCCCCGAAGCCTGACCCTCACCCGTCCCCTAATCCTAACCAGTATGCTAACACTAACCCGCGCCCTCAAACGTACGCTCCCCCTAAAGCGTTGTCGTACCCTCACCTGGACCCTAAACCGTCCCCGTCCCCTAACCCTAACCATAGCCCGAACCCTAAGCCTAACCCTTCCCCGAAGCCTGACCCTCACCCGTCCCCTAATCCTAACCCGTACGCTAACACTAACCCGCGCCCTCACACGTACGCTCCCCCTAAAACGTTGTCGTACCCTCACCTGGACCCTAAACCGTCCCCGTCCCCTAACCCTAACCCTAGCCCGAACCCTAAGCCTAACCCTTCCCCGAAGCCTGACCCTCACCCGTCCCCTAATCCTAACCCGTACGCTAACACTAACCCGCGCCCTCACACGTACGCTCCCCCTAAAGCGTTGTCGTACCCTCACCTGGACCCTAAACCGTCCCCGTCCCCTAACCCTAACCCTAGCCCGAACCCTAACTCTAACCCTTCCCCGAAGCCTGACCCTCACCCGTCCCCTAATCCTAACCCGTACGCTAACACTAACCCGCGCCCTCACACGTACGCTCCCCCTAAAGTGTTGTCGTACCCTCACCTGGACCCTAAACCTTCCCCGTCCCCTAACCCTAACCCTAGCCCGAAACCTAACCCTAACCCTTCCCCGAAGCCTGACCCTCACCCGTCCCCTAATCCTAACCCGTACGCTAACACTAACCCGCGCCCTCACACGTAAGCTCCCCCTGAAGAGTTGTCGTACCCTGACATGGACCCTAAACCGTCCCCGTCCCCTAACCCTAACCCTAGCCCGAACCCTAACCCTAACACTTCCCCGAAGCCTGACCCTCACCCGTCCCCTAATCTTAACCCGTAGGCTAACACTAACCCGCGCCCTCACACGTACGCTCCCCCTAAAGCGTTGTAGTACACTCACCTGGACCCTAAACCGTCCCCGTCCCCTAACCCTAACCCTAGCCCGAACCCTAACCCTAAGACTTCCCTGAAGCCTGACACTCACCCGGCCCCTAATCCTAACCCGTACGCTAACACTAACCCGCGCCCTCACACGTACGCTCCCCCTAAAGCGTTGTCGTACACTCACCTGGACCCTAAACCGTCCCCGTCCCCTAACCCTAACCCTAGCCCAAACCCTAACCCTAACCCTTCCCCGAAGCCTGACCCTCACCCGTCCCCTAATCCTAACCCGTACGCTAACACTAACCCGCGCCCTCAAATGTACGGTCCCCCTAAAGCGTTGTCGTACCCGCACCTGGACCCTAAACCGTCCCCGTCCCCTAACCCTAACCCTAGCCCGAACCCTAACCCTAACCCTTCCCCGAAGCCTGACCCTCACCCGTCCCCTAATCCTAACCCGTACGCTAACACTAACCCGCGCCCTCACACGTACGCTCCCCCTAAAGCGTTGTCGTACCCTCACCTGGACCCTAAACTGTCCCCGTCCCCTAACCCTAACCCTAGCCCGAACCCTAACCCTAACCCTTCCCAGAAGCCTGACCCTCACCCGTCCCCTAATCCTAACCCGTACGCTAACACTAACCCGCGCCCTCACACGTACGCTCCCCCTAAAGCGTTGTCGTACCCTCACCTGGACCCTAAACCGTCCCCATCCCCTAACCCTAACCCTAGCCCGAACCCTAACCCTAACCCTTCCCCGAAGCCTGACCCTCACCCGTCCCCTAATCCTAACCCGTACGCTAACACTAACCAGCGCCCTCACACGTAGGCTCCCCCTAAAGCGTTGTCGTACCCTCACGTGGACCCTAAACCGTCCCCGTCCCCTAACCCTAACCCTAGCCCGAACCCTAATCCTAACCCTTACCCGAAGCATGACCCTCACCCGTCCCCTAATCCTAACCTGTACGCTAACACTAACCCGCGCCCTCACACGTACGCTCCCCCTAAAGCGTTGTCGTACCCTCACCTGGACCCTAAACCGTCCCCGTCCCCTAACCCTAACCCTACCCCGAACCCTAGCCCTAACCCTTCCCCGATGCCTGACCCTCACCCGTCCACTAATCCTAACCAGTACGCTAACACTAATCCGCGCCCTCACACGTACGCTCCCCCTAAATCGTTGTCGTACCCTCACCTGAACCCTAAACCATCCCCGTCCCCTAACCCTAACCCTAGCCCGAACCCTAACTCTAACCCTTCCCCGAAGCCTGACCCTCACCCGTCCCCTAATCCTAACCCGTACGCTAACACTAACCCGCGCCCTCACGTGTACGCTCCCCCTAAAGCCTTGTCGTACCCTCACCTGGACCCTAAACCGTCCCCGTCCCCTAACCCTAACCCTAGCCCGAACCCTAACCCTAACCCTTCCCCGAAGCCTGACCCTCACCCGTCCCCTAATCCTAGCCCGTATGCTAACACTAACCCGCGCCCTCACACCTACGCTCCCCCTAAAGCGTTGTCGTACCCTCACCTGGACCCTAAACTGTCCCCGTCCCCTAACCCTAACCCTAGCCCGAACCCTAACCCTAACCCTTCCCTGAAGCCTGACCCTCACCCGTCCCCTAATCCTAACCCGTATGCTAACACTAACCCGCGCCCTCACACGTACGCTCCCCCTAAAGCGTTGTCGTACCCTCACGTGGACTCTAAACCGTCCCCGTCCCCTAACCCTAACCCTAGCCCGAACCCTAACCCTAACCCTTCCCAGAAGCCTGACCCTCACCCGTTCCCTAATCCTAACCCGTACGCTAACACTAACCCGCGCCCTCACACGTACGCTCCCCCTAAAGCGTTGTCGTACCCTCACCTGGACCCTAAACCGTCCCCGTCCCCTAAGCCTAACCCTAGCCCGAACCCTAACCCTAAACCTTCCCCGAAGCCTGACCCTCACCCGTCCCCTAATCCTAACCCGTACGCTAACACTAACCCGCGCCCTCACACGTACGCTCCCCCTAAACCGTTGTCGTACCCTCACCTGGACCCTAAACCGTCCCCGTCCCCTAAGCCTAGCCCTAGCCCGAAACCTAACCCTAACCCTTCCCCGAAGCCTGACCCTCACCCGTCCCCTAATCCAACCTGTACGCTAACACTAACCCGCGCCCTCACACGTACGCTCCCCTTAAAGCGTTGTCGTACCCTCACCTGGACCCTAAACCGTCCCCGTCCCCTAACCCTAACCCTAGCCCGAACCCTAACCCTAACCTTTCCCAGAAGCCTGACCCTCACCCGTCCCCTAATCCTAAACCGTACGCTAACACTAACCCGCGCCCTCACACGTACGCTCCCCCTAAAGCATTGTCGTACCCTCACCTGGACCCTAAACCGTCCCCATCCCCTAACCCTAACCCTAGCACGAACCCTAACCCTAACCCTTCCGCGAAGCCTGACCCTCACCCCTCCCCTAATCCTAACCCGTACGCTAACACTAACCCGCGCCCTCACACGTACGCTCCCCCTAAAGCGTTGTCGTACCCTCACCTGGACCCTAAACCGTCCCCGTTCCCTAACCCTAACCCTAGCCCGAACCGAAACCCTAACCCTTCCCCGAAACCTGACACTCACCCGTCCCCTAATCGTAACCCGTACGCTAACACTAACCCACGCCCTCACACGTACGCTCCCACTAAAGCGTTGTCGTACCCTCACCTGGACCCTAAACCGTCCCCATCCCCTAACCCTAACCCTAGCACGAACCCTAACCCTAACCCTTCCCCGAAGCCTGGCCCTCACCCGTCCCCTAATCCTAACCCGTACGCTAACACTAAACCGCGCCCTCACACGTACGGTCCCCCTAAAGCGTTGTCGTACCCTCACCTGGACCCTAAACCGTCCCCGTCCCCTAAACCTAACCCTAGCCCGAACCCTAACCTTAACACTTCCCCGAAGCCTGACCCTCACCCGTCCCCTAATCCTAACCCGTACGCTAACACTAACCCACGCCCTCACACGTACGCTCCCCCTAAAGCGTTGTCGTACCCTCACCTGGACCCTAAACCGTCCCCGTCCCCTAACCCTAACCCTAGCCCGAACCCTAACCCTAACCCTTCCCCGAAGCCTGACCCTCACCCGTCCCCTAATCCTAACCCGTACGCTAACACTAACCCGCGCCCTCACACGTACGCTCCCCCTAAAGCGTTGTCGTTCCCTCACATGGACCCTAAACCGTCCCCGTCCCCTAAGCCTAACCCTAGCCGGAAACCTAACCCTAAACCTTCACCGAAGCCTGGCCCTCACCCGTCACCTAATCCTAACCCGTACGCTAACACTAACCCGCACCCTCACACGTACGCTCCCCCTAAAGCGTTGTCGTACCCTCACCTGGACCCTAAACCGACCCCGTCTCCTAACCCTAACCCTAGCCCGAACCCTAACCTTAACAGTTCCCCGAAGCCTGACCCTCACCCGTCCCCTAATCCTAGCCCGTACGCTAACACTAACCCGCGCCCTCACACGTACGCTCCCCCTAAAGCGTTGTCGTACCCTCACCTGGACCCTAAACCGTCCCCGTCCCCTAACCCTAACCCTAGCCCGAACCCTAACCGTAACCCTTCCCTGAAGCCTGACCCTCACCCGTCCCCTAATCCTAACCCGTATGCTAACCCTAACCCGCGCCCTCACACGTACGCTCCCCCTAAAGCGTTGTCGTACCCTCACCTGGACCCTAAACCGTCCCCGTCCCCTAACCCTAACCCTAGCCCGAACCCTAACCCTAACCCTTCCCAGAAGCCTGACCCTCACCCGTTCCGTAATCCTAACCCGTATGCTAACACTAACCCGCGCCCTCACATGTACGCTCCCCCTAAAGCGTTGTCGTACCCTCACCTGGACCCTAAACCGTCCCCATCCCCTAACCCTAACCCTAGCACGAACCCTAACCCTAACCCTTCCCCGAAGCCTGGCCCTCACCCGTCCCCTAATCCTAACCCGTACGCTAACACTAACCCGCGCCCTCACACGTACGCTCCCTCTAAAGCGTTGTCGTACCCTCACCTGGACCCTAAACCGTCCCCGTCCCCTAAGCCTAACCCTAGCCCGAACCCTAACCCTAAACCTTCCCCGAAGCCTGACCCTCACCCGTCCCCTAATCCTAACCCGTACGCTAACACTAACCCGCGCCCTCACACGTACGCTCCCCCTAAACCGTTGTCGTACCCTCACCTGGACCCTAAACCGTCCCCGTCCCCTAAGCCTAGCCCTAGCCCGAAACCTAACCCTAACCCTTCCCCGAAGCCTGACCCTCACCCGTCCCCTAATCCAACCTGTACGCTAACACTAACCCGCGCCCTCACACGTACGCTCCCCTTAAAGCGTTGTCGTACCCTCACCTGGACCCTAAACCGTCCCCGTCCCCTAACCCTAACCCTAGCCCGAACCCTAACCCTAACCTTTCCCAGAAGCCAGACCCTCACCCGTCCCCTAATCCTAAACCGTACGCTAACACTAACCCGCGCCCTCACACGTACGCTCCCCCTAAAGCATTGTCGTACCCTCACCTGGACCCTAAACCGTCCCCATCCCCTAACCCTAACCCTAGCGCGAACCCTAACCCTAACCCTTCCGCGAAGCCTGACCCTCACCCCTCCCTTAATCCTAACCCGTACGCTAACACTAACCCGCGCCCTCACACGTACGCTCCCCCTAAAGCGTTGTCGTACCCTCACCTGGACCCTAAACCGTCCCCGTTCCCTAACCCTAACCCTAGCCCGAACCGTAACCCTAACCCTTCCCCGAAACCTGACACTCACCCGTCCCCTAATCGTAACCCGTACGCTAACACTAACCCACTCCCTCACACGTACGCTCCCACTAAAGCGTTGTCGTACCCTCACCTGGACCCTAAACCGTCCCCATCCCCTAACCTTAACCCTAGCACGAACCCTAACCTAATCCATCCCCGAAGCCTGACCCTCACCCGTCCCCTAATCCTAAACCGTACGCTAACACTAACCCGCGCCCTCACACGTACGCTCCCCCTAAAGCGTTGTCGTACCCTCACCTGGACCCTAAACCGTCCCCGTCCCCTAACCCTAACCCTAGCCCGAACCCTAACCCTAACCCTTCCGCAAAGCCTGACCCTCACCCGTCCCCTAATCCTAACCCGTACGCTAACACTAACCCGCGCCCTCACACGTACGCTCCCCCTAAAGCGTTGTCGTACCCTCACCTGGACCCTAAACCGTCCCCGTCCCCTAACCCTAACCCTAGCCCGAACCCTAACCCTAACCCTTCCCCGAAGCCTGACCCTCACCCGTCCCCTAATCCTAACCCGTACGCTAACACTAACCCGCGCCCTCACACCTACGCTCCCCCTAAAGCGTTGTCATACACTCACCTGGACCCTAAACTGTCCCCGTCCCCTAACCCTAACCCTAGCCCAAACCCTAACCCTAACCCTTCCCCGAAGCCTGACCCTCACCCGTCCCCTAATCCTAACCCGTACGCTAACACTAACCCGCGCCCTCAAATGTGCGGTCCCCCTAAAGCGTTGTCGTACCCTCACCTGGACCCTAAACCGTCCCCGTCCCCTAACCCTAACCCTAGCCCGAACCCTAACCCTAACCCTTCCCCGAAGCCTGACCCTCACCCGTCCCCTAATCCTAACCCGTACGCTAACACTAACCCGCGCCCTCACACGTACGCTCCCCCTAAAGCGTTGTCGTACCCTCACCTGGACCCTAAACCGTCCCCGTCCCCTAACCCTAACCCTAGCCCGAACCCTAACCCTAACCCTTCCCCGAAGCCTGACCCTCACCCGTCCCCTAATCCTAACCCGTACGCTAACACTAACCCGCGCCCTCACACGTACGCTCCCCCTAAAGCGTTGTCGTACCCTCACCTGGACCCTAAACCGTCCCCGTCCCCTAACCCTAACCCTAGCCCGAACCCTAGCCCTAACACTTCCCCGAAGCCTGACCCTCACCCGTCCCCTAATCCTAACACGTACGCTAACACTAACCCGCGCCCTCACAAGTACGCTCCCCCTAAAGCGTTGTCGTACCCTCACCTGGACCCTAAACCGTCCCCGTCCCCTAACCCTAACCCTAGCCCGAACCCTAACCCTAACCCTTCCCCAAAGCCTGACCCTCACCCGTCCCCTAATCCTAACCCGTACGCTAACACTAACCCGCGCCCTCACACGTACGCTCCCCCTAAAGCGTTGTCGTACCCTCACCTGGACCCTAAACCGTCCCAGTCCCCTAACCCTAACCCTAGCCCGAACCCTAACTCTAACCCTTCCCCGAAGCCTGACCCTCACCCGTCCCCTAATCCTAACCCGTACGCTAACACTAACCCGCGCCCTCACACGTACGCTCCCCCTAAAGCGTTGTCGTACCCTCACCTGGACCCTAAACCGTCCCCGTCCCCTAACCCTAACCCTAGCCCGAACCCTAACCCTAACATTTCCCCGAAGCCTGACCCTCACCCGTCCCCTAATCCTAACCCGTACGCTAACACTAACCCGCGCCCTCACACGTACGCTCCCCCTAAAGCGTTGTCGTACCCTCACCTGGACCCTAAACCGTCCCCGTCCCCTAACCCTAACCCTAGCCCTAACCCTAACTCTAACCCTTCCCCGAAGCCTGACCCTCACCCGTCCCCTAATCCTAACCCGTACGCTAACACTAACCCGCGCCCTCACACGTACGCTCCCCCTAAAGCGTTGTCGTACCCTCACCTGGACCCTAAACCGTCCCCGTCCCCTAACCCTAACCCTAGCCCGAACCCTAACCCTAACCCTTCCCCGAAGCCTGACCCTCACCCGTCCCCTAATCCTAACCCGTACGCTAACACTAACCCGCGCCCTCACACGTACGCTCCCCCTAAAGCGTTGTCGTACCCTCACCTGGACCCTAAACCGTACCCGTCCCCTAACCCTAACCCTAGCCCGAACCCTAACCCTAACCCTTCCCCAAAGCCTGACCCTCACCCGTCCCCTAATCCTAACCCGTACGCTAACACTAACCCGCGCCCTCACACGTACGCTCCCCCTAAAGCGTTGTCGTACCCTCACCTGGACCCTAAACCGTCCCTGTCCCCTAACCCTAACCCTAGCCCGAACCCTAGCCCTAACACTTCCCCGAAGCCTGACCCTCACCCGTCCCCTAATCCTAACACGTACGCTAACACTAACCCGCGCCCTCACACGTACGCTCCCCCTAAAGCCTTGTCGTACCCTCACCTGGACTCTAAACCGTCCCCGTCCCCTAACCCTAACCCTAGCCCGAACCCTAACTCTAACCCTTCCCCGAAGCCTGACCCTCACCCGTCCCCTAATCCTAACCCGTACGCTAACACTAACCCGCGCCCTCACACGTACGCTCCCCCTAAAGCGTTGTCGTACCCTCACCTGGACCCTAAACCGTCCCCGTCCCCTAACCCTAACCCTAGCCCGAACCCTAGCCCTAACACTTCCCCGAAGCCTGACCCTTACCCGTCCCCTAATCCTAACACGTACGCTAACACTAACCCGCGCCCTCACACGTACGCTCCCCCTAAAGCCTTGTCGTACCCTCACCTGGACTCTAAACCGTCCCCGTCCCCTAACCCTAACCCTAGCCCGAACCCTAAGCCTAACCCTTCCCCGAAGCCTGACCCTCACCCGTCCCCTAATCCTAACCCGTACGCTAACACTAACCCGCGCCCTCACACGTACGCTCCCCCTAAAGCGTTGTCGTACCCTCACCTGGACCCTAAACCGTCCCCGTCCCCTAACCCTAACCCTAGCCCGAACCCTAACTCTAACCCTTCCCCGAAGCCTGACCCTCACCCGTCCCCTAATCCTAACCCGTACGCTAACACTAACCCGCGCCCTCACACGTACGCTCCCCCTAAAGTGTTGTCGTACCCTCACCTGGACCCTAAACCTTCCCCGTCCCCTAACCCTAACCCTAGCCCGAAACCTAACCCTAACCCTTCCCCGAAGCCTGACCCTCACCCGTCCCCTCATCCTAACCCGTACGCTAACACTAACCCGCGCCCTCACACGTAAGCTCCCCCTGAAGCGTTGTCGTACCCTCACCTGGACCCTAAACCGTCCCCGTCCCCTAACCCTAACCCTAGCACGAAACCTAACCCTAACCCTTCCCCGAAGCCTGAACCTCACCCCTCCCCTAATCGTAACCCGTACGCTAACACTAACCCGCGCCCTCACAAGTACGCTCCCCCTAAAGCGTTGTCGTACCCTCACCTGGACCCTAAACCGTCCCCATCCCCTAACCCTAACCCTAGCCCGAACCCTAACCCTAACACTTCCCCGAAGTCTGACCCGCACCCGTCCCCTAATCCTAACACGTACGCTAACACTAACCCACGCCCTCACACGTACGCTCCCCCTAAAGCCTTGTCGTACCCTCACCTGGACCCTAAACCGTCCCCATCCCCTAACCCTAACCCTAGCCCGAACCCTAACCCTAACCCTTCCCCGAAGCCTGACCCTCACCCGTCCCCTAATCCTAACCCGTACGCTAACACTAACCCGCGCCCTCACACGTAAGCTCCTCCTAAAGCGTTGTCGTACCCTCACCTGGACCCTAAACCGTCCCCGTCCCCTAACCCTAACCCTAGCCCGAACCCTAACCCTAACCCTTTCCGGAAGCCTGACCCTCACCCGTCCCGTAATCCTAACCCGTAGGCTAACACTAACCCACGCCCTCACACGTACGCTCCCCCTAAAGCCTTGTCGTACCCTCACCTGGACCCTAAACCGTCCCCATCCCCTAACCCTAACCCTAGCCCGAACCCTAACCCTAACCCTTCCCCGAAGCCTGACCCTCACCCGTCCCCTAATCTTAACCCGTAGGCTAACACTAACCCGCGCCCTCACACGTACGCTCCCCCTAAAGCGTTGTCGTACACTCACCTGGACCCTAAACCGTCCCCGTCCCCTAACCCTAACCCTAGCCCGAACCCTAACCCTAACACTTCCCCAAAGCCTGACACTCACCCGTCCCCTAATCCTAACCCGTACGCTAACACTAACCAGCGCCCTCACACGTACGCTCCCCCTAAAGCGTTGTCGTACCCTCACCTGGACCCTAAACCGTCCCCGTCCCCTAACCCTAACCCTAGCCCGAACCCTAACCCTAACCCTTCCCCGAAGCCTGACCCTCACCCGTCCCCTAATCCTAACCAGTATGCTAACACTAACCCGCGCCCTCACACGTACGCTCCCCCTAAAGCGTTGTCGTACCCTCACCTGGACCCTAAACCGTCCCCGTCCCCTAACCCTAACCCTAGCCCGAACCCTAACGCTAACCCTTCCCCAAAGCCTGACCCTCACCCGTCCCCTAATCCTAACCCGTACGCTAACACTAACCCGCGCCCTCACACGCACGCTCCCCGTAAAGCGTTGTCGTACCCTCACCTGGACCCTAAACCGTCCCCGTCCCCTAACCCTAACCCTAGACCCGAACCCTAGCCCTAACACTTCCCCGAAGCCTGACCCTCACCCGTCCCCTAATCCTAACACGTACGCTAACACTAACCCGCGCCCTCACACGTACGCTCCCCCTAAAGCCTTGTCGTACCCTCACCTGGACTCTAAACCGTCCCCGTCCCCTAACCCTTGCCCTAGCCCGAACCCTAAGCCTAACCCTTCCCCGAAGCCTGACCCTCACCCGTCCCTTAATCCTAACCCGTACGCTAACACTAACCCGCGCCCTCACACGTACGCTCCCCCTAAAGCGTTGTCGTACCCTCACCTGGACCCTAAACCGTCCCCGTCCCCTAACCCTAACCCTAGCCCGAACCCTAACTCTAACCCTTCCCCGAAGCCTGACCCTCACCCGTCCCCTAATCCTAACCCGTACGCTAACACTAACCCGCGCCCTCACACGTACGCTCCCCCTAAAGCGTTGTCGTACCCTCACCTGGACCCTAAACCGTCCCCGTCCCCTAACCCTAACCCTAGCCCGAACCCTAACCCTAAGACTTCCCCGAAGCCTGACCCTCACCCGGCCCCTAATCCTAACCCGTACGCTAACACTAACCCGCGCCCTCACACGTACGCTCCCCCTAAAGCGTTGTCGTACACTCACCTGGACCCTAAACCGTCCCCGTCCCCTAACCCTAACCCTAGCCCAAACCCTAACCCTAACCCTTCCCCGAAGCCTGACCCTCACCCGTCCCCTAATCCTAACCCGTACGCTAACACTAACCCACGCCCTCAAATGTACGGTCCCCCTAAAGCGTTGTCGTACCCGCACCTGGACCCTAAACCGTCCCCGTCCCCTAACCCTAACCCTAGCCCGAACCCTAACCCTAACACTTCCCCGAAGCCTGACCCTCACCCGTCCCCTAATCCTAACCCGTACGCTAACACTAACCCGCGCCCTCACACGTACGCTCCCCCTAAAGCGTTGTCGTACCCTCACCTGGACCCTAAACCGTCCCCGTCCCCTAACCCTAACCCTAGCCCGAACCCTAACCCTAACCCTTCCCCGAAGCCTGACCCTCACCCGTCCCCTAATCCTAACCCGTACGCTAACACTAACCCGCGCCCTCACACGTACGCTCCCCCTAAAGAGTTGTCGTATCCTCACCTGGACCCTAAACCGTCCCCGTCCCCTAACCCTAACCCTAGCCCGAACCCTAACCCTAACCCTTCTCCGAAGCCTGACCCTCACCCGTCCCCTAATCCTAACCCGTACGCTAACACTAACCAGCGCCCTCACACGTAGGCTCCCCCTAAAGCGTTGTCGTACCCTCACGTGGACCCTAAACCGTCCCCGTCCCCTAACCCTAACCCTAGCCCGAACCCTAACCCTAACCCTTCCCCGAAGCATGACCCTCACCCGTCCCCTAATCCTAACCCGTACGCTAACACTAACCCGCGCCCTCACACGTACGCTCCCCCTAAAGCGTTGTCGTACCCTCACCTGGACCCTAAACCGTCCCCGTCCCCTAACCCTAACCCTAGCCCGAACCCTAACCCTAACCCTTCCCCGAAGCCTGACCCTCACCCGTCCCCTAATCCTAACCAGTATGCTAACACTAACCCGCGCCCTCACACGTACACTCCCCCTAAAGCGTTGTCGTACCCTCACCTGGACCCTGAACCGTCCCCGTCCCCTAACCCTAACCCTAGCCCGAACCCTAACCCTAACCCTTCCCCAAAGCCTGACCCTCACCCGTCCCCTAATCCTAACCCGTACGCTAACACTAACCCGCGCCCTCACACGTACGCTCCCCCTAAATCGTTGTCGTACCCTCACCTGGACCCTAAACCGTCCCCGTCCCCTAACCCTAACCCTAGCCCGAACCCTAACCCTAACCCTTCCCCGAAGCCTGACCCTCACCCGTCCCCTAATCCTAACCAGTATGCTAACACTAACCCGCGCCCTCACACGTACACTCCCCCTAAAGCGTTGTCGTACCCTCACCTGGACCCTGAACCGTCCCCGTCCCCTAACCCTAACCCTAGCCCGAACCCTAACCCTAACCCTTCCCCAAAGCCTGACCCTCACCCGTCCCCTAATCCTAACCCGTACGCTAACACTAACCCGCGCCCTCACACGTATGCTCCCCCTAAAGCGTTGTCGTACCCTCACCTGGACCCTAAACCGTCCCCGTCCCCTAACCCTAACCCTAGCCCGAACCCTAACCCTAACCCTTCCCCGAAGCCTGACCCTCACCCGTCCCCTAATCCTAACCAGTATGCTAACACTAACCCGCGCCCTCACACGTACACTCCCCCTAAAGCGTTGTCGTACCCTCACCTGGACCCTGAACCGTCCCCGTCCCCTAACCCTAACCCTAGCCCGAACCCTAACCCTAACCCTTCCCCAAAGCCTGACCCTCACCCGTCCCCTAATCCTAACCCGTACGCTAACACTAACCCGCGCCCTCACACGTACGCTCCCCCTAAATCGTTGTCGTACCCTCACCTGGACCCTAAACCGTCCCCGTCCCCTAACCCTAACCCTAGCCCGAACCCTAACCCTAACCCTTCCCCGAAGCCTGACCCTCACCCGTCCCCTAATCCTAACCAGTATGCTAACACTAACCCGCGCCCTCACACGTACACTCCCCCTAAAGCGTTGTCGTACCCTCACCTGGACCCTGAACCGTCCCCGTCCCCTAACCCTAACCCTAGCCCGAACCCTAACCCTAACCCTTCCCCAAAGCCTGACCCTCACCCGTCCCCTAATCCTAACCCGTACGCTAACACTAACCCGCGCCCTCACACGTACGCTCCCCCTAAATCGTTGTCGTACCCTCACCTGGACCCTAAACCGTCCCCGTCCCCTAACCCTAACCCTAGCCCGAACCCTAGCCCTAACACTTCCCCGAAGCCTGACCCTCACCCGTCCCCTAATCCTAACACGTACGCTAACACTAACCCGCGCCCTCACACGTACGCTCCCCCTAAAGCCTTGTCGTACCCTCACCTGGACTCTAAACCGTCCCCGTCCCCTAACCCTAACCCTAGCCCGAACCCTAAGCCTAACCCTTCCCCGAAGCCTGACCCTCACCCGTCCCCTAATCCTAACCCGTACGCTAACACTAACCCGCGCCCTCACACGTACGCTCCCCCTAAAGCGTTGTCGTACCCTCACCTGGACCCTAAACCGTCCCCGTCCCCTAACCCTAACCCTAGCCCGAACCCTAACTCTAACCCTTCCCCGAAGCCTGACCCTCACCCGTCCCCTAATCCTAACCCGTACGCTAACACTAACCCGCGCCCTCACACGTACGCTCCCCCTAAAGCGTTGTCGTACCCTCACCTGGACCCTAAACCGTCCCCGTCCCCTAACCCTAACCCTAGCCCGAAACCTAACCCTAACCCTTCCCCGAAGCCTGACCCTCACCCGTTCCCTAATCCTAACCCGTACGCTAACACTAACCCGCGCCCTCACACGTACGCTCCCCCTAAAGCGTTGTCGTACACTCACCTGGACCCTAAACCGTCCCCGTCCCCTAACCCTAACCCTAGCCCGAACCCTAACCCTAACACTTCCCTGAAGCCTGACCCTCACCCGTCCCCTAATTCTAACCCGTACGCTAACACTAACCCGCGCCCTCACACGTAAGCTCCCCCTGAAGCGTTGTCGTACCCTCACCTGGACCCTAAACCGTCCCCGTCCCCTAACCCTAACCCTAGCCCGAACCCTAACCCTAAACCTTTCCCGAAGCCTGACCCTCACCCGTCCCCTAATCCTAAACCGTACGTTAACACTAAACCGCGCCCTCACACGTACGCTCCCCCTAAAGCGTTGTCGTACCCTCACCTGGACCCTAAACCGTCCCCATCCCCTAACCCTAACCCGAGCACGAAACCTAACCCTAACCCTTCCCCGAAGCCTGACCCTCACCCGTCCCCTAATCCTAACCCGTACGCTAACACTAACCAGCGCCCTCACACGTACGCTCCCCCTAAAGCGTTGTCGTACCCTCACCTGGACCCTAAACCGTCCCCATCCCCTAACCCTAACCCTAGCCCGAACCCTAGCCCTAACACTTCCCCGAAGCCTGACCCTCACCCGTCCCCTAATCCTAACACGTACGCTAACACTAACCCGCGCCCTCACACGTACGCTCCCCCTAAAGCGTTGTCGTACCCTCACCTGGACCCTAAACCGTCCCCGTCCCCTAACCCTAACCCTAGCCCGAACCCTAACCCTAACCCTTCCCCAAAGCCTGACCCTCACCCGTCCCCTAATCCTAACCCGTACGGTAACACTAACCCGCGCCCTCACACGTACGCTCCCCCTAAAGCGTTGTCGTACCCTCACCTGGACCCTAAACCGTCCCAGTCCCCTAACCCTAACCCTAGCCCGAACCCTAACTCTAACCCTTCCCCGAAGCCTGACCCTCACCCGTCCCCTAATCCTAACCCGTACGCTAACACTAACCCGCGCCCTCACACGTACGCTCCCCCTAAAGCGTTGTCGTACCCTCACCTGGACCCTAAACCGTCCCCGTCCCCTAACCCTAACCCTAGCCCGAACCCTAACCCTAACATTTCCCCGAAGCCTGACCCTCACCCGTCCCCTAATCCTAACCCGTACGCTAACACTAACCCGCGCCCTCACACGTACGCTCCCCCTAAAGCGTTGTCGTACCCTCACCTGGACCCTAAACCGTCCCCGTCCCCTAACCCTAACCCTAGCCCTAACCCTAACTCTAACCCTTCCCCGAAGCCTGACCCTCACCCGTCCCCTAATCCTAACCCGTACGCTAACACTAACCCGCGCCCTCACACGTACGCTCCCCCTAAAGCGTTGTCGTACCCTCACCTGGACCCTAAACCGTCCCCGTCCCCTAACCCTAACCCTAGCCCGAACCCTAACCCTAACCCTTCCCCGAAGCCTGACCCTCACCCGTCCCCTAATCCTAACCCGTACGCTAACACTAACCCGCGCCCTCACACGTACGCTCCCCCTAAAGCCTTGTCGTACCCTCACCTGGACTCTAAACCGTCCCCGTCCCCTAACCCTAACCCTAGCCCGAACCCTAAGCCTAACCCTTCCCCGAAGCCTGACCCTCACCCGTCCCCTAATCCTAAACCGTACGCTAACACTAACCCGCGCCCTCACACGTACGCTCCCCCTAAAGCCTTGTCGTACCCTCACCTGGACCCTAAACCGTCCCCATCCCCTAACCCTAACCCTAGCCCGAACCCTAACCCTAACCCTTCCCCGAAGCCTGACCCTCACACGTCCCCTAATCTTAACCCGTAGGCTAACACTAACCCGCGCCCTCACACGTACGCTCCCCCTAAAGCGTTGTCGTACACTCACCTGGACCCTAAACCGTCCCCGTCCCCTAACCCTAACCCTAGCCCGAACCCTAACCCTAACACTTCCCCAAAGCCTGACACTCACCCGTCCCCTAATCCTAACCCGTACGCTAACACTAACCAGCGCCCTCACACGTACGCTCCCCCTAAAGCGTTGTCGTACCCTCACCTGGACCCTAAACCGTCCCCGTCCCCTAACCCTAACCCTAGCCCGAACCCTAACCCTAACCCTTCCCCGAAGCCTGACCCTCACCCGTCCCCTAATCCTAACAAGTATGCTAACACTAACCCGCGCCCTCACACGTACGCTCCCCCTAAAGCGTTGTCGTACCCTCACCTGGACCCTAAACCGTCCCCGTCCCCTAACCCTAACCCTAGCCCGAACCCTAACCCTAACCCTTCCCCAAAGCCTGACACTCACCCGTCCCCTAATCCTAACCCGTACGCTAACACTAACCCGCGCCCTCACACGCACGCTCCCCCTAAAGCGTTGTCGTACCCTCACCTGGACCCTAAACCGTCCCCGTCCCCTAACCCTAACCCTAGACCCGAACCCTAGCCCTAACACTTCCCCGAAGCCTGACCCTCACCCGTCCCCTAATCCTAACACGTACGCTAACACTAACCCGCGCCCTCACACGTACGCTCCCCCTAAAGCCTTGTCGTACCCTCACCTGGACTCTAAATCGTCCCCGTCCCCTAACCCTAACCCTAGCCCGAACCCTAAGCCTAACCCTTCCCCGAAGCCTGACCCTCACCCGTCCCTTAATCCTAACCCGTACGCTAACACTAACCCGCGCCCTCACACGTACGCTCCCCCTAAAGCGTTGTCGTACCCTCACCTGGACCCTAAACCGTCCCCGTCCCCTAACCCTAACCCTAGCCCGAACCCTAACTCTAACCCTTCCCCGAAGC